>NC_136262.1:52165671-52541279 GCF_964187855.1 Myxine glutinosa | reverse complement strand
GAGGCCATAAATCGTCTGGCACCTCCGCCAGGAGGTAGTCTGACTCACCCGGGTCCATTAGAACCGCTCGCATGGCATAGTTGCCCTTAGGGGGCAACTCTGCCTCTTCGAACACTCCAACCCTCAGTTGTGTCTTTATGTCAATCGAGAACCCTTCACCGTTATTGAGCCGTCTCACAGTCCAGCGGCCCCTCTTAAACCAATAACCTTGTAAGGGAACTTCCTGTAATCGCCCCACCATCCAACCTACACTTTCCGGCGGCCACCCCTTGGAGGTAGTGAGGGTAACATGGGCGGCCGCTCCTTCGGGGTATTGGGTCAACGCACGCTGACTCGCGGATAGGATTACCTCGATACCTATCCCCTCACGGCCGATCCATATTGGTGATAAATGTAGAGGCGTGCGCTCGCCCAGCTTTTCCTTAACCTTCTCTCGATAATCCTCGTCCTCACCCTTTGCATCGTAATACGCCGTGCAATGGGGTGGATTATCCTTTAAGTGTTTTATCGAAATTTGGTGCAGTTGTAGCCAATCTCGCAGAACTGGACTGTCCAAACACACATTATCTATGATATGCGTCCAAGTAGCCAGAGCCCCTTCGTCCAAGCGCCACCAATACGCGGTGGGGCCGTGACGAGACAATGCCATCATCAACGAGTCGTGTTTAGATTCCGCGACATCTATGAAAACTCCCTGTTCTGTACATGAAATTTGACAGCCCAATCGGCACAATAAGTCCCTTCCCAGCAAATTTGTTGGGGCGGTAGTGGTCATCAAGAAAGCATGTTTAGCCTCCAGCGGGCCGCATGTTACTCGCACTTCCTCCGAAATAGGAAGCGCTTGGGGTAAGCCCAAAACGCCCATTATTTGAACGTTCCTCGCCGTGGGGCGCAAAGATGGCAATTGCCCCTCGTTAATTGTACTGCGGGTCGCGCCTGTATCGACAAGAAACTCTAATTGTCGTCCGTCCACGTCCAGCGTCAAGGTCGGTTCCTCTGCCGGTGTCATGGTCAAAAGAGGACACTCCTTAGGCGACCCGCTGGCGTCCCGTTAATAGGCCCCTCTATTGTCCTGGGGCGGAAACCCCTTACGAGCACTTGGGCAATCACGTCTCCAGTGTCCCATTTGCTTGCAATAGAAGCATGGTTCCTGCAGAACCGGCGGTGCGGAGGGCATAGGTCGTCCCTCTACGGCACCCCTTCCGCCCAGCCGTCGGTCTGGCGGCCCCCACTGTGGCTGGTTTACTTGTTGCCATTGCGGCGGACCCCGAGGTGGGGCCCAGGTCCCCCTTGCTCCATTCTGCATCCCACTATTGGGGGGTGGTCCAGGGGTTTGGAGAAGGGGTCTTGGTGGATACCAAATTTGGGGAGGGGGCCCTGGTACGGTCCAAGTTTGAGGGTTTTGAGGAGGAGGGGGAAGAGGGGGTGGTATTGTCCATTGTTGTCTTATCTCGTCCATGTTAATTCGTCCATGGTCTTGGTCGGTACAACCGTCGCAGTCGTTGCCTTCATGGTGGACCCACTCTCCGTTGGGGGATTGGCCCCTATAGAAAGGCCAACCCCCCCTCCAGGGGTCCTCATGACCCCGGACAGGCCCCCACTTCTGGCACTGATCGCGTATGTGGCTCTGACTCCGATCCCCCTTTTTATTTTGATTAAGTTGAGCCCGTTTCTCCTGGACATACATTTGCAATATTTCCTCCTTAATATCCTTCTCCTCCTCTAAGGAGGAGCCCGGGCATTGTTCCAGCTTGTCGCATAAATCGTTGGTTGTCATTCCCTTCCAGCTGAAAAGGACGGACTGTACCTGTTTCTTTAATGCCGGCCGAAGCCCCTCGATTAGATATTGGTTTAGCAATGGGTGGGGTAGCCCTATCAGCTGCATCGGACCCAGTCCTCCCCAGCGCGCGATGGCCTTTTCCAACCTTTCCCGGTAATCTCCAATTGATTCTCCTGTCTTCTGTTTTATGGCCACGATTTTTCCCCAGTCCGGACCTCCTGCTGGCAACAGCGCCAGCTCGATGGCATCTAGCAGCCGGACCTTCAGTTCCTCCCATTGTACTTGTGTTATCTGGCCCGCTCCTGCTGCCCTTGGATCGTCCATCGGCCACTGTGCTCTTTGTCTAGCCCTTTCCCATACCTTGGGTGGGAGCACGGATACTCCCATATGGGTTATGTCTCGATAGTCGCACTCGCCAACTAAAAACCAATTCGACATGGTTGGCACTATCTGTCGTGGGTCCTCGATAAGCAAATGTTGAATCCTTTCCCGCATTACTGTTAAAGCGGATTCTTTCCATGGTACCCTTTCTCGAACCCCCTGACCTTGAGCATTAACTCCAATAACTTGTAAGGGGCACAATGTTTTCCTTCCTGTTATTTCCTGACATTCCAATGAGGTAGTTTGTGAGGTCTCGTTCCCATTACAGCCTACCAGTGAGGGGTATAACCCATCCTGTCCTATCGGTGGTGGGAACCCTGCAATATCGGTCCCGCTATTTATCCCGTTAGCGCCGAGCTGTGCAAACGGATTTCCCTGGCTCGGATGGTTCTGGGGGGGGGGGGTAACGACCTTCGTGCCGTGGGGTGTCGGCCCCGGGGGTATCTGGGGCGCGATGGTAGCGGGGTTGCAGGGAGGTGGTGGCGGGAGCGCAGAAAGGATAGGTGGCGCCTGAAACCCCGGGGCAGGGCTTAGGTCTGGGGCTGGGGAGGGTAGATGGTTACTACCTCCCCTACCGCGGGGTCTGGATTTTCAATGAGCGGCATCAGTCGCGCGTTGGCCTGCCTCTCTATTTCTTTAACCGCTTCATCCTGCATTTTATTCGCCTGTTTCCTCAGGCCCTTGAGTTTTGATACCTCACCGGCCAGGCTGGCCTGTATCGACCTTGCGTGTCGCTTCATCGCTTCTTCCTTCCACCAACCAAAGACTTTCCAATAGTCAGGCGGGAAGTGTTTCGTGTCCTGTTCTAACTTCTCTAATGCCCCATACAACGCGTCCAATTTTTCCAGCGCAAAAGACCCTCCTTCGGGCCACGGTTCACCTAGATCCTTAGTCAGCGCAACCCATGACTTCCCTGGTCTCGCAGCGTCATAGCCATACCTCCTAAACATGAAAAATGCTGGGGTATTTCTGAGAGGTTCACCTGCCTTTACAGTCTTATTACCCATCCTAAGAAAATTTAGTTTACCGACGTAGCCTTGTACCCGTGAGGTTCGCCCGCCTCGCGAGGTACGGCCGTCTACCTAACTCCTGAGAGGCTCGTAGCCTTGTACCCGTGAGGTTCGCCCGCCTCGCGAGGTACGGCCGTCTACCTAACTCCTGAGAGGCTCGCCCGCCTACACAGCTGTCTAACCTAACCTTACTGTACTCTCCTAGCGTCCTACGCCCTTATAATACTTCTAGCCTTGCTTATGATTCCAATGTCTCCCGGGTAGGCCTCGGATTGGGACGCCGCCCTTATCCTTACCCTCACAACCCAGAGATTTATTACCCCTTACCCTCGGGCGCCCAACGTGGGGCACTTCCCCTTACGTAACGTTACCCTAACGAGTCCATAAACAGTCAGTTGCTCCGGGACCCAAGCGGTCCGTATTTAAATTTAGGTTCGTGGATCAGGTTCGAGCAGGGAACGGAACAAATGGCATCCGAGCAAGAGAGTGGGTTACAATTTGGACTGACCCCCAGGCTATAAAGGAAAACACAAAAGAAAACCACAGCTCACCTGACCCGGATCAATTGCCAGCTGGTCTCACCACTCACTTGCCTGGGACCGCGTCCCGGACTGCACAGACTGATCCCACCGCTGCCACCATATGTAGGAATTGGACTTAGAACTTGGGACTCAGAGGACTCAGAGAAAGGAGCAACGGATATATTTATTAGAACTCGTTTACACAAGCTTGCGGAAAACACAATGTCGCTTGAAGCTCACAAAATGACCAACACTACAACAAGGTGCTCTGAAGTAATTCGATTTAAACTTGCTATATATAAAGAATATTAGGGTGTGGCTTTAGCTCACAAGATACAGAGAAAGAATGGGCTCATTGGTCCCCCCACCATTAGTCCCATCCTGTTGTTCAGTTAGTTAAAGGAAGTTCATCCAAGGCCACTCATGGGTTAGCTCAGATAAGGAGATGGCCAGCAATATGTGGCAACATGTTTACAACTTTCTGTATAGAGACTTGGGTTGGGGAAGTACAAAGGGAGTGGACACTCATAAATGTGTCAGCCTACAGGATATTGGCAAAGTCTTGTGGGAGGCTGAGAGATAGCAGCTGCAACCAAGGCCACAAAAGGGGAACAAGGGATTATGCCAATACAGGGCAAGAGCTCACAAGCACAGAACTCCTTATTAGGGTATTACACATCCTCAATGCACAAGAAAGGACTAAGTATTTTAAAAGAACACAGCAATCAGTCAAAACAAAACATATAATTGGTTATGCTTGGTAATTGGTAGAGCAGCAAGAATTAACAAAGGGGGAGGGGAATAACAGCTCCCCACATATATATATATATATACATATATATATATATATACATATATATATATATATATATATATATATATATAAATATATATATATATATATATACATATATATATATATATATATATATACATATATATATATATATATATATACATATATATATATATATATATATATACATATATATATATATATATATATATATATATATATATATATATATATACATACATATATATATATATATATATATATACACACGTATATATGAATCAAGGCACCTCCTAGCTTTAATGGTGAGCACCAGCCACGGATTATGTCTCACACGGTAAAAACCGCATAACCCGCAAGGAACCAACAGCCTGTCTGCCACCCAGACCATCGTTCCCGCCAGTGCAAACCAAAACCAGGGGGTGCAGTGCGATTGGCGGAGATAATAATCAATGACATAACAGCGTGAAGAGCGCTGTCCCGATCTCCTGTGGACCGAAGTCCGAGACCAAAGCGTCACCTCCGTCCCGGAGGCCTCAGCCCGGCCACTCTGTCAACAGACAGAGATTTATTCTTTGGTCCCCATTGGGTAAACATCAAGCAGAGCCGCCAATCCATATTTCGGGCTTATTTGCCTCTGATGAAGGCGCCTTTTTTATAATAAAAAAGGTAAAAAATCAAACATTTAAACAGCCTTGGACGTGCACCTTGACCCCACGGCCAAGGCACACCGTCTATCAAGACTGTCCCATTGGCATACACATGCACCTCAACGCAGAGGCTGAAGCACATGGTCAATCAAAACACATGCATCCTGACTCTGAAGGGCCAGAATGCATGGTCATACAATTGGACCCCTCCTCCATAGGAGTGAGTCCCCATGACTTCAACACCATGCCGTCCCGACGAGGGCTAATTGACCCTCATCAGGACGGCATACTGCAAAAAATCTAACCAATGAGGACCAAACTCGTCTTTAAGTGAATCAAGGCACCTACAAGTTTTAATGGTGAGCACCAGCTACGGATTATGTCTCACACGGTAAAAACCGCATAACCCGCAAGGAACCAACAGCCTCTCTGCCACCCAGACCATCGTTCCTGCCAGTGCAAACCAAAACCAGGGGGTGCGGTGCGATCGGCGGAGATAATAAGAGATAACTTAATAGACGAGTTTGGTCTTTCTTCCGAGGTCGGCAAATTGAGTACCAGTTCACTGGTAATTCCCTGTGTGTTGCAAGAGGCGACTAACAGGGTTGGCGGCAGGAAGGGCATCTGGCCATAAAACATTGCTTCAAAAATGGGACCACGGTGCCCGAAAAAGGCCAGCCCCTGCTCTGCGGGGAAAAATGGCCTCAAAAGGTGGTCTCGCTCTCTCTCTACAGGCTCAGAGCCAAAGAAAGAAAAAATGGGAGATGAACACAAGGGAGATTGTGAGAGGCCTACCAACGGTGAAATGAAGAAGGACAAGGTAAGGCAGGTGTAGGTGTTGAAAATTTTACTCATTATAAAAAGATAATTGTAAAAATCTTCAATTATCCCTGATTGTACATGGAGGTGTGGAACGATGCTTCTCTCCACTCTCACTCTCTTTCTTTCTCTTTCGTATCCTGTGTAATATTTGTGTGGTTAGTCTTCTGTTGTTACCTCCACCACCAAAGGTGGACGGAGGTTATGTTTTCACCCCTGTCTGTCTGTTTGTCTGCGAACAAGATATCTCCAAAGGTTGTGGACGGATTCGGACGGAATTTGGCGGAGAGGTAGCGTATGTTACATGGACGAAATTATTAGATTTGGTGAAGATCGGTATCCGGATCCAGATCAGAGAATTTTTAAAGTGATTCCTCACCATGAGGAGTTCAGACTAAAAACGATACATAGCACGATATCTCAAAATGTTGTGGACGGATTCGGATGAAAATTGGTGGACAGATTGGGTATGTGACAAGGACGATTCGATGTTGGTGAAGATCTGAATATTAATTTGGATACGAGAATTATTAAATTTTTAAGTGATTCTTTAATATTGAGACATGAGGTGAAAAGTAATATATAACGTGATATTTAAAAAGATATGCACGAGTTATGACAAAACTTGGTGGACGAGTTGGTTTAGTGACAAGAACAAGCCGATTCGATTTTCCTTCAGGTCCGAATCCAGATCTGGCCTATCAGATACTAGTTATCAATAAATATTTTTAAAAAGTAAGAAACGTGTTCAACCCTTTGCCTCCTGTGCATGTGCCATGAATTTTAGTTAATTTGGGTGAACTCGCGGAACGGAAAAGTTGTAAAAGAAAGTGACCGTAGTATAGTTAGAAACCATTCGGCCATTCACGAGATGAAAGATCCGGGGGCAGACGGCCCGTATTAACAGAGGCTGTCTGACGTGACAATATTCTTCCTTGCTCTTTTATTTAGCATACTAAACGTCTTCCATTTTAACTATACCATCACCTCGACTCCAAGAAAGCCCTTTCAGGATAATGAAGAGGTTATATGAGGATGGGAATCTTGCAAGCACCTTACTCTTTTTATATCACTAATTTCAAGTTCTTTGCATTGTTTGGCTTGCTGTCGATGTTTATGGATTTTTACACTCAAGTGTTCAGTGTGAGATTGTGTGGTGTGTGTGGGATTGTGTTTTCTCTGCATTACTGCCACGAATTGAGGTAATATTGAGGTATTTTCATCGGTCTAACATTATATTACCTCGTTTTCAGACCAATGATCAAGGACATTTCATCCCACCTTGCAAACTTCCGCTGCCATATCATGTGTATGGACAGTGCTTTGGAGTCGAGCAAACCTTTCTCAAGGACTTGAAAACACAGCTACACATTGAAAAATGGGAGCTTCAAGCAGAACATGTGAAATCTCCTCCCATGAAAGAAAACCTGCCTCTCCTCATGTTCTGTGTCAATGCAACACGCATCGGCACAGACGCTCAGGCTGCTCTGCAGTTGTTTCCAAGTAAGCGATGATTTATTGCTTAATATTCGAACATCAAAAAGCTGAAATGTGTCAAACATTGTGCTTTTTATAGATCACAAAAGACAATGCAAAGGCAGCATGCAATTACCTGATTTCCCTGTTAAACAGGTCATCCAACAATCCTGGTCGTGATGAACCACTACCCTCCACAGGTCTTCCTGTCAGACCCACACAGCGCCACCCACGTACCACAAGACAACATTTTGGGTGTGATCGACTGCTTTTTCTTTGAGTCAAACGGACTGTACAGTTGTGAGAAAAACGAGAAAGCTACAAGAGATGTAGCAAAGATCATCAGTAACTTTATTGAAAAGGAGAACCCATTTGATATGCCGGAGTGAAAATTGAAAATTCACTGTGATCTTGTAATAAAAATACGTTTTTTCCTTTTTTGATAATTATAAAAAAACGAAATTTTGAATTCTACAAGTCAAAACAAACAATTATTTTACAACTTGGGTTTTCCATTTTAGCAAATTTTCAACACATTTTGTAACTCTGACAATCCTCTTGCTTTCGATCAACTTTTCACCAAAACATTTTCTAAGATTGGAAGGAAACATACTGCAGGATTTCCCATTTGGTGAAGATGTTGTGGAGTTGTATACAGCAAATATATATATGTTTATACAGCAAATATAAAGCAAATTTAAGAATTTTGAACATTCAATTCTTCTGCTGGTTAAGCACTTGGAGCACCCTGATATTAAAAAGGAAATTAATTGAATTCCAAACACAGGATAAAGGTCGTGGGGTTGGGATTTGTCCCCGACAGACTTATATTGTCTGCGATACGCACCAACAAAGCAGTGAGCACATGTATTGTGTTGTGAGTCGCAAACTGCACAAACTATTCACATAAATGAAGATTATTGTAGACATTAACATCTCATTTAATAGTTTCTTCGTTCCTATAACTCATAATAGTTTCTTCCTTTCGACTTCATTCGCTCATCCAATCAACATGTTGCTGTCAATGCAACTCTTTACTCCCCTCTCCCAGTAGATGCTGGAGTTCCCCATAGCAGTATTTTGGGCCCAGTCTTGGTGCTAATCTATATAAATGACTTCTCTGATACTTTGAAAATAATCTCTCTTCCTTTTTGCAGATGACTCCACATTGTGTTGTACAATACCCCTATTCCACTGCTAGGAAGACAGTAGCTGTGGCTCTCTCGGCTCATCCTGAAATTATTTGATTCTGGTCTGATAAATGGAACATTTCCATTAATCCTGGAGAAATCTCACAGTCTCACCCATCAAACCTAACCCATCAATATATTTTCTTGGTCATGCAATTGGTAGAGGTTCAGTGTAGTGAACTTCTTGACCCCACCATCAGCTATCATCTTTTCTGGGCCAAACACATAGCAAACCTGGCCTCCAAAGACAGCCACAGACTGGTCTTCTCCCCATTCATCCAAGCCTTTCCTTGTAAAAGCAGATCTACTCACTCTACGAGGCCTTTGTCTATAAGTGCTCCTCTCTTTACGGGCTGGCTGCCCAGCATCACATCCATCTACTATCCAACATTGCTCCCTTTGCTCCCTCTCTCCCTCTCTCTCTCTCTCTCTCTCTCTCTCTCTCTCTCTCGCCCCCTGCTGGCTGTCGGTGTGTTTGGGCGCGGCAAGATGGTGGCTGTGCATGTGTGGTGAGGTACGAGCTGCTCTGCTGTTCTACTCTGTTGTCCCTTTCCACGTCGTATTTCACCTTCTCCTTCCCCTTCCCCCTGTTCGTTTATCTTCACATCCTTACTCTGCATTTGTGCCCCAACCCCTCCCCTTTGATCAGACCCAACACTTCGGGGCTTCGGCCTCCCCCATCCCCCTCTGCCTCCCTTTTCCCTCCTCGATCCCCTTTTCTTATCTCGTTTGTATTTATATTCACTCCGTGTCCTTTGTTTCCTTTTCCTTTTCTGAGAGAGAGAAAGAGAGCCCGCAGCTGTTTGTGGATAACTTTTGCATTAATCGGCGGCCCATCCCGTCCTCCGGCTGATCGCTTTTTTCTCCACCAGCTGTGTTTGTTTTCGCCTTTGAAAATCTGTCTCGGCTCGTAATTAATTAATCACTGTTCGAGAGCGATATTCACCCTCCCGTCCTCGTCCCCCCCCCCCGTCCCTCGTCCCTCGTCCCCCATCCCTCGTTCCCCGTCCCCCGTCCCCCGTCCCCCGTCCCTCGTCCCTCGTCCCCCGTCCCTCGTCCCTCGTCCCCCGTCCCCCGTCCCCCGTCCCCCGTCCCTCGTCCCTCGTCCCCCGTCCCTCGTCCCCCGTCCCTCGTCCCCCGTCCCTCGTCCCCCGTCCCACCCCCACCCTCGTCCCTTGTTCCCCCCCCACCCTCGTCCCTTGTCCCCCCCCCCCTCGTCCCTTGTAAATTATGACTTCGTTTTCGCGTTACGCGGCATATGAAGCGTTAACTCGTAGACATAGCGTCGAAGACCTCGTTATTGCTGTGGGCAACATAATCGGTATTGATAAAGTTCGTGCAGCCTCGCGAATGAACAAACGTGTTGTTATTTTCGTATCCGAGGCTGAATTGGTTCACGAGATTGTATGTACAGGATTATCGACAGATGACGGACATTTCGTACTCGTGTCCCCTCTCGACACTCCAGCCGTTAAGGTCATCATCTCGAACTGTCCTCCATTCCTGAAGAACGAGAGACTGGTCTCCGAACTATCTCGTTATGGTACTGTGGTTTCGCATGTCACGATGTTACCTTTACGTTGCCAGGACGACCGGGCTAAACATGTGATGTCTTTCAGGAGACAAGCTTATCTTGTACTTCCTCCTTCTAACGTCGAAAGAACGCTGAACATTGTTTTGAAATTCAAAATTGATAATCATGATTACCAATTATACGTAACCACTGACACCTTGAAATGTTTTGAATGTGGTAAATTCGGACACCTGAAACGCTCTTGCCCAAAAACGGCTTCGTCGAACGATGGGACAAACCACGTAAACAACAAGGATTCTTCTTCTTCATCTTTTGCTTCGGCTGTGAAGGGAACATCTTCCATGTCCGGCAATGACGCTCAGCCTTCCCATCCCGATGATCCAAACAGCACAACGAACGTCGGGGATGGTTTCACCATTGTTCCGTCAAGGAAGAGAAAGACCTTTCCCGACGGTCATTTAACTCAGAAAAAGGTAGCATTTAACAATAAGCAACCTGTCGGTAACACCCCCCCAGTCGTGACCGATGCCACTCTACAAGGCTTACCTGGGACAAACCCTGTACCTACAGCTAACAAGTTCGGCCCCCTTTCATGTGAGGACATAGACGTTCCACATGCAGGGACTGGTTTACCTGTTAACAAATCAAATGGAATTGTCTCACCTGTTACGGACTCGGCTATTGGAAAGTCCTCTGATGATTTTGCTGAGACCACTGGTGATGAACCTGCTGAGACCACTGGTGATGAACCTGCCGAGACCACTGGTGATGAACCTGCCGAGACCATGGATGATGAACCTGCCGAGACCACTGGTGATGAACCTGCCGAGACCACTGGTGATGAACCTGCTGAGACCATTGGTGATGAACCTGCCGAGACCACTGGTGATGAACCTGCTGAGACCACTGGTGATGAACCTGCCGAGGCCACTGGTGATGAACCTGCTGTCACTTTGGAAAATGTTAATCCTGAGCATGATGATGCTGAATTCCCGTCAGCAGAAAATAGCGAAACTGTCCCAGTTACTGCTCTCACTTCATCGCCAGGTGAAGCTGGAATCGCAGGAATCAATATTTTGCAAGAGACTCCTATTCTGCTAGATACCGCCACACCATCGGAGGTTGTTGCAGTCGGGGGAAGCAACATTGCTGCATCTGCTGATGCTGTTTCTGTTTCACCAAATCCACAGATTATTGCTGTTATTCCTCAAAGCAATGTTCCCACGGTGGGAGAGCACACAGATGTTACAACTAGTGCAGGTCCATGTGCCAATATTGATGACAGTAGTGACATGCAGGATTATACAAGCTTGTGTGATTCGGAAATTAAAACTGACTCTGACGAATCTGACCTGGAGGAAGCAAACAGCCAGGTGGAAGCAATGGAGAAGCCTACCAGTCTAGGTCCTACTTCCCCTGAACAAATACGACTTTTCCTGCAAAATACGTACAGGAAACGCAGTATAAACCTAACAGAATACTTTCCCGATTTACCGTCCTTCCTTGAGTGTGCTCAGGCTATTATACGCAGACCTGACTCATTCAACTTTCGTCAGACACACTGTCACCGTTTAAGAAAATTGATCGCCAAGACGAAAAAGACTCTAAGTTAATTCATGGTGAGTTTCAAGATTGGAACAGTAAATGTCAATGGTGGTGGAAGTTCACTCCGCCAGATCCAGATCAAGCAGCTGATAAACGCAAACGGTCTCGACATAGCTTTGTTGCAGGAGACCCACGCCGTCAGATCTGTTCAGGCCCAGTGGCGACTCATTATGGATAAGGAGTGTTTTTTTAGTAACAGCTCCTCGTCTAAGGCAGGAATCATGTTTGTCTTAGGGAAACATTTCCAACCATCCTCGCTTCAATTTGCGAATATCATTGATGGCCATCTTGCCTCTGTGACCTTCTATCTCAATCAGGTCAAGTTTACAATCCTTAATGTGTATGCTCCAAGCAAAAATGGTGAGCGGATCTCCTTCTTTGCTGAACTGAGAAAGTTCCTCCAAACACTGGATCTGCAGACTTGTCTAATTATTGGTGGCGACTTTAACTGTACTGTTAATGCCTCATGCGACCGAAACGGGCTGGAACCTCAACCATGTACCGCAAAACTCTTTGCAAATATCATCGCAAAATATAATCTCCATGATGTCTGGCGCTTGCAACACCCTTCCGAACAATCCTACACATGGTGTCGTTGTTCCAACAACCACATCTCACTTGCGAGGCTTGATCGCATTTATGTAAATTCTCACCTGTTACATGGAGTTTGCAAATCTGACATCGTGCCTTCCGGTTTCTCCGATCACTCCCTAGCTCGCTCGAGCATTCGTTCAACTCTCGAAACCGTGTCCAGGGAGTTCTCACTGGAAATTCAACAATAGTTTAATAGAAGACTTCAACTTTATTCAGGCTTTTGAATCTTTCTGGACAGATCTCTTGGAACGGAAGCTAAGCTGTTCTGTTAACCCACTGGTGTGGTGGGATCTAGTAAAAACCCAAATCAAAGGCTTCTGCCAACAATACCAGAGCTTCTCAAAAAGGGCTGATTATGAAGCAAGGAAATTATTGCAATCAGAGATTTTACATCTTCAGAGGGTCACAGGACAAAATAATAATGTGCAAAGAGCCTTAACCGAAAAACAGTCTTTTTTGAAAGAAATAACTGAGAGGAATGCACGTGGTGCCCTAGTTCGGATGAGGGTGCAGCACCTTAACGAGACAGACATACCAACTAAGTATTTTTTTTCCTTAGAGAAACGCCTCCCGAACAAACAGCTCTCTCAACTGCGTTTGGCAGACTCATCCATCACTTTCAACCAATCAGTTATTAAACTTTTCACAAAGGAATATTTCTCGAAAATATACTCGATGGAGCAAATAAATCCTGTCAGTGTCGCCTCTATCTCCGTAGGGCTGCCAGTGTTGTGTGAGGGTGGACGTTCCTACCTGGAGGGGCCCATTACCTTGGACGAACTTGGCGCCGCTCTGCACAGCCTTGCTGTTGGGAAAGCGCCTGGATTGGACGGACTCACAACTGAATTTTATAAGAAATTCTGGCATCTACTGGGTCCCGAACTCCTCAACACCTTGAATGCAAGCTGCCAGCTTGGAGAGCTCCCTCAGAGTTGCCGACGGGCTATTCTCACCCTCATTCCAAAGAAAGGAGACTTGCTCTATATTAAAAACTGGCGCCCAATCTCTTTGCTATGCACAGACTATAAAGTATTCTCAAAAGCCCTGGCATCGCGACTTACTCCTCATCTCTCCTCATTGTTGAAAGAAGACCAATGTTATTGTGTACCCAAGCGCTCCATCTATGACAACATCTCCCTCGTAAGAGACATGATTGAACTGTGCAAAGAAAACCCCACAGATTTGGGACTTCTTCTCCTTGATCAGGAGAAGGCCTTTGACCGCGTCGATCATCGGTACCTCTTCAAAGTGCTTGAACGGTTTGGACTTGGTCCGACCTTCATTTCTTACATTAAGATACTGTATAACAATATCTCTAGTGTGCTTAAGATAAACAATGGACTTGTTACACCCTTGCCTGTCAACAGGGAATTCGACAAGGTTGCCCCCTCTCTGGCTTGCTTTATGCTCTCTCCATCGAACCCTTACTGGGTTATTTGCGTGCTAGACTAACCGGGGTTGGGTTTTCTCATCTTGAACGGCCCATTAAGGTGCTGGCATATGCTGATGATGTGTGTGTTTTTGTGCGGAACCTCAATGACATTAACGTTGTCCGTTATTGTCTATCCGTGTTTGAAAAGGCTTCTTCAGCCAAAGTGAATTGGGAGAAAACGAGCGCCATTTGGCTTGGTCCGTCATGTCACTCGGCACCCAAACTTCCTGCTCCTCTTGCATGGGCCACTGATGGCGTGAAATACCTTGGAGTGTTCTTGGGTAATGACGCCACAGTAGCAAAGAATTGGGCTGGTCTGTTGGATCTTGTTGAAGGAAAACTGCAAAAATGGAGAAATCTGATAACACAACTGTCTTATCGTGGAAGGGTCTTGGTGATCAACAGTTTGGTGGCCTCTACCCTATGGCACAGGTTCTTTGTGCTGCACCCTCCGGCAGTGTTGCTTCAACAGCTCCAGAAGTGCTTTGTGTCTTTCTTCTGGGATGGAAAGCACTGGTTGCGACCCGAGGTCCTCAGCTTGCCACTGACCGATGGAGGCCAAGGCCTGGTTGACATAAAGAGCCGGTTAACGGCCTTTCGACTTTCGGTTGCTCTACGCATGCTGTACATGCACCCCTCTCCACCTTGGGTCGACGTCGCTCGTCGCCTTTTGCAGCAGGCAGGGAGACTAGGCTATGACCACGCTATATTCTTGATGGATCTCTCGCATCTTGATATGTCTCCCCTCTCCAGGTTTTATCAGAGTGTACTAAACGCATGGCAAACTCTAACGACAACAAGAGCTACGCATTCGTACACAAAGCAAATGGTCTTGATGGAACCTTTGTTTTACAATTCAATTTTCCATGATATGCCTGCTGATAGGTGTCTCGTTCAATGCTTTGTCGCGAAGAACATAAAATCGGTCGCCGATCTTTTAAGCCCAAATGGCAGTTGGATTGGAGCTGATGCATTGGCAAGCCTGGTTGGCGTGCGATCCTCCAGAGTTGTGGCACGTATGCTACGCTGTGTGCTTCATACCTATGTACAGCTTGCACCTAACTGGGAGCAAGTCCAAGCAGACAACGAACAAGGTGCTTCTCCTGCTACCTTTCCTGAACTTATTTGCAAGTTTTCCCTTGCCAACTCTCCTCCGTGTACCCCCTTTAGCATAGGATTCAATGGGTTTCCTAAACAAAAAGACCTCTATTTGGGTTGCGTAAGTTTCCTTTTGCAAGGGCAAATGACACAGCGGAGGGTTCGATGGAGAGACCTCTTACCTTGTTCCCCCCCATATTTTCCTAATTGGAAAGGATTCTATCATCCTCCTGTGCCGCCACGACATGGTGACCTCCAATGGAGACTTGCACACTGGATCCTCCCCTCTAACCACTTGCTGCACCGCTTCTCAAGTCTCCTAGCAGATGAATGTCCCTTTTGTAAAAGGCCTGAAAACCTCTTTCATATTTATGTTGAATGTCAACGGTTGGCTCCTTTATTTATCTTTCTTAAGAATTGTTTTGGCAGGATTGGTTTGGTTTTCAACACTTGTGTTTTCATTTATGGCTTAGACATCTCACACAAGAATTTGAATGATGTGTTAGGTAATTTCCTGCTTGACAGGCAAAAATGGCAGTGTATAAATCAAGAAAAAGAAAAGTTGATGACCTTGGAGCTAATGAGGAAAATGCCTTGTTCTTGTTTAAAAATCTTGTGACGAGCCGTGTAAAGTTAGACTTTGCCTTTTTCTCCATAACAGGAAGGCTGCCACAGTTTGAGACCAAATGGTGCGTGAAAGAAGTCATTTGTAAAATCCTGGATAAACGTTTATTGTTTTGTGAAATGTTTTGTGCATAATTTTACTGTATTAATATTTTTTGTTTGTTTCTCTGCTTGAAATGAGAATGTGACCCCTATTTGGGGGTTTTCTTTTTCTATTTTTATAATAAAAAGATACAAAAGTCTCTCTCTCTCTCTCTCTCTCTCTCTCGCTCTCTCGCCCCCTGCTGGTCGTTGGTGAGTCGTGCGTGGGTGTGGCAATCATGGCTGCTGTGTGTGAGGAGCTGTGAGTACTGTGTTGTGTTGTTTGCCTTTCCCATCCCCCATTTCACTCCCTCTGTGTCCTTGTACGTGCTTGTGAAGTTTTCCCCGTGTTTTCCTTCTTTGTTGAGACAAGAGAGAGAAAGAGAGCGTGCACGGTGAGTTTGGTGCGAGTCCTAAAGAACCTTGTGTTCTTCGGGCCTGTGCTCTACTTGCCGTGTTCTTCATCATCGTCGTTTATCGGCTCCCTTATTCTATTTCTTTTCATTTTACCTTCGCCTGCAGGTTTTGCTCGCGACAGGTTCTCTTTTATTTTTTATTTCGAAATCGTTTCTTTAGTTTCATTTATTTTTAGCTATGGCGAACGTTCGTTTGCACAATAGCACTAGCAGGTATGAGTCATTGACTCGCAAACACGGGCTTATTGCTTGCCCGCCTGACGGAGTGAGTGTCGAGGACGTGGTAACCAGTATTGGTAACATTGTCGGCCTGGATAATGTCCTCGCTGCCTCCAGGATGAACCACAGAATCGTGGTTTTTGTATCAAAGGAACACCTCGTTAATGAGGTGGTGGAACACGGTTTGTCCTTATCCCAGGGCATTTATATAAGTGTTAGTCCGATGGACACACCGGCGGTCCGAATCATTTTGTCGAACTTACCGCCGTTTATAAAGAGCGAGCACATTGTCTCTTCGCTTAATCGTTTCGGCACCGTCGTGTCCCGGATATCCATGATCCCCCTGCGACTTCGAGCAGACGCCTCGCTCCGACACGTCATGACCTTCCGGCGTCATTGTTATATTATCCTCAAAGACAATGCTCAGACGCTTAATGCGACCATGACGCTGTCGCTCAATGGTCATAACTATCAAATATATGTGTCGACCGAAACGACGACCTGTTTCATTTGCGGGCAACACGGACATGTTAAAGGTGCCTGCACGAAGGTAACTGTCCCCGTGAGAACAACCGAGCAGGCAGAACCCGGTAATGCTGTGGACGATCAGCCGTCCACATCGGCGGCAGCAGCGAGAGATACCTGTACGAAGGTAACTGTCCCCGTGGGCACGCCTAAACAGGCGGCACCTGGTAATGCTGTGGACAATCAGCCGTCGACATCGACAGCAGCAGTGAGGGATTCCCCCGTGAATGATGAAGGTTTCACTGTTGTTACTGCTCGGAAGAAGCACAAACGGCCGAACGTTAATGACGAAGCAGCAACGAGGGATTCAAAAAAGATTGTGTTGACTGGAAGCGACACTGGACCCCTCACTGAGGTGGCTCCTTGTGTTACCGGCATAGCCTTACACAATAGATTTGCATCTCTAACTCCTGATGATGATAAAGAATTAATGAATCAGAGTGAAAGAGCTGCTTGTGATGACAATAATGGACCTACAGAGCCCATTTTAGCCTCCGCCTCTTCGGGGCATGAGGAACCTGAGGAGGTCGTGCCTCAGAATGGCCTGGGCTGTGCGGACATGGAATGCACAGTTTCTGTGTGTGCGGGGTGTGAGGCACCTGAAGAGGTCGTGCCTCAGAATGGCCTGGGCTGTGCGGACATGGATTGCACAGTTTCTGTGTGTGCTGGGTGTGAGGCACCTGAAGAGGTCGTGCCTCAGAATGCCCCGGGCTGTGCTGACATAGAATGTACAGTCTCTGTCTGTGCGGGGCGTGAGGCACCTGAGGAGGTCGTGCCTCAGAATGTCCAGGGCTGTGCGGAATGTACAGTTTCTGTCCGTGCGGAGCGTGAGGCACCTGAGGAGGTCGTGCCTCAGAATGTCCCGGGCTGCGCAGACATGGAATGCGCAGTTTCTGTATCAGCAGGGCATGGCGCACCTGAGGAGGTTGTGCCTCAGGATGTCCCAGGCTGTGCCCTCAAGACATATACAAGTTCTGTCGTTGAAACGCCTCATATAATTCCGGAGCGTTGCATGACCATAGCGGGTCATGAAGAGGTGAATCTCGCAACACCTGTTGCATCATTGTCTGATTTGCAGACGTGTCCAAAACCTGCAGACATTCAGGGGATGGCACACACAGCATCTGCTGCACCGGCGCCTGCCTTATCGTTAGAGGGTGAGACTCACGCCGATCAATTGGACTATGACTCCGATGGAGCCTCATCCCTCACGTCTGGCATCAGCATCGAGGCTTGGAACGAATTGTTGTTGTCTCATGGGCCGGAGGGTGACCCGGGCATCACACCTGCAGAAATTCTAAAATTCCTGAAAGACACTTTTCGGAAGAGGCGAGTAAAGGTGAAAGATTTCTTTCCAGACCTAAAAATCTTCATAACATCCGCGAAATATCTCGTCCTGAAGTCCAGCCAGTTCGGAGTTGGGGAACGAGAAGTATACCGCCTCAAGAAGTACATCGTCAAAGCGAAGGAAGAGCTACAAGTAGACCAACCTTCCGCTATATAACCCCTTCCCCTTCTTCTTCACATGACCTTTTCTGTAGCTACCTTGAATATCAATGGGGGGCGGTCCCCATTGCGCAAGACCCAGGTGAAATTACTCACTGAGGAAAAGCATATTGATGTCATGCTTTTACAGGAGACGAGATGCAGTCCTTCGTGCGAAAGCCAATGGCAAAGGTTGATGAACGGCCAATGGTTTTTCAGTAGCTTGGCTTGCCCTAGAGCCGGGGTATCTATATTCTTCTCATCTTCTTTTTTCCTCCAAACTGACATTGTTTTTGAAGACATAATTAAGGGGTATCTAATTTCTGTGTCTTTCACCTTCAATGGTTACAGGCACACACTTTTTAATGTCTACTCACCCAGTGACAGCACTGACAGGGTCACCTTTTTCACACAGTTAGAAACATCACTTACTCATGTAGATTTTAATAATCTTGTTTGCTTGAGTGGGGATTTTAATTGTACTCTAGACTCTGCCATGGACCGGAACGGTAAAGAACCTCATCTAGCTAGTACCATCCCACTGGCAATGGTTTTATCTAAATTCTCTTTCGTTGATGCGTGGAGACTTCACAACCCCCTCATACGCCAGTATACATGGTGTCGCTGTCTTGACGGTCGGCTTTCCTTCGCTCGGCTAGATCGTGTTTACATAAATAGTAACTTTCTTAACATGATGGGCAATGTGCAAATTTTACCAATCGGTTTCTCCGATCATCACATGGTCACCTTTTCTCTTCTCTCTCCGATACGGAACTATGGAGCTGCACATTGGATTTTTAATGTGGACCTTTTAGAGGATCAAGCTTTCCTTAAAGCCTTCCGGGCTTTCTGGGGTACACTGCTTTTGCGGAAACCTTCTTTTTCTTCCCTCAATCAATGGTGGGATAATGCTAAGGCACAAATTAAAACCTTTTGTCAGCAGTATAGATTCTTTTGTACAAAAGATGAGTCTCTCTTTAAAAGTGTTATTGAAAAAGAAATTTTAGCTTTGCAAAGCCATCTGTCACCTTCCAACACAATGGAAACGAATCTTTCATTGGCCAAAAAGAAAGCTATTCTCAACCGGCTATGTGTAAAACAAGCTAGAGGTGCCATGGTTCGTCTCCGTGTGGAGAATTTGCGTCATCTGGACGTGCCTTCTAGTTTCTTCTTTCGACTTGAACACACTTCAAAGGGTAGCGAGCAGCTCACCTTGTTACGGACTGTGCAGGGCAATATGATAAAGGATCACAAGGGCATTATAACCCTGGTTAAAGATTACTTCTCTGATCTGTATTGTAGGAAAGACATTGATGACGAAATGGTGCATTCTTTAACCGCGTCCTTGCCCACCTTGTCAGCTACTGCACGTCAAGAGCTGGACAGAAAGATAACTATGGAGGAACTGTTTGTTGCACTACAAGCCTTGCCGAATGGAAAAGCCTCTGGCTTGGATGGACTCCCCGTAGAGTTCTACAAAGCTTTCTGGGACCTCTTTGGGACGGAACTGTTGGAAATATTTTCTGACAGTTTACGACTCAACCAACTGCCACTCAGCTGCTGTAGAGCGGTGCTTGCCCTAATACCCAAGAAGGGAGATCTGCATCGGGTGGAAAATTGGCGTCCGATATCCTTGCTATGCGTGGATTATAAAATCTTTTCCAAGGCTCTCACCAACCGGCACAGAGTCGTGATTGGGGAGATCATACACCCAGATCAATCTTACTGTGTCCCTAAAAGGTCAATTCACGACAGTATCTTCATTGTACGTGACATGATTGATATCTGCTCTCTCGAACAAAGAAATGTTGGTCTGGTGTTCCTCGATCAAGAAAAGGCCTTCGATGCCATCGATCACTTTTATCTCTTCTCTGTTTTACGGGGGTTTGGTTTTGGTGAATTTTTTATCTCTCACGTACAGCTACTGTATAATAACATTTTTAGTTTAGCAAAAGTTAACAACATTTTATGTCAGCCTTTCCCGGCAAGTAGAGGCATTCGTCAAGGTTGCCCTCTTTCTGGCCTCCTGTACTCCCTCGCGATTGAGCCTTTGCTCGTTCGTTTGCGCGCACGTCTTCCCGGTTTCGTTCCTCAACCAACTGCGAACCCGTTCAAGGTGATTGCTTATGCAGACGATCTTTGTGCAATCGTTCACTCGGATGAGGACGTCTTGGCCTTGGTCCAATGCGTCCATGAATTCAGTTTGGCAAGTTCGGCAAAAGTGAATTGGAAAAAGAGCAGAGCTCTCTACCTTGGTCCGCAAAATGGCGCCACTCCTCCGACTCTGCCGGAGCAACTCGAATGGGCATGGGATGGCGTTCTTTACCTTGGTGTCTTTCTTGGTACCGAAAACTTCATTTTGAGAAACTGGGAATCTCTCATAATTAAAACTGAGAGGCGGCTGCTAAAATGGAAGGGCTTACTCTGCCAACTCTCCTATCGGGGCCGAACCCTCATTATAAATAACCTTGCAGCATCGATGCTTTGGCACGTTTTTATGGCACTGCAGCCCCCGGATTTTATTCTTTAAAAACTGCAATCTATTTTTATTGACTTCTTTTGGGGGGGGGGGGGGGGGGGAAGCACTCGCTCAAACCTGGTGTGTTAAACCTACCCGTTGCTGAAGGAGGACAGGGTCTGATTGCCATTACCAGTAAAGTTATGGCTTTTCGCCTCCTGTCGCTTCGTCGACTGCTGTACACTGACGTCCCGTGGAAGGCATTGGCTCACTGCCTGCTTCGGCAGGCAGGGAGACTCGGCTACGATCAGGAGCTGTTCCTTATTGGCAGCAAGAAAGTCGATATGGCATCAGTCCCCCTGTTCTACAGGAGTGTGCTGGAGGCATGGCAGGCGGTTACCGTTCGCCGTGATAACAGTAATTATTCCCTTGAAATGTTCTTAAACGAGCCAATTTTTTTAAACCCCATTTTTGAAGGGGTCTGCAGTGATCGTACTTTTATGCAAAAGTTTATTGATGCTGGATGCACCAAGGTTAAAGATTTTAGAACCCCTCCTCCTTACAAGTGGAAACCAGCTGCTGACGTCGCTGTTGCCACTGGAGTTAGGTCCATTCGGGTCATTGGGAGGATATTCTCTGTGATTCTGTGCTTTTTCAAGCAAACCAAGCTAAAATGGGCTGCACAGGTGGAAGCTGGCCCTCTCTCATCCCAACACCCCTTTCCAGAGCTTTTGCTTCTTTTTCAAGGTTTCACCTCCTTTATGTTGATGGAAAAATCCTCTGTTAATGGCATGTGTGTCAAAACCCTTGTTTCTGATAGACCTGCAGAACCACAAGCGCACTGGAGGAGAATGCTCCAGACTACTCATGCTACTTCGATAAACTGGCTTGTTATGTACAAGGTACCCATTGCCAAACGCTCCGGAGACTTGCAGTGGCGATTGGCACATCACATTTTACCCTCAAACGTTTTGATACACCGAATGTGTCCACATGTCCTTGAAAAGTGCCCTTTTTGTGATGCCCAGGAAACTCTTTTTCATGCCTTTGTTGGATGCCCAAGATTGACACCACTTTTTACTGTTTTATCGCATGTCATTCAAGGGTTGGGGTTGGTTTTTACACACTGTGTTTTTACATTTGGTTTTAGTATTAAACCCAGATGTAGGCACGAATGTTTTTTAGCCAACTTTTTAATTTCTGAGGCAAAACTTGCTATATATGTGTCCAGGAAAAGGAAAATCCGGAACAGTGTTGTTCCAGTGGATGACGCTGTAGTCTTTCTTAGGTCATTGGTGTCGTCTCGGCTGAACCTGGAATTGTCTTTTGATAACTGTGGGGACTTCCAGAAACGATGGTGTGTTCGGCGTTCCTTGTGCAGTTTAACTGACGGAGTCCTTACATTAAACTTGTAATATAGCATTGCTCTCTTATTTGGTGTAATGTGAAATGCTTCGAAATGGTACCTTTTATGACTGTATATATCAACTTTATTTGCTGTCTGTATTGATTTGTAACCATGGTTTTCTTTTTCTCACTGTCTGTATTTGTAGAAATGCTCTCATGACCTGTAAATATTTTTGTTTTACCTGTCTGCATTGGTGGAAAAGGTTTTCCCTTCAAAAAAGGAATGAAAATCTCTGTCTCTCTCTCTCTCTCTCTCTCTCTCTCTCTCTCTCTCTCTCTCTCTCTCTCTCTCTCTCTCCCTACCTCTCTCCCTACCTCTCTCCCTACCTCTCTCTCTCCCTCTCTCTCTCTCTCTCCCTTTCTCCCTCTCTCTCTCCCTCTCTCTCAATGTTTCGCTTAATTTAATTAAACGTTTAATTTGCTCTTGATGTGGTCATAGCTCTTGCATGAGCATTTCCTTTAAAAATTGTTTGTGGTTTTGTTTGTGTCTTCGCCTTTGGTTTGTAAAATTTTTATACTTGCTGGTTTCCTTTAAATATCATTTGCTCCTTTTGGTGAATTCATGATCCTTACAAAATGTTTCTTTAAACTGGTTGCTTTGCTTACAACAGCTTTGTGAAATGGCTTGTATTTTTATAATAAAAGGGCACAAAAGTCTTCTCTCTCTCTCTCTCTCTCTCTCTCTCTCTCTCTCCACCTATCGGCCGTCGGTGCGTTGGGTGTAGCGTCATGGCGGCTGTGAGCAACTGCTCTGTGTTGTAGTGAGTTCTTTGTGAGTTTTCCTCCTCCCCTGCCCCCCCCCCCTCCCTCTCCTTTCCATCCTGTGTACTTTGGCATTTTGTTTTCATCCTTCCTATACCTTTGTCTTCAAGAGAGAGAGGTTTGAGAGCGGACCCATTTTGGGTGCGGCCTACCGGCTTCGACGACGCTTTGTAAGCCTTTTTGTGCTTATAATGCACGTTTATTATTTATTCTAGTTTGATTTATTTCGTTTTGGTACCTACTTGTCCGGTTCGGACAAGTGGGGGGGTGTTAATTCGCTGGGATGGCGAATACACGCTCTCGGTTAGAGGCGTTCGACAACTTAACAAGGAAGCATGCATTTGTGTGTGTTCCACCCGAAGGAACTTCCACTGAGGACATTGTTTTGTCTGTGGGGAAAATAATCGGTTGTGAAAATGTACGAGCAGCGTCGAGAATGAATCAAAAAGTTGTTGTATTTGTGTCCGATGAAAAATTCGTTCACGATGTTGTAAGTGCGGGTTTAACCACAGAGACAGGTCTCGTTGTCTTGGCGTCGCCTATGGACACTCCGTCGATGAGGGTCGTCATATCTAACGTACCCCCATTTATAACCTGCAACCAGCTGATGTCCGTTTTGTCCCGATACGGAACAGCTGTGTCAAAAATCACAATGATTCCGCTCCGGTCTCAGGATGAACGTGTTAAACACGTGATGAGCTTCAGACGGCAGGTGTATATGGTGCTTCCGGATCGAGGCGATGACACGGGGTTAAACATCACGTTCAAGGTAAAGGTGAACAACCATGAGTACCAGATGTATGCGTCATCGGCCTCATTAACATGTTTTCAGTGCGGAGCTTTTGGCCATGTGAAAAGGTTTTGTCCGAAGGTATCGTGTGTAAGGTGTGGTGAAGCAGGTCATAGTGACGCTGATTGTAAAAGAGATAACACCCCGGTCTCTAACGTACAAAACAAGGTAAACCGAAATACCCGAACGGTTCCTACCGACGCTCCCTCGCACTCGAGGAGTAGGGATAATACTCCTGTTCGTCTTAGTGTAAACGAAAACACCGCTGATTCGGTAAATAATGAAATAACCCCAGATAACCCACCTGTGGTGGCAGATGCTACGTGCAGTGAGGAGATGGAAGAAAATCCCATTGTGGTGACAAAGAAACGAAGAGCACCTGGTGCTTGTAACTCCAACATTACTTTGAAAAAGGTAGTGTTGGATAAAGACAGTGTGGGTGCAGACGCCCTGGAACGTCTTTCTCAGGTGTCCACAAGCTGTGTTGACACCAGGGAGAAGGAACATGAATTAATTAATTCTGAAACATTTATCGGGCAGCACCGAAAACCTGGGAGAAAAAGTAGATGGTGAGACTAAAGATGATGGTGAGCCCATTAGTGAGCCGCCACCTTCACTACCTGCTGAGACCGAGCGGATTGGGAATGTCTCAGCCCCAAGCTCCTCTTTACCCCTGCAAGATCTAAATCATGACACTGGTTCGTCAACTGAGCCAGTGAACATCTCCCTGCAGGAGGGTGAAGCCGAGATTTCAGCTCCTGCTGAATGTCCCGGGTACCAGAGTGAGGATGACTCTACCATAGAACATTCCAGCAAATCTTCGGACTTGGCTGGCATCAAAATGGGGACTGGGCAGACTGATATATGTGACCCGGGCGGAGCTGTTTCTGATTTGTCAGATTCAGAGGATGAAGTTGAGATGACTGAGTTGTCTCAATCTTCATCAGATCAGTCATCCATAGCCCCTCAACTCGTTATTTCTTTTCTGAATGACACCTACCGACACCGAAATGTGATTGTAAAAGATCATTTTCCTGATTTAATTTCATTCATCCATTTTCATTCATTTTTCGAATTTAAGTCTGTTCATTTTCATTTAAGTCTGTTCAGTCGAATAATTTCATTCATTTTTCGAAGTTAAGTCTGTTCACAATTGTATTTTGTCGAAACTGTATTTATCTTTCAGTGTGTGAAGTTATTGTGTGCAACTTTGGTTGTTTCTCGGTGTTTATCTTTCATAAATTGATCGTCTGTTTGCCGTGTCGCGAGCAAGGCCTTTGCCGCGTCGCGAACGATTTGAAATCGAAGTTAAGTGATTGTTCCCATTTGTATTTTCGTTAAAACTGTATTTATTTATGGTGTTGTACGTATATTGTGTCCCGACGAAGATTTTTCGGTGCAAATCTTTCATACCTGTATTGAAAATCGTGTTAATTCGTGTCGTGTCTTGAGGCTTTGTACAGTGTGCACTGTACAACCTTGAGGCTTTGTTTTTCTCTCAGCGGTCCGTCGTTTGTGATCCAATAACTTTCGTTCTCTGTATTCCCAGGCTTTTCACCCATAGCCTACTTCCTTGTGTAAATCTCAACTCAAAAAAAAAAAAAAAAAAAAAAAAAAAAAATTCCCTTCTCTGTTCTTCATTCGTTCGTTCTTCGACCACGTGTTTCTCCCCCATTTCCCCAGATAGTTTTCACTCATTAACCTTCAATGTTTACACTTTCCCCTCAAGTTATGTATTCCGTCATATTTTATAACACCTTTTTCTTCTTCTTCTTTAAAAGGCTGCTTTCGACTTGCTCACCAAATCAATTCATCCCCAAAAAAATATCCATCTCCTATAGTGCCTTTTTTCTACATTTCCTAAACTCTCCTGCACTCCATCATCCATCCAGCGTCCTTAAACGTATTTTTAACTTGAAGGTCACAAGAAACTCATTTTGCAATAAATGTTCGTTTCCCATAAATCTTACACTTTCAAAAATCCAATCTCACCCCTCCCCTCCAAATCTTCCCCATCACCCATCCCTTTCAAATCTCCCCCCTTGCCCCCTCCCTCCTAAACTACCCCCTCACCCCTCCCCACCAAGACGCCCCCTCGCCCCTCCCCTCCTAGACTCCTGCCTCACCCCTCCCCTCCAAATCTCCCCCATATCCCATCCCTTTCAAATCCCTCCCCTTGTCCCTTCCCTCCCAAACTCCCCCCTCACCCCTCCCCTTCAAATCTCCCCAACCTCATTGCTTCTCAATTTCCCCCCTATCACTCCCCCTCCTCAAAGCGTCCTCCCCACTTCTTCCCCCTTCAAACTCTCACCTCCATCTCCCCCAACCTTCTGCCTCGCTCTTCCCCCTCCTCAAATAACACCTCATTGTGGCTCACCCAATCACCATCAAACCTTTTGTCCGCCCCATCCTTCCCGTTCTCCGAGCTATTCTGAAATCTCTGACACACCTTCAACAGCTCTCCCTACCTCTTCCACCTCTTCCACATCTTACCCTACCCCTCCTCCCCCCTGTTCTGTATCTGATGCTCCCCCTTCCTCTTCATTAACGGTATGGACCTCAAACATCCGGGGCCTTCGTTCAAACTTAACTGATCTCTCCATACAGGTTGCTTCTGTCAAACCAGACGTGATCTGCTTAACAGAAACTTTCCTCCTTTATGATGTCTCTGATTCCATAGTATCTCTCCCGGGCTACTCCCTCCTCCGGTATGATAGACCTGAGCCTCGTCCTGGAGGCGGGGTTGCTATCTTTATCAAAAACTCTCTTCCTCACTCGCCCTGCACTGCACTCTCTCCACCTCACCCCCAGGAATACCTCTGGCTACGGCTTCCCCTTCGCTCCCACCTCTTGTTCATATGTGTGTTGTACCGTCCACCAAACAGTGATGACTCCATCTACATCTCGCTGTCTGATGATATGGACCAACTTCTATCTACTCATCCCAACTCTCTCTTCCTCATATGTGGTGATTTCAACTGTCATCATGCCAGTTGGCTGGGTGTGGGTACCTCTCTCACCAGCCATGGCTCCTCAGCAAAGGACTTCTGTGACTCACTGGGACTGACACAATCTGTCAATTTCCCGACCCGGATCTCAGTCAACGGAACATCTTCTCTTCTGGACTTGGTTATGACTAACTTCCCTGAAAATGTCTGCTGCTCTTCTTCTGCTCCGATCGGATCATCTGATCATGTCCTTGTTAAAGTGGACATCTCTCTGACCATCCTCAGGGAGCCTGCTCAGCATCGACGAGTCTGGCATTTCACTCAGGCCAACTGGCACGGTCTTCAAGCAGCCATCAATCATCTGGACTGGTCTCCCATCTCTACCACCTCTGACATCAACTCATCCTGGGAATTCTTCCAAAGTAAATTGCTCTCTCTCATGCACAGATTTATCCCATCTCGTCTTCAGTTGTCATACCCTTCCTCCCGTCCATGGTACACGGAATCTTGTGGTGAGGCTGTTGCCCAGAAACAACTTGCCTTCGTCTCCTGGAAAGCAAATCCAACGGAAGGAAATCTCATTTCCTTTCACAAAGCCCGAAACAAGTGTGTGTCCACCCTCAGGAGAGCCAGGAAACAATATCTCTCCGTTCTCAAGACCGAACTCTCTTATCTGTCTCCCTCTTCCAAATCCTGGTGGCGTCTGGTCAAATCCGTTTCTGGTGTTTGTTCCCCCTCCATCCCCTCCCTTACCTCAAACGGCTACACAGCTGACTCCGCACGTGAAAAAGCTGAATGCCTCAACTCTGTGTTTGCCTCTAAATCTTGTGTCCCAAACCCATCCCTCTCTGTACCCACCATACCCAGTCGTACCCTGCAGCTCCTGGACTCCGTGTCCTTTCCTCCTGACAAGGTGGAAAAGTTTCTGTCAACCCTCGACTCTGATTCTGCAACTGTACCCGACGGCATCAGCCCACGGGTCCTAAAATCCTGCTCTGCTGCTCTATCTCACCCTCTCTCTGTTCTCTTCACCCTCTCTTTTGCTCAAGGTCAACTGCCATCTGCTTGGAAATCAGCCAACATCACCGCTTTGCACAAAAAAGGTGCAAAAACAGATCCTAGCAACTACAGACCAATCAGCCTTCTCCCAATTATCAGCAAAGTCATGGAATCCATCATTGCTTCGGATATGAAATCTTTCCTCTTCTCCAAATGGCTTGATCTCTGATCATCAATTTGGTTTCAGACCAGGTCACTCTACTCTGGACATGCTGCTTCTGCTGTCTCAACAATGGATGGAGGTCCTCAATGCCAAACAGGAAATTAGAGCTGTCTCCCTCGACATATCACGTGCCTTCGACACGGTCTGGCACCCCGCTCTGCTCACCAAACTCTCCTCCTTTGGTATCCATGGAAATCTCCACGCATGGCTGGCGGACTTCCTCTCTAGTCGTCGTCAACGTGTGGCCCTGAATGGGTTTCTCTCATCTCCTCTTCCTGTTCAGGCTGGAGTTCCCCAAGGCAGTGTTCTGGGCCCCGTGCTTTTTCTGGTCTTCATCAATGATCTCTCTGACTCTCTCGAAAATCCTCTCTATCTCTTTGCTGATGACTCCACTCTCTGCCGCTCCATTCCTCTTCCCTCAGATCGGCAGTCTGCTGCCTCCTCACTCTCTGAAGACCTGGACAAAATCACAGACTGGTCAAACAAGTGGAACATGTCTTTCAATCCTGACAAATCTCACACTCTTACTATGTCTCTCCGAAAAGATCGACTGGACAACCCTCCCATCTACTTTCTCAACAATCCTCTCCAAGAAGTTCTGTCGCTCAAGATTTTGGGTCTCACTATCTGCCATGATCTTTCTTGGGAAAACCACATTTCCAAGCTGGCCTCCAAAGCCAGTCGCCGACTGGGCATCCTCCGTCGTGCGAAGTCCTGCCTTGGCACACCTGAGCTCCTCATCACATACAAGGCTTTCATCCGCAGCTCAATGGAATACTGTTCTCCCCTATGGGCCGGTGCTCCTGCCTCACACCTAGCTCGGCTTCACGCTGTTGAAACCAAAGCTTTCAGAATTATTGGAATCTCCCGCGATGAAGCTATCTCTGAGGGCCTTTCACTCACTCACCGCAGGCAGGTAGGTGGTCTTTCTGTCTTCTACCGACTCCTCTCCGGCCTTGCACCCCCAGCTCTCTCTGTGCTCTGTACCCCAAATATTCCTACAGGTCGCACAAGATCTGCCAGCAACCCTCTGATGGTTAAACTGCCGAAATCTCGGCTCTCTGCTCACCTTCACTCTTTCATTCCTCTTTTCTCCCGCCTCTGGAACAAACTCCCTCACTCCCTTCAATCCCACTCCTCCCTCCAGGTCTTTAAAACAGCTGTTCACCACCATCTCTTATCTTCCCCCATCCAAAACCTTGATCTTTTCTACCCCCGCTAATTCACCCCAGATCCACCTTGTTTGAAATTCCAACTTCTTTCCTGGAAGTCCTGGCAGTGTCCATATGTTTTATACCTCTCCCACCGCCCCCTTCCCATGCCCCCCCCCCCCAAAGCCCTCGCCCTCTCTCAGATCTCTCGATGTCTCCATGTCTCTCGGTCCCTGCTCTCAAATGTTGTGTTTGTGTCCTTCCCCCTCTCTCCCCATCTTGTCTACCGCTCCCGATGTTATATGTTTTATGTGTCGGTTTGTCTTTCTGTGTGCTTAATGTTCGCTCTTTCACGAGCCTCGATCTTGTATACAAAAAAAAAAAAAAAAAAAAAAAAATCCAGGCTGCAAAGGACATAATTAGGAGGCCGGATGAATTTCATTTAACAAGGTCGCTGTTTCATCGGCTTAGAAAGGCTGTTACAAAAGCAGGGAGCGAGATTTCCCAACACCCGCTCACGCCTTTTGATAATCCATGAAAAAAATCACCTTTGGAACCTTAAATATGAATGGCGGAGGTGCAAGCCAAAACCGCCAGGTTCAGGTGAAAAGTTTATTTGAGCGCAAGAAAATTGATGTACTCTTACTCCAGGAAACCCATATAATTCAAAATGGGGAGTACGACTGGTGTCGCCTCTTTAAAGGACAATGTTTTTTTAGTAACATGTCTTCTTCTTCTGCTGGTGTAGCCTTTTTACTCAGACCAGGCCTAGTACCTGAGTCATGCCTCTTCCAGGAGGTGATTAAAGGCCGGTTTATTTCATTGGAACTGGTCATTAATAATTTTCGGTTTACACTATTCAACGTTTATGCACCAAGTGAGAGTGTGGACCGAAGAGCTTTCTTTTCATCTTTAATTCGACACATGCAGTCGATAGATCTCAATAATTGTATTTGCATGGGGGGTGACTTTAATTGCACCTTTAAACCCAGTATAGACCGAAATACAGCAGAACCTCATCCCGAAGGTAGTACTGATTTGTTAAATTATTTTTCGGCAGTGGGTGTGCTAGATGCATGGAGACTGCATTACCCCAACAAATCTGAGTATACTTGGGGACGATGTGCCAATGGGAGAATGACTTTCGCTAGACTTGACCGTTGGTACATAAACTCACAGTTCAGGAATGCGGTTATCTCTCCAAATCATTTTCCATCTTTGTTTTCTGATCATCATTTAGTTACCATGGGCCTCTTTTTCCCTCAACCCTTACGCAAAAGTGCATACTGGAAATTCAATACCAGTCTTCTCGAAGATGCTTTGTTTAAAGACGCCTTCCGTGCTTTTTGGGTCATCCAACTTTCAAGAAAGCCCTCTTTCTCTTCTTTAGCATTATGGTGGGATAACACAAAAGCTCAGATTAGAGTGTTTTGTCAGCAGTTTGTTTCAAATGATACTGACGTAAAAAATATAACAATGGCTTGTTTAGAAGCTGATATTATACGGTTAGAGTGTAAACTGGCTAAAGATAATATCAGAAGAGACCACAGGTTATTGGTTGAAAAGAAGGCTCAACTGAGAGAGCTGATTCAGGAGAAAGCAGCAGGCCTGTTAATTAGATTAAGAATAAACAATTTAAAGGTATCAGACACCCCGAGTAAATCTTTCTTCCAAATGGATTTTGTAAATAAGTCACCCAAAACCCTTTTCTCTGTACAAGACTTTAGGGGAAACATGGTTGCCAACCCTGGAGATGTAAGGTTGTGCATTAGAGAGTTTTTTTCAAAAGTTTATGCAAAACAAAATGTTTGTGAGCAAACCATGGAATTTTTAACTTCTCACCTTTCATCCCTAACTGAGCCTCAGTGCCTGGGCCTGGATTCAACAATTACTTTGCCTGAGCTAACGCAGGCCCTAAGTGAAATGGACTCGGGGAAAGCTCCTGGGATTGACGGCCTACCGGCAGAATTTTTCTTGGCTTTTTGGGACCTTTTGGGCCCTGAATTATTGAATGTCCTGGAATCATCCTTGGTGCTTGGAGAACTCCCACTAAGCTTCAGAAGAGCAGTGGTGTCGCTGATTCCAAAGACTGGGGATCTACGACAGATAAGGAATTGGCGGCCGGTCTCGTTATTATGTACGGACTATAAAATATTGTCAAAAGTGTTGGCCAATCGGTTGAAGACGGTAATCGGTGATCTAGTCCACCATGATCAGAGTTACTGCATCCCAAACAGATCTATTTATGATAATATTTTTTTGATTAGAGATTTAATGGAATGTGATTGCTTGGAAAAAGATTTTGGGATAATATTCCTGGATTTGGAAAGGGCTTTTGACAGTGTGGATCATGTTTTTTTGTATCGGGTGCTAGAAGCATGTGGCTTTGGTGTCAATTTTAGGGCCTACGTGACTTTGTTGTACAACAATATATTTAGTTTATTTAAAATAAATAACGAACTCAGCTCTCCGGTACAGGTTCAAAGAGGGGTGAGACAAGGATGCCCGGTTTCTGTGTTATTATTTTCCTTGGTAATGGAATCACTCCTAATTTTATTTAGGAAAAATATTTCAGGAGTGACTGTATCCCCTGGGAGTCCTTCAGTAGTTGTATCGGCTTATGCAGATGATGTCTGTGTGGTTGTTAAGAAGGAGAGTGATATCCCAGCACTTGTTGAATGTTTAAATCTTTTTTGCCTCGCTTCTTCTTTGAAGTGTAACTGGGACAAGAGTAAGGCCTTATGGATTCCCTGTCTCAAGAACATTCCACCTGGAAGAGTGCTGGTACCACCTGTGCATCTACCAACAAAGTTAAAATGGGTGGAAGACGGAGTCAAATACCTTGGGGTTTTCCTGGGATCTCCACATTACGTCCTCAAAAATTGGGACGGGATTGTTGAGCATGTCAAAAAAAAGACTGGGACTGTGGAAACGAGCTCCGCCCCACCTTTCCTACAAAGGCAGGGTTCTAGTGGTGAATAATTTGGTGGCTTCTTCCCTGTGGCATAGGTTTATCTGCCTTCAGCCGCCAGAGGCACTACTAAAGGCAGTGCAGAGGCTACTCGTGGATTTTTTTTGTAGTGGTCACCATTGGTTACTACCAAATGTCATATGTAGCCCCTTGTCTGAAGGTGGCCAGGGACTGATCGACATAAAAAGTCGTATCATGGCTTTTCGGCTGTGTACCATACAGCAGTTGCTGTACAAGGAACGACTGCCAAGCCGACTTCTGGCCTATAACGTGCTGCGAAAAGCAAGCAGGCTCGGATATGGCCTTGAACTTTTCTTAGTCCAACTCCAACATGTCGACACATCTCATCTACCATCATTCTATCAGAGCCTTCTGAATGCCTGGCAAAGCCTTTCGACTAGTCGCCAGCAAGAAACCTATGCTACAAGCATGTTTGTGGAAGAACCCCTTTTTTACAACCTACTGTTTCCTGCAATTCCAAGAAGCCGAGACTTTTATCAACACTTTATTACAGCGGGCATAATCAAAGTGTTGGACCTCCGCCATGATTCTGGTTGGGGGTGGAAGACGGTGCAAGAGATAGCCGATATGACTGGAATATGGTCAAACAGAATAATCGGAAGAATACTAAAGGGAATAGTAAAGAAAAGCTTCCAACTTGGACTAAGATGGACCCAGGAAGTTTTGGTGACATCCAATGACTGGCATTTTCCTGGTTTATTGGTACAGCCTAGTCACGGAGACTTGCCCCCAATTAGTGAGGGACAAAACATTTTTCAGAAATGCAGTAGTAAAGACCTGTATCGGTTATGCACTGCAGTTCTGCTTGGGAACTCACCGTTAAATGGAGTGGCCAGGTGGAAAGGGCTAATGCCGGAAGGACTCCCATCTGAGCCTGCATGGGAATCAGTATACAGTAAGCTGGTAAGCAAAAGGACAGGTGATCTCCAGTGGCGAATGATACACTGGATCATTCCATCTAATAAATTAGTGAGTCATTTCACGCCCATATCTATGTGTTGCCCGTTCTGTGTTTACACAGAGGATGTGTTCCATGCATACGTTGATTGTGCAAGGCTTGTGCCTTTATTTCAATGGCTGAACTACATGGCTGGAAAAATGAAGATCACTTTTTCTCTGCGATCATTTATTTTTGGTTTCAATGATATGAAAGAACATGTACATATGTTGTTTTTGTTTTTGGTGGCCACGGCGAAAATGGCAATTTATTTATCGAGGAAGGAAAAACTGAAAGGAAAGCCGATTGGGCAATGTGATGTCTTGTTCTTTTTTAATGCCTTGATATCTGCAAGACTCAAACTTGAATTTTGTGATTCTGGAAGAAAGAAATGTATTGATGAGTTTATGAACATCTGGTGTTTTGATGGGATCTGCATGGTGCAGGAGAATGAATTATTGATATATTTGTAGGTTTGTTGGGATTGAATCAGTGTGTGGTCGGTTTTTCTGTTGTTGTTTTTCTTTTCTAGTTCATTGGACTGTTTTGATTTCCTGTCATTATCTCTTTTTCTTTTCTGTATTTTTGATTATTGTGCCTGTATTGAATAGTATCTTCACCGACTGGCTTGTATTTTTATATTTTTGTAATAAAAAGTCTAAAAAGTCTCTCTCTCTCTCGCTTCCCACTTTGCACAGCTGCCGCTCGCTTAGCACGCACGTGCGATTGCCAGGTCTGTTGCTCAGTCACTGGCGGTACGTGCTGTGTCTCGTGTTGCTTTTTCCTTTCTTCCTACCTTTTGGTCCTTTCTGCTGTCCGAGTGTCGGTGTCCCTTTCTATCGTCTTGTCTACTGAGCGAGAGAGGGAGAGACAGCGCGGTTAAAGTTATCCGCTTTAGGTGGTTAACGGGATTTATTTATTTATTTCCCAGTTATTGTTGTTGTTTTTTTCATTTATTTCGGCTTTATAAACCTTTGTACCATTTATTGGTTATTTTTTTCGTTTAGTTACTTCAAATGGCTAGCAAGAATAGTCGAAGTAATGCCGGTCGTGACGCCGATGAGGGGTTAACAGATGAACACGGCATGTGTTTTGTCCCACCGGAAGATGTCTCGCTGGAGGAGACGCTCCTCGCAATCGGAGAATTGATCGGTTGTGAGGACATACGGGCAGCGTCCCGAATGCACCACAAGGTGGTTGTTTTCGTTTCACGTGTCCGTTTCGCGCGCATCGTCGTGCAGAACGGACTCACCTTGGGTAATGACCAGTTTGTTCCGGTTTCGCCATGGAACACTCCGGCCTCGAAGGTAATACTATCAAACGTTCTACCGACGCTGTCTAATGAGGAAATTCTTCAGAAGCTCGGTCAGTACGGTACTGTGGTGTCGAGAATTATCCAAGCCTCCATTCGCACCACAGACGGGAAGCTTAAGTATATCGAAACGTTTAGACGGTTTTGTTATGTTGTTTTGAAGGATGGTTTGACGCAATTGAATGTCTCTCTCGTTTTTAAGTCGTCAAAACGTGAGCACAGGATTTTTGCGGCAACGGAGAGGTTGATTTGTTACGGGTGTGGTGTACATGGACACACTCGGCAGTATTGTCCTGATGGGGAGAAAACGTATGCCACAGCAGCTGGACCAGCTCCCCCCCGTGACCATTACGGAGGATTCTATAGATGTTTCGCCTTCAGTGCGGGAATCTACGTCGGACCATCAAGGTACGGCTAAGAGTGGTGCTGATGAGACCCATACGGATGTGCTTCGTGTAAGCGATGAGTCATCCAGTACAGCTGGCCATCGTGCAACCGATGAGTCAGCAAATGTAAGGGAGAAGCCTCTACCTGTAGAGGGAATGATTTGTGAGGAGCAGCAGATTGTAGATGCGGCGTCTCGGAAAAATTTGAAACGGTCACTTGTAAGTGCGAGGAATGAGGACAAAGGTGTTAAAGTGTTGGTGGTGCAGACAGGAAGCAGTTTAAACGATTCAGACAGTCCTTCACATGAAGATCAGCAAGGTGGTGAAATTATGGCTGACATGATACCACCTGCTCAGGATGAAGGGGAACTTTTTCCTGAAGGTTGTAAATCAACCTGCGAAACCGAACAGCCTACTGATGACCATATCAATTCTAATGGGGAATGCAAAATACCCATTACTACTAATAACGACTCCTCCCCCCCCATTTCAATGATGCATGAGGATAAAGAGGATGAAGAACCTAAGGTAGATGGGGATGGAACAGGTGTTTCTGTAGAGGTTCAGGAGGAACTCGGTACTAGCGTCACAGAGGGAATTCTAACTACAGAGACACTGATTGGCCATGAGGAACCAGTGGCAATGGTTGACAGCCCCCCCCCCCCCCTCAGGAGGAAGAGCAGCCTTTGGAGATCTCAAAAGAAAATATTGTCAGATTTTTGAAGGAAACTTTCAGACAAAGGCATGTACGAATTAAGGATCATTTTCCTAATATCCAGGCCTTCCTTGCAGCCTCAAAACCTTTGCTGCAAAGGAGTGAGCATGTGGAAATCTCCGAACCTGATTTTCAGCGGGTGAGGAAATCCATCACGAAGGCAAACAAGGAATTAATTGAGGAAGAGGACTTCACCCCCCAGAAGAATCAACCATGGAACTAAATGTTGTATCCTTAAATATAAATGGGGGTCGTGCCCCCTTACGGAGGGTGCAAACCATTCAAGCAGTTGGAAAAGAAAAGGCTGACATTATTCTCTTACAAGAGACCCACGCTACTAGTGCTCAAGTAGCCGATTGGGGGAAACTTTTTAAAGGGCAATGGTGGCTAAGTGGGTTCCCTACACCTCGGGCCGGTGTTGCCATTTGCCTAAGTCACAAGATTTGTGCTCAACAGGTTTCATTTAAAGAAATCTATAAAGGGCATTTGATGTCCGTAGATTTTCTTTATAATACCCAAAAGATTATAGTAGTGAATGTTTATGCACCGTGTGACCCAATGGAGAGGAAAATTTTCTTTTCCACTCTGCAGGATTTTGTAAAAACTCTGGACCCAACAGCCTTTATCTGTATCGCGGGAGATTTTAATTGCACAATTTGTCCGTCGATTGATAGGAATGGTCATGAGCCTCATGTTGCCTCTACGAAAGCTCTAGAGGACACCATCAACATCTTTCGGTTTAAGGATGTGTGGAGATCACAACACCCACTCTCACGCTGTTATACATGGTGTAGATGCAATGATGGTATTATGTCAATGGCAAGGCTGGACAGATTCTATGTGAACAAGCCAATGTTTAATGTGGTGTCTGTCTCCAAAATTTTACCAACTGGATTCACAGACCACAGTTTAATCTCAATGTCCTTTAAGTTACCCTTTCCACCCGGTGGTAGTGCTTACTGGTCTTTGAATACTCATCTCTTACATGACAAGGAATTTAATGAGGCCTTTCACGTCGTGTGGGAGAAAATTAGCTCCTCCAGACCTGAGTATGATAGTCTCCAGCTGTGGTGGAACATTGCAAAATCCCAAATTAAGAATTTCTGTCAACAATATAGTGCATACACCACCAAAATCCAATCAATATCAATCGATCAGTTAAAATCTGAAATTATATCGTTAGAACAGAATGTTGATGAGGTTGGGAGAGATCCACGTGACCAACTAATATGGGCAAAGCAAGCAGTGCTGGAGGAAGCGGTACGGCAACGGGCGATGGGTGCTTTGGTCCGAATGCGAATGAGCTATTTAACTCTGGACATGCCAAACAAAGAGTTCTTTAAGTTAGAGTCTTCCCTCAAAAGGTCACAACAAATTCATACTTTACTCACTCCCAATGGGTCGCTGGTGACCTCCCAGCAGGCGATCAGGTGTACTCTGAAAGGGTTCTATTCTAACTTGTACTCTCCTCAGAACGTGGACAATGAGGTGATACGAGAGTTAACTGCTGGGCTTCCGAGTGTCGAGGAGGATGAGCGATGCATGCTCGATTCCCCAATTTCGGCTGATGAACTTGAAGCAGCTGTGCGGAGCCTGAAAGATGGGAAAGCTTCTGGAATAGATGGCCTGCCCACAGAATTCTACAAGACCTTCTGGGCCCTTGTGGGACCTGACTTACTCGATGTACTCGATGAAAGCATACGTGTCGGAGAACTTCCAATGTCTTGTAGACGAGCAGTCGTTTGTTTGCTACCAAAAGCTGGGAATCTTCAACTGGTTGATAACTGGCGACCTGTCTCCTTATTGTGTGTTGATTACAAGATTTTCTCTAAAGTACTTGCTAATCGTATGAAGACTGTGATCAGTTCAGTTATACACCCGGACCAGACCTACTGTGTGCCTGGAAAATCTATTTATGATAATATTTTTTTGGTAAGAGATATTATTTCATGCAATAATTTCCTGCGTGACGATTTTGGATTGCTGTTTCTTGATCAAACTAAGGCTTTCGATCGTGTTGACCACAAGTACCTTTTTTCTGTCCTGAAAGGAATGGGGTTTGGTGAAACTTTCACCTCTTATGTGAAACTCCTGTATACTAATACTCAATGTATGATGAAGATCAACAATAGGTTATGCTCTCCCTTTCCTTTCCAACGGGGTATTCGCCAAGGTTGCCCCCTCTCTGGGCTTTTATATATAGTCGCCCTTGAACCACTCCTTTGGTCTATTAGACAGCAAATAATTCAGGGAATGAGAAGCATAGAAGGAGCAGAATTTGTGCAGACGGCTTATGCTGATGATGTCTGTGTTTTGATTAGAAGCTCCAATGATGTCTCTGCTTTACAACGTTGTATGCGAGATTTCTCTGCAGCCTCTTCCGGTGGGATCAATTGGAATAAAAGTACAGCATTATGGTGTGGCAAAGGCAATCTCTCTTGTGTATCACCACCCTCACTCCCACACAACCTGGTCTGGAGAACGGACGGGGTTAAATATCTTGGAGTGCATATCGGTAATCGTGAAACAGAAATGAAAAATTGGGAAGGAGTGTTGGAACAAATTATGCACAGATTGAAAGCATGGGAAGGACTGCTGAGGTCCATCTCCTATCGAGGCCGTACCCTTGTCATAAACAATCTGGTTGCAACAAAATTATGGCACAGAATTATTGCTTTACAGCCATCAAACCAACTAATTATGGCTACTCAGCGAATGCTAGTAAACTTCTTTTGGAGTGGCTACCATTGGCTGAGGCCTTAGATATTGTACTACCCCCGGAAGGAAGGTGGCCAGGGCATTGTTGATATCTCTGGTCGGGTTGTGGCCTTTCGGCTGCAGTCTCTGCAGAGACTACTGTTCGCTGAACAGCTGCCCTGGCGGCCCTTTGCATTTTTTCTGTTACAACAGGCTGGTAGACTGAGATATGATCGGCAGCTTCTTTTGATAGACCTTGAGCATATAAATTTTGCCTCTCTTCCGAGATTCTATCAGAGTTTATTGGACACTTGGAAAAGGTTTGACGTCCACCGCTTTCTTGAGGGCTATAATTGTCGAATGTTCCTTCAAGAACCCCTTTTCTTCAATAACTTTTTTCCTGGTATCCCTCATAGCCATGCCCTGATTAAAAAATTTATCCAAGGAGGGATTAACAAAGTATGTGATCTGAGAGATTCATCTGGAGTTAAGTGGAAACCTGCTGGTTTGGTGGCAACCTCAGTTGGATCTCGGTCTGTCCGACTTGTAGACCAAGTTGTACGTATAGTCATTAGAAAATTTAGACAGCTAAACATCGGCTGGGAAGGTGTTGGTAACATTGAGGACTTTCGGTTAGGTTTCCCTGAAATCAAAGTGCTCCTTTCGTCTTCTCTTCAGCCGGAGATTGAACATACCCCCCCTTTTCATCTTGTAACTAAGATTGGAATCCGTGATCTCTCTCGACAAAATAAGAATGTACCCCTCTCTGGGAGAACACGAGTAGCTTTGTGGTCAGAGCGGTTAGGGTCGGGGTCTCCGTCTACCCCCCTTTGGCCTCACATGTACACCTTACCAATACATGGTGTGTTAGCGGACATACAATGGAGGTTAGCACACTGGGCGCTTCCCTCCAATATTTTTGTCCACCGTATTAACAGCTCGCTGCCTGAAACTTGTCCTTTCTGTGATCAGAAGGAGGATTTGTTTCATGCTTATGTACAGTGTCGTAGACTGACATCGCTTTTCTTGTTCCTTGAATATCTTTTTCACCAACTGTCCTACCCTTTCAATATGCATATGTTTATATTTGGTGTGTCTTTCAGGCCCACATGTAGAGATGTGGGTGTTCTTCTCAATTTTTTGGTTGCTGTTGCAAAATATGCGATATATAAATCTCGGAAAATTAAAATAGAAAACGGCTATGGCTCTGATGCTATTTCTATTTTTAAAGGGTTTGTCTCAACACGACTCAAGCTAGAATTTGATTTCTTTGTCAGTAATGGAAACGTCCAACTTTTTGAGAGAAAGTGGTGTATTGGCAATGTTCTGTGCTCAGTCGATGATTCAAAAGTGGTAATTACTTTATAATTCCTGATTGTTTTGACTTTTTTTCTTTGGAACTGATTGCTTGCATATATGTTTCTTCCTGTGTCTTTGAATACATTTCTCTCTCTCTCTCTTAGGTTTTCGCTTAATTTGCTCTTGATGTATTTATAGCTCTTGCGTGAGCGTTTTCCTTTAAAATTGGTTGTGGTTTTGTTTGTGTCTTCCCCTTTGGTTTGTAAAATATATATATTTGTATATTTGCTGGTTTTCTTTTAAATACCCCTTTGCTCTTTTTGTGGTGTCTTCATGATCCTTATGCAATTTCTTTAAACTGGTTGCTGTGTTTTCTTTTACAACTGCTTTGTGAAATGTTTTTTTTACAACTGCTTGTGAAATGGCTTTACATTGTTTATAATAAAAGGACACAAAAGTCAAAGTCTCTCTTTCTTTCTCTCTTTCTCTCTCTCTCTTTCTCTCTTTCTCTCTTTCTCTCTCTCTCTTTCTCTCTTTCTCTCTTTCTCTCTCTCTCTTTCTCTCTTTCTCTCTCTCTCTCTTTCTCTCTTTCTCTCTCTCTCTTTCTCTCTCTCTCTTTCTCTCTTTCTCTTTCTCTCTCTCTCTTTCTCTTTCTCTCTCTCTCTTTCTCTCTTTCTCTTTCTCTCTCTTTTTCTCTCTTTCTCTTTCTCTCTTTCTCTCTCTCTCTTTCTCTCTCTCTCTTTCTCTCTCTCTCTCTTTCTCTCTCTCTCTCTCTTTCTCTCTCTTTCTCTCTTTCTCTCTCTCTCTTTCTCTCTTTCTCTCTTTCTCTCTCTCTCTTTCTCTTTCTCTCTCTCTTTCTCTCTTTCTCTTTCTCTCTCTTTCTCTCTTTCTCTCTTTCTCTCTCTCTCTTTCTCTCTTTCTCTCTCTCTCTTTCTCTTCTTTCTCTCTCTCCTCTTTCTCTCTTTCTCTCTCTCTCTCTTTCTCTCTTTCTCTCTTTCTCTCTCTCTCATCTTTCTCTCTCTCTCTTTCTCTCTTTCTCTTTCTCTCTCTCTCTTTCTCTTTCTCTCTCTCTCTCTTCTCTCTTTCTCTTTCTCTCTCTTTCTCTCTTTCTCTCTTTCTCTCTTTCTCTCTCTCTCTTTCTCTGTCCTTCAACCCTTCCTATTCACTCCAGGATGTATACATTCTTTCAGTAACGACCTGGTAAATTTCCAAAATCCAGGCTGATAACTTACCTCAACCCCTTTTATTCCTCATTTACCTGTTTCTAGAACCACCTTTACACACTTTTTCTTCCAGAATTCAAGCAAGTAGTGCACTGCCATCTCTTCTCATCCGCAATTCTGACCCATTGTCTTCATCAACCCCATTTGTCTTTCATAACCTAACTATTCTACCAGCTAGTTTCAGTGTTTGCTCCTCTCTCTCTCTCTCTCGCTCCTCTTTTCCTGTGGTTTTTCTTCCCTTAATGTCTCTTTTCCTGTGGTTTTTCTTCCCTTAACGTTTGCCCAACTGTCATTTCTACCTTGCTCTTCCATGAGCCTCTCTCATATAAATGAATAGTCGTTATAATAAATACTTGTGAACTGACATTGTGTACCAATTGATTTAATAATTTTGAGAGCTATTTCAAGTTCACCCTTTTACCTGTCGTACAAGGACTTCATACTGGCAATGTGGAATTGTTACAAAGTTGCTTCCATGCTGTCAAATACTCAATCAGCAAACTTGTATGCAGCTTGTGTGCAGATGGATGATGGATACTGGGGTTGGCGCAACACAGGTATTAGGTGGGCCTAAAGGCTCCTCCTGTGCCAAAGTTCCTTTTTGTGTAATTATATAAAACAAAAACCTTTCACATAATCTTTAAGTTCAAATTGTAAATATATGGAATGTTAAACGGTTTTGGATCAGAAATTACAAAACAAAGACCAGATGATGTAGATATTTATTGATCATTCGTTCATGAGATGGAAGCAAAGTTTCAACCATTCAAATACCTTAGTCCACATGCTGTAACGAGGAAAGGAAACCCAACTCGGGAAAAAAGTTACCTTCACAGTCTTGATTCTTATTTGCAGAAGCAATTTCTGATGTGGTTCCATTTGATACGAATTATATAAAACTAGGGCATGCCCGTACTATATCTATATCTAAAATTATATCCCCCCCCTCTATTTACATGAAATGGTTTGGTCCAAAGCGAACGGCTTGCGAGTGGTGACAATCCCCCCCCTCTATTTACATGCAATGGTTTGGTCCAAAGCGAACGGCTTCCGGAGTTTGGTAAAGAAATCGCCATCGCGTGCACAAACGCGCAGGAAAGCGAATGAATCGCAAATTCGTTTTTATTAGTTGTAAAACATAGTTTAACGCCAACATAGTTTGCAAACGTGAAATAAATGAATACGCTCTCAAATGTGCCATCCGAGGCAGAGTGTGCCCGCCACGTTCGGCACACGCGATCGTTCGCTGCTCTCTGATTGGTTGAATCGTTTTTTGGACATAGCTCGGTAAGTAATTGTCCGATTAATATGAAACCTTGAAAAGGCACATCCTCGGGTCCCCAGCAATATACCTGGCAAGTTAAAAGTATATCGGACCCGTGGTTGTCGAGAAACAGCGGTCACAGACAAACAAACGTACAGACAGACAGACAGAGATTACTGGAATTATAGATAGATGATCCAAATGTTGTTCTTATTGATGTTGTTCTTTTGAGTCTGCAAGACTAAAATTCCTTCAAGATTTTCACTCATATGAGCATGTTATCGTAAATTGATGTATCTTGATGATGACCACTTTTTACATCTTCAGATACATAGAGCTACCGAAGCAGTTTCTCAGCCACAATCCTGGACGGGTCACCACTCCGATGCAGGTACTCGAATAGCTCATTCATCCCAGCAAGCTGGTATTCATTTTGCCAACCTCAGAAAGATGACAGGCTGAATCAACCCAGCTGGTGTTAATTCAACGGTTTGACAGGAGATTGAACTCAGGACCTTGCAATCTTCAGCTACCTTAACCGTTAATCCAACATCAGGCTCCTGTTATCTTAGTGCAGGCTGAAGATGCACGGCAATGCCGTGCGCTGGAGGATATGTTATTTATTTATTTGGCATGGGGCGGTGTACTTTTAATGTATCTGTACCTGTTCTGTAGTTTGTTGAAAAAGAAAAAAAATGTACAACAAGCTGTAATTGTTTTTAATTAAAAAGTTTCACCCTCAAAAGTTTGAATCCATTTAAACAAAGTAATATTGTTTATACGTTTCCCACAATGACCTCTGCTTTCACACTGGGGCCTGCGACCGTACAATGGGAAATGGTGCCTACAACAGCCCACTTGTCACATGCCTGAGTGTCCCGTATGTTATTCCTGGTCACCCGAGTAAAGGTTTCAAACAACGTTGTGATTATTTACCAATAACTCGCTATTACGTTGTCGGCAGTGCACCAAAGAGCAGCAGCCATGGAGGATCCCCAAACAGCTGGGGAAGGGGGTGAACCTTCTGGATCTCAGTGACTCACAACCATCAAACAGTAGATTGTTTCATTTTAATAAAGGGTGATTTTTTTTTATTAGCCTCACTCCTCACCATGTGTTTGCTTCCATCCACCGAGTACACCCTTTCACCCATGGGGATTACTCACACTTGGCATGAAGAGTCTCCACTCCCCCAGCATAGTTTTTCACTTTTCCCCACTAATAGTGTCCGCTCCGCCAACATAGTTTTGCATTTTTCCCCGCAAATAGTGTCCACTCCCCAGCCTAGTTTTTCACTTTTCCCCACTAATAGTGTCAACTCCCCGGCCTAGTTTTGCACTTTGCCTCGCTAATAGTGTCCACTCCCCGGCCTAGTTTTGCACATTTCCCCGCTAATAGTGTCCACTCCCCTAGCATAGTTTGCACTTTGCCCCGCCAATAGTGTCCACTCCCCAGCATAGTTTTGCACTTTTCCCCACTAATAGTGTCCACTCCCCAGCATAGTTTTGCACTTTTCCCCGCAAATAGTGTCCACTCCACGGCCTAGTTTTGCACTTTTCCCCACTAATAGTGTCCACTCACAGACCTAGTTTTGCACTTTTCCCCGCAAATAGTGTCCACTCCCCAGCATAGTTTTGCACTTTTCCCCGCAAATAGTGTCCACTCCCCGGCCTAGTTTTGCACTTTCCTCCACTAATAGTGTCCACTCCCCGGCCTAGTTTTGCACTTTTCCCACTAATAGTGTCCACTCCCTGGCCTAGTTTTGCACATTTCCCCGCGAAGTGTCCACTCCCCCAGCAGAGTTTTGCACTTTGCCCCGCCAATAGTGTCCACTCCCCCAGCATAGTTTTGCACATTTCCCCACTAATAGTGTCCACTCCCCCAGCATAGCTTTGCACATTTCCCCGCTAATAGTGTGCACTCCCCGGCCTAGTTTTGCACATTTCCCCGCTAAGAGTGTCCACTCCCCCAGCATAGTTTTGCACTTTGCCCCGCCAATAGTGTCCACTCCCCCAGCATAGTTTTGCAAATTTCCCCACTAATAGTGTCCACTCCCCGGCCTAGTTTTGCACTTTTCCCCGCAAATAGTGTCCACTCCCCGGCCTAGTTTTTCACTTTTCCCCGCAAATAGTGTTCACTCCCCCAGCATAGTTTTTCACTTTTCCCCACTAATAGTGTCGACTCCCCCAGCATAGTTTTGCACTTTTCACTGCAAATAGGGTCCAATCCCTGGCCTAGTTTTGCACTTTTCCCAACTAATAGTGTCCACTCCCAGGCCTAGTTTTGCACTTTGCCCTGCAAATAGTGTCCACTCCCTGGCCTAGTTTTGCACATTTCCCCGCTAATAGTGTCCACTCCCCCAGCATAGTTTTGCACTTTGTCCCGCCAATAGTGTCCACTCCCCCATCATAGTTTTGCACATTTCCCCACTAATAGTGTCCACTCCCCCATCATAGTTTTGCACATTTCCCCACTAATAGTGTCCACTCCCCCAGCATAGTTTTGCACATTTCCCCACTAATAGTGTCCACTCCCCCAGCATTGTTTTGCACATTTCCCCATGAATAGTGTCCACTCCCCCAGCATAGTTTTGCACTTTGTCCCGCCAATAGTGTCCACTCCCCCATCATAGTTTTGCACATTTCCCCACTAATAGTGTCCACTCCCCCAGCATAGTTTTGCACTTTTCCCCACTAATAGTGTCCACTCCCCCAGCATAGATTTGCACATTTCCCCGCTAATAGTGTCCACTCCCCGGCCTAGTTTTGCACATTTCCCCACTAATAGTGTCCACTCCCCAAGCATAGCTTTGCGCTTTACCCCACGAATAGTGTCCACTCCCCCAGCATAGTTTTGCACCTTACCCCACTAATAGTGTCCACTCCTCGGCCTAGTTTTGCACATTAACCCAATAATAGTGTCCACTCCCCCAGCATAGCTTTGCACTTTACCCCGCTAATAGTGTCCACTCCCCCAGCATAGTTTTGCACCTTACCCCACTAATAGTGTCCACTCCTCGGCCTAGTTTTGCACATTTCCCCGCTAATAGTGTCCACTCCCCCAGCATAGTTTTGTGCATTTCCCCACTAATAGTGTCCACTCCCCCAGCATAGCTTTGCACTTTACCCTGCTAATAGTGTCCACTCCCCCAGCATAGTTTTGCGCATTTCCCCACTAATAGTGTTCACTCCCCCAGCATAGCATTGCACTTTACCCCACTAATAGTGTCCACTCCCCCAGCATAGTTTTGCACTTTTCCCCACTAATCGTGTCCACTCCCCCAGCATATCTTTGCACTTTATCCCACTAATAGTGTCCACTCCCCCAGCATAGTTTTGCACTTTTCCCCACTAATAGTGTCCACTCCCCCAGCATAGTTTTGCACTTTTCCCCACTAATAGTGTCCACTCCCTCAGCATAGATTTGCATTTTTCCCTGTGAAGTGTCCACTCCCCGGCCTAGTTTTGCACTTTTCCCCGCTAATAGTGTCCACTCCCCCAGCATAGTTTTGCACTTTTCCCCGCCAATAGTGTCCACTCCCCGGCCTAGTTTAGCACGGATAGTTTTTCATCCCGGGTCGCCAATTATTATCGATGTAAATGGTATCGTGTAGCACCGCTTCCAGGTGGGAAAGCAGTGGCGGATCCAGGGAGGAGGGGTGGGGGGCGCAGGGGGTGCGCAGGGGGTGCGCACCCCCCTCCTCTTCAATGCAACGGCATGGATGTGCTGGAGGCATACTCGATGATTGACGACAAGAAGGAAGCGCTCACTCAAGTAGGGTCAAATGCTGAAACTGAATTCTCTCTGTGGTTCGATCACGCTAAGGCCATAGGTGCATGCGATTTGGTCTCTTCCGAAGACCGAAGCCTCTTCCGGAAGATTGCTTTGCGCCGAACGGGCAGAAGAGAAGCAAGATGGCGGCCAGACATGCATTACTCGCACTCATGATGGGAGAATTAGACAAAGATGACACTACATCACAAGTTGATGCAAATATCCAGATTGTGTTTTCACTTGCAAGTTTTGCTGCGTAAGTATAACCAGCAGCGTTTCTCCGTGACTGAAATTAGGCGAGGCCATTTTGTTTTCGAAGAGCCTGCGCCTCTTCTGCTGGATTTTTGAAAAAGGCAGAAGAGCTTCCGAGAAGAGAAGAGTCCAAATCGAACGACTGGAAGAGTCTTCCGGAAGTCTCTTCCTCTTCCAGAAGTGCAAATCGCACGCGCCTCATGATATAACCTGAAGGAGGTGATGTCACAATGCCGAGAGTTGTAAAACGACAAATCCATCGTCCAAACACTGCCGCCAATGCTCCCTGGCTCTTCTACCTCAGAAACATGTCCATTCCATTTCTCGACAACCTCAGCCAGGAAATGGACACCGATTCTGTGCTGAAAATCGGGAAGGTAGTGATCTCTTTCTGCTAATGCAAATCTGCAATAATCGCCGATACCTGCGACATTCCAGCCCTACATCAGACGCTGTTGCGTTGGAAAAACGACATGGAAAAACAAAAACGACATCCGTCCAGCCATCCACCTCCTGCCATTCATTTCTGCCTTCATTCCCCATTCGTGAAGTCTGACTGTCGTCTGTTTGGTGTGTCTTGTCCTGGGGTATAAGTAAGGACTGATAAATGAGCTTAGAGACTGGCAGATGTTTTGGAAAAGGAAGCCCAACAACACGCTTCCAAGCACATTCATGGATTGTTTCTACGCAGTAGATGGAGACGAATTTCCATCCATCAAAGTCCTACTCCATATTGGATGCACCCTCCCTGTAGGCTCCTGTGAGGCCGAACGCTCATTTTCTTGCCTGCGTCGTCTGAAGTCCTACCTAAGAAATTCCATGGGAGAAAGTCGGATGGCATCTCTGGCCCTCATGAACATACACCATGACTTCACCATATCCCCACATGATGTGTGTGACATTTTCGTTCAGAAACACAAGCGCCGTCTATTCCAAAATAGCAAAATTTACCATTAATAAAATAATTTACATTCCGCTGTCCAATCTGATCTCTTTTGTGGGGAGAATCCACTGCCTTGAGCTTCACAACCTCGGCGCATGGCGGTGCCAGGCTTTGCCCAGCACCTATTAAACTACTCTATACACCTTAGGCCAAGTAAAAAAAAAAAAAATGTTTCTCGTCCCCGCCCGCTTCCTTTTTGGTCGCCGCCTACTTTTATTTACTATTTAATACTATTTTTAAAATATATATTGTTAAAAAATTGGATTTGAGAATATTGTTGTAAATATCACCCTCTGTAAGTGTAATGAATTCTTGTAAATATCTCCGTTTTGTGTGTAAAGGTCAAAGGCTGTCCCCTTAGTTAATCCATGTACAAGCACGTAGGCCACCATATACCTCTCTTATAGTTATTTCCTTAGTCTGTGTTCCAGGTTAAGGCTCTGTTACCCATTAATTGACACTGCATTGCACTGAATCGAATAAGACAGATTCCCTTTTCAAATTTACCCAAAAGCCTTTATTGCCAACTGCATTTGCCAGTGTATTGGGCGGTTTTCTGGACCCCAAACTCCATTACGCACGCGGTCATCTCGGAGCAGAAGGTGGGAGGAGTCAGCAAAGCGCCAGGAACAAGGTGTGGCTTTGCCAACGCCTCCTCAAGGGGCGGGATCGGTGAGCCCTCGCGACCAATCAAGGCCGAGGCGAGCTCACCGATGGGCATTTCTAAAAGGCCGGCGGCTTGATTGCGACGCACCTCATAAAAGGGGGTGCGGAAGGACTGCGGAGAGAGATGAGAGAGATAAGAGATGCGCAGCAGATGCGGCAGAGGCGCGACCCGACTGCAGCTTTTGACCACTGCAGCTTTTGACCACTGCAGCTTTGACCACCGCAACTTCGAGCCATGCCGTGACACCGAACGGACCCGCAGCCTTCCCGCCCTGTGATCCCACCTCATCCGTCCAGCCATCCACCTCCTGCCATTCATTTCTGCCTTCATTCCCCATTCGTGTAAGTCTGACTGTCGTCTGTTTTGTGTGTCTTGTCCTGGGGTATAAGTAAGCTTGTATAGATAAGTAGTATTGCACTGTGTCTTCTTTTCCTTCTGTCTTTATTTTCGTATCTTTCCTTCTGCCTTGGTTATTTTGGTCTTGTAAATAATTAGTAATAAATCCCTGTTCTTCCTACCTTCGTCTTCTTCATTCTCACCCGGTTCGTTTTAGTGATTTCCCCATTGGATACCTGTGGCACGATTTGGCCAAAGTTCTGAATCGGGTCTAGTTTCTGTTAATGGTTCAAGCCGCGGCTGCTAATCCGCTCGGCAATTAACATCTTGTCCGCGGTCTCGGACGAGATTGCTCACCTGCCTCCCTGGAGGGAGCTGGGCAGCTTCAGGACTCACATCGGTCAGTCACAAACAAGGGGATTAATCCCCCCTTGGTAAGGGGAAAAGGGCCGACGTTGAGATCCGTAACAATATACTTGTTTAAAAAAAAATCGTTTTGCGAAGAAACTCGGTCTAAAACGTGCCGTTTCCGGGCGTTTGCTGATCGTATCTTGTGCATTGATGATCAGAACTATTATGGATCCCGCCCTCTATCGGAACTTCCTGGTTAATACATGCTAGGCTTAACGCAGACACTTTGTGCTAAAGACGGTCAATTCTCGCAGCGGTTGTGCACTGGGCAAGTGCAATTTACGTGTAAAAATCTTGCATTTCATACTTTTAATGGTACAAATTTGAGTAGGGAATATGACGATATTCGTGTGTGTAAGCATACATACGTTCGTCGACAAAAGTTTTGAAGTCTTGGTTCGCGAGAACAGTTGTAGATGAGAAGCGAACGTTGAACGATCTCTTCGCTAAATTTGCCAGTGGAGAATTTGACGATGGAGATGACATTGGTGATGGATACCAAACAACGAAAGTAAGTTGGCGTCGTGATATAGCATAAATATTTAAGCCATATCAAGACATACATTTTCTTGACACAAGTCTCACTGGGATTTCTTACTTTAATATTTATGGAACAGACCATAAGATAGACCAAGTCCTATAGTCATTAGTTTCACTATGTGGGGGGAGGGCAAACTGTTGATTAAACATATATTATTTAGTCCCACTTCTGGTTTTGTAAGAGGGAAGGATCAGCCTTCCAATGAAACTACAGTAGTTGTTTTTTAGGATTTCATCAATCTTTTGGTCTGTTCTCTGAGTAGTCCCCAATATGAACAATTCTTGTACTATTAGTGTATTATTGTGTATTTATATTAAACAAGGACACATACCAAATTTAAACATTGTCATTGTTTCTTTTTTGTTTTATTCAAATATAGTTTGTCCGGTGTAACACATGACATGTTCCATTGATTGATTCTATTCATATGCCATTTCAGTTAAAACATATATTTATTTGCTAATTTGGAAATGAAATTGCAGGCCTTTCGGTAACAATCAACACTGGCATGTTTCACATTACATTGGACAAACTATAGAGTCTTTAAGTCAGCCACAGTGGTCATTCAATTCATGGCAGCCATCTTGGAAAAAAGCAAAAAAAATGAAAATAGTAAATAGTAAGGGCCTCCCTCCTCCTTTTTTCAAAAAAGTCCGGACGAGAAACTTTTTTTTTTTTTTTACTTGGCCTTAACATGGCGTGCGTTTAGAAACATGGGAATTCTTCTGGATTCTTTGTAGTTAATTAGCCTAATTAACTCAGGACATCATAATCATTTCGCGAGAACTACACAAATCAGAAATTCCATATCAGAAAGCTCCAGAACTACACAAAAAACACGACACACACACACACACGACACACACACACACACACACACACACACACACACACACACACACACACACACACACACACACACACACACACACACACTTCATTCTGGCCCTTCGGGGTCAGGATGCATGTGTTTTGATTGACCATGTGCTTCAGCCTTTGGTTTGAGGTGCATGTGTATGCCAATGGGGCAGTCTTGATGGACGGTGTGCCTTGGCCGTGGGGTCAAAGTGCACCTCCAAGGCTATTTAAATGTTTGATTTTTTTTACCTTTTTTATTATAATAAGGCCATCGCGAATCTGTTGAACTGTTGGACCAGGGAAGAACACAAGGAACTGCAGAAACTTCCAAGAACGCACGAAATGCCGTTTGACGATCAATTGTTAAAAATTTCCTGGTGAGTGGTGGAAGTAGTGTAATAATGTTGCTTCTGGGACACCTCCGTTTAACATGGGAAATCCCTATCTAATGTCATTTACCCCCTTGTCTTTTTCAAAAATCATAAACACCTCTATTTCTCCCACCCTCATCTTTATGAACCTTTTGTCTGTAGTACCTATCCTTAATGTTGTTCATTAGACCACTCAAACACTACAAATATTTGTTTTCTCTTATAGACCTATCATCCTTCTTCTACATATCATCTGGCAGATTAATCTTTGACCCATTCACTTCCATATTAATTCTTTCCCTCCCTCATTGACCCTAAACACCTATATTTCTCTCACCCTGTTCTTTACGAACCTTCTAACCTTTTGACATGCTATCCTTATTCATTAGACCACTTAAACACCTGTGATCCTTCTGACCTTATGGACCTTTTAACCTTTTACTCTTAATATCATCTGGTGAATATAACCCACTCAAACAACGACCCTACAAATATTTGTTTATGCGTGGGAAATAATTTAATTCTCTTGCCACTCTCTTCACCATCTAATATATTAACAAAAAAGATGATTGAGTTTGGTTCTTTATTAAGATATTTTAACTGAGCTAAGATAAAATGGTAAACCTCCCTCAATGTTCTTGTTTGAGCGCCTCCAGTGCCACATACCATTTTTTGGTAAGCCCCGCCCACTTTTTGGTAAACCACGCCCATTTTTACTAAGCCCCGCCCACTTTTTGTTAAGCCCCGCCCACTTTTTGTTAAGCCACGCCCACTTTTTACTAAGCCCCGCCCACTTTTGCTAAGCTCCTCCCACTTTTGCTAAGTCCCACCCACTTTATAAACTCTTCAGCATTGTATCATTTCCAGGTAATACATAACATCATTTTCAGGGAATTTCCATCACATCATTTCCAGTTAAGACACGCCCAGGGAATTTCCACAGGAAATGACACACACCCAGCCCTTCTTATAAAAGGCACCGACCACACAGGCTTTTTCAAACACGCTTTCTGCTTCACTTGAGAATGGACTCCTATGCCGAAATGGAATGGGATAACTTTGCTATTCCTTGGAGTCCTACTACCTGTGTAGCGCTCAACCTTCAGATTGATGAACTGGACTCGAACCTCTTGTCGATGGAGGAAATTGTATCTGAGCTACGAAATGAAAATTCTACTTTTAACACAACTTGGGATAAAGTTATTTTTTTGTTTGAAGATCTTTTGAACAACCAAGACCCACAGAACGAGTTCTACCTTGATGACCCAGCCAAAGAGTTATACCTTGGAGATCCACAAAATCCTGAAAAAGAGTTCTACCATGATGATACTTATTGTGAGTTATCAAAACAAAACCCACTGAACGAGTTCTACCTTGATGACCCAGCCAAAGAGTTATACCTTGGAGACTCACTAAATTTGGGAAAAACAAATTATGAGGTCTGCCTAGATGGTTCTAACTGTGGAGCCTACCTTGGAGACTCACTAAATTTGGGAAAAACAAATTATGAGGTTTGCCTAGATGGTTCTAACTGTGGAGCCTACCTTGGAGACTCACTGAATTTGGGAAAAACAAATTATGAGGTCTGCCTAGATGGTTCTAACTGTGGAGCCTACCTTGGAGACTCACTAAATTTGGGAAAAACAAATTATGAGGTCTGCCTAGATGGTTCTAACTGTGGAGCCTACCTTGGAGACTCACTAAATTTGGGAAAAACAAATTATGAGGTTTGCCTAGATGGTTCTAACTGTGGAGCCTACCTTGGAGACTCACTAAATTTGGGAAAAACTAATTATGAGGTCTGCCTAGATGGTTCTAACTGTGGAGCCTACCTTGGAGACTCACTAAATTTCATAAAATTAGGAAAAGAGTTTTACCTTGGAGACTTTGAAAACTGGTTTCGTTTTGGAGACTCGGAATGGGGGTTTTGTTTTGATGACTCGGAATGTGATACCTATCTTGGAGGCTCAACAGGAATGTGGTTATACCTTGGGAACTTGGAAAGTTGGTTTTATTTTGGAGACTCTACCTGTGGGGTTCCTCTTGGAGACTCTTTGGATTCTAAAGCAATGAACAATGTTCTTTATTTAATGACGCTTGATTTAAGCAATATCAAGAAAGTTCGAGGAAGAAAATGCTGGAAAATTCTTTCTTCCCATTTCTACTTCTTCAAACTTAAAAGCCTTGAAAGACAGAATTGGAGGAAGAGGAAAAAAAAAAAAAAGAAATACGTATTTAAAAAAGAAGAAAAGAAAGATTATGTTAGGGTTTGGGTGGGATTTTGAATGTGAGGGTTAGGGATGGGGTTGGGTTAGGGTTGGGATTTTGAATGTGAGGGTTAGGGTTGGGGTTGGGTTAGGGATGGGGTTGGGTTAGGGATGGGGTTGGGTTAGGGATGGGTTGGGTTAGGGTTGGGATTTTGAATGTGAGGGTTAGGGTTGGGGTTGGGTTAGGGATGGGATTGGGTTAGGGTTGGGATTTTGAATGTGAGGGTTAGGGATGGGTTGGGTTAGGGATGGGGTTGGGTTAGGGATGGGGTTGGGTTAGGGTTGGGGTTGGGTTAGGGATGGGGTTGGGTTAGGGATGGGGTTGGGTTAGGGATGGGGTTGGGTTAGGGATGGGGTTGGGTTAGGGATGGGGTTGGGTTAGGGATGGGTTGGGTTAGGGATGGGTTTGGGTTAGGGATGGGGTTGGGTTAGGGCTTGGGTTGGGTTAGGGTTTGTATATTATTATGACTCACTCGCACATACACACACACAAAAGTTAAGCCCCAACTAAAAAGTTGTGGGATTCTGTGTTTGGGGTTCACAGATTTAAAAACGTATCCCCATTATACACACACAAAAGTTAAGCCCCAACTAAAAAGTTGTGGGATTCTGTGTTTGGGGTTCACAGATTTAAAAACGTATCCCCATTATACACACACAAAAGTTAAGCCCCAACTAAAAAGTTGTGGGATTCTGTGTTTGGGGTTCACAGATTTAAAAACGTATCCCCATTATACACACACAAAAGTTAAGCCCCAACTAAAAAGTTGTGGGATTCTGTGTTTGGGGTTCACAGATTTAAAAACGTATCCCCATTACATTTTATTTATTTATTTATTATTTTCAAGGGTATTATCTGCTTACTTGTGTTTTTTGTAATTCTTGTGAGTAAAATGAACCCAAGATTTCTTCTCCATTTAAATCATATAATTTGTAGGTCCAAGGGACTGTATCCATTACATCAATGATTTTAAATAATTCACGAGTCCATTTTTGTGTATAACCTTTCTCAAAATGACTTTTCCATTTGTATATTCTTACAATATCACCAACTTTAAACTTGGGCTTTCTCAAATTAATCTCCTTTTCATATTCTAATTTTGTAAATGTTTCTGATGGTTTTGATTGTGTTGATGAATGAACTGTATTATTGTAATTATCTACAATATCCTGAATTAAATACACCCATTTTTGAGAACCGAGTTGTGTGAATTTTTTATATAATTTCTCTTTTAAAGTACGATTAAAACGCTCAATAACAACTGCCTTTCCTTCATTAAAGGTGCTGTATAATTTAATACCCTTCCCCTTAAGAAATTTCATGAATATTTTGTTATAGAACTCTGTTCCCTCATCAGTCCATAACTTCTTTGGTTTCCTTTTATCCCGATCAAATATTAGCTTAAAGGCTAACATTAAAGTATCACCCCTTTTATTTTTTAAAGGGACAACCCAGGCAAATCTACTCCTCAAATCAATAACGGTTAAAGCATACCTGTATCCCCTGTCATTATTCAATTCAATTAAATCAGCGGACCATATGTGGTCAGTGTATTTAGAATAAACCTTCCTTCTTTTAAACTTTGTGATTATAGGTTTGTGTAATTCTTCAGCCAAAAGCTCCTCAGTCTTGATGGCATCATTAGAGCCTAATAGTTTTTTGAGGAATAACCAAGACCAAGTTTCAATTTAGCATTTATCAAATTTCTCACAATAAACCTATCAACTTTCTCTCTCAACGTTGGATTTTGTATCAAAGACAAATTATACAACATTTCGCTGTCGGCTTTATGTTTTTCAGTCAACGTAGTGGTTTTCCCATAAGCAATATCATGCTTCATACACACTTCGTCAACCCTATTTGTAGGTTTAGACCAAGGTTTAGGATTGTCAGCCTCATCTAATCTTTTATCCAAGTTTGTTCCTGGACCACAGAAAGAATACCCTGGAAGGTGTAATTCCCCTGGAATTCCAGTTGTTGTAAATTTACTTCCTGACAGAAACTTTTGTATGTCTCCTCCTCTTTTAGGAGAGATGAATTGGCACTTTTTAGAGCCACATACTTGACATATTCCTTTTTGATAAACTCTATTATTTTTAGCTTTAACATAAGAGATATTTTTAGATTTAGTTTTCTTTTTACATTTGAGACAATAACTCATATTTATTTATCAGAAAAATTCCGACAGAGTATCAAAACCTTTTTGGTTTTCAACATATACATTTCAATCTTTATTTTTAAAACATAAAGAATCCTAAGGAATGCCTTCACTCTCTCCTCCATTTATTTACAAATAAAAACTAACTAAAGTCAATGACACCAACATCATCAATCACATAATCTTTTCCTTCTTCTTCTTCTTCTTCTTCACCACTTTCTCGTTTAAATCTCTGAAATTGAAGACATTGACGTTCTTATTTTTGAAACCATTATCTTCATAAGAGTTGTTAATTCTTTAATTTCCTCTTCGGTGCGTTGAGATTGATTTATTTGCTTTAATACACTCAATCTTTTATGAATCTCAGTGATTTCCATCTTTTTATATTTTTCCTCCCTCTCTCTTTGCTCCCTCTCCTCCTCCTCCATTTTCTCCCTCTCCCTTTCCTCCTTCTCCTTTTTCTCTCTTTCCTCCTTCTCCCTTTTCTCCCTTTCCTCCTTCTCCTTTTTCTCCCTCTCCTCCTTCTCCTCCTTTTTCTCCCTCTCCTCCTTCTCCTCCCTCTCCCTTTCCTCCTTCTCCTTTTTCTCTCTTTCCTCCTTCTCTTCTTCAACTCCTTCCTCATCCCTTGCTACCCTTGAGTTTGAACCCCAAAGAATATTATACATATACTCATCTGGATTTTGAGATATTCTTGTATCTATAATTATTTTTCTCATAATAGGATACCAATAAGATTTGTTGACGATTTCTAAAAGAGTTTTATATTTCATAACTTTGAGAAGTTCATTTTTATTTAATATTTTAAACAAGTCTCTATTTGTGGGTTTAACAATATCAGTATAAGGCCAGTTTTTTATGACAAAATTCCCATGTATATGCTCCAAATCATAAGGTATGTAATACCGAGCACCCTTTTCTTGTAGGTATCCTTGAATACAAAAATTATAATTCTCTTGTAGGCTTCTTCCTGCCATTTATGTATCAGAAATATATGTGAGATTAATATTATGACAGGTAATACCACCCCATCTTCCCACTACCAAATCGGTTTGTATTCCTCGGCTTTCTATCCTTATCTCATTACCTTCCTTCTTTGTCATGCGAACCATCGCTATACTATCATATATTTTTATTTTCTTAAAATCACGTATTTGTTGTTTACTAATTGTACTTCCACATAAATCCTTATCTTCACCAAGTGGATAATATTCTTCTTTACGAGACTGATTTAAATCATGTAGGTCTTCTATGTTTATTGAAAAAGACCAATTATACCCTAAATCAGGCATATCATACCCCCATTTATTAATTCGCATATTAACTAAATGTCCTTCTTTATAAAATTCAATTGTAAGCAGGTAGTTAAATTCAATGAGGAAAGGTGTATGGTCAGTATAACCAGGTGTTGTGGTTGTAAATTTTACTTCTTTCACAAAACGTGCTGTTTTCTTTAAAAATATATATTGTGATAAATCACTTAATCTAATTAAGTCATTCGCATCTGTAGGGTTTGGATAATTGATTAATTTATAAGTATTCTTCATATTAATATTTTTACTTACACTATATTTTTGTCGTTCAGCCTGTGCCTTTGTATAATAATTTGATAAATCAATATCCTGAGAGGATTTTCCAAAGATAGAACCATCTTTTCCAACATAAGTCATTTATATTAGATTAAAAATGATATCATAAAACTTTTCATTATTGTTGAGTTGAAATAATACATATAAACATAATTGACCACAACATTTAGAATTAATTTCTTGAACTTGAAATGTTTGATAAACACCATTCTGTAAGAATTGTATTACTTCAACAGGTGGTGGCATACCATAACTATCAAAATAATATTTATCCTGACTATTATGAATACAAACCCAATGAGAACCATTCTGTGTGTCTAAATTCATAATAATATTCTTTGTATTCTTATTTATATGTATTAATTCATCTCTCATACAGATTACCACATTATCAATTTTTAGTGTTTTACAATACTTGGCTAGTTCTATATTTGACGTTGTATTCTTTCCAAATTGTTTAAACCATTTATCCATTTATTTATGAGAAAGATACAATCCATTACCCCGTTTAGTTAGTTTAACACCCGCTTGAGCGATAGAGGAAAGCATATCACCAACCAACAATCTAGCTTTATCAGGTAGACTTTCAAGTTTTTGAGCAAAATCTACAATTACACCACTTCCACTAATTTGTTTCTCCAACTCCTTGTTATGTCTTTCCAATTCTTTTTGAGCTTTTAGTTGTGCCTTCCTTTCGTTAGCAGTTTTTACCGCTGCTGAAATACCACCAGTCAATGCTCCCGCCGCACTTAAACCAGCAAATAAAGGAATTAGAAACGGGAGAAATCCTCCTCTTGACTCGTCTATTGAATATTTCTTTAACATAGGTTTCGTCATTTTAATTTTAAGTGATCCAACATCATTTAGTGTTTTTACTTGTGTGTGTGTGAGTAAAACATCAATTCTTACAGCTCCTTTTCTTTGAATTGTATTAACATTAATAATACAAGGCTTTTGATTTTGAATACAAGATGTTAATTTATTAAGATTGATTTGATTAACATATACCCCAACCATTTATTTATGAGAAAAAACCTATGTGATATTAATCATAACACCATTATCTGTATTAATCTGTAATTCTGTTTCCTCCAAAAGCAAACAATAAGCATCAACTTCTTCATTCTCCCCTCTTTCAATGTATAGAGAAGTATCCACTCGATTAGACTTTATAGTTTCCTTTTGAGAACTCAGGTCAATTGCGTAGATTGTATATAAACCTTTAAATGCAACCATATCCAAAATAGGATCATTATTACCATTACTTTCACACACCTTTTGGTAGGACTTGTAGGCTTCCGCATAATCATTTTTTTCCCAATCAATTTCCAATCTATCTCGCGGATAAAATGTGCCATCAAGAGAAACCCGAAGTTGTTTCACCTTAGCATTATCACTCAGCGCATTATTCTTATTAGTACCGTCCTCTCCATCTGGTTTTTTAAAAATGAGCCAGAGGTATCGTGGCTTTCCTTGAAGAACACCCAAATTCCAAGTGTAGGTAGTGTGTTCCAGTTTAACGTGTTGACATCTTCTTTTAAGGTATGATACATTTAGCGGTTTCTTTGAGTTAAGTCTTCTATTTAACATCTCTTCCGTTTTAAGATTAGGAGTATATTCACTGATATACCAACACAAATCATTAATAACAAATTTATTGTTGTCTCCAAAAGCATTTTCATCCCCAAAAAGCAACCTATTTACATTATCATTCCTTTGTAGTTGAAATCTAATTTTAAGACCATACAAAACTTTATCATAATCGCAAAATCCAAATATACCTTTAAGAGGTACTGCTACGGTAAAACTATTCACTGCTTTTGTTTCATCATTATACATTGACTTCCTTTGACTATAACCAGGGTCTGCGTTTGTACCCATTGACATATCAGGAATAAAACCTTCAACAGCTCCCTTACCCATTCTATCACTAAACGAATATAGTGTAAATTTCATCATTTCAGATGTAGCAGAGACATAATCAACCGCTTCAACCTCTTGTGTTCCAATATACAGGCGGACACTGTCAAACATTTTCCAGAAGAAATCATTTACGAGTGTAGCATTAGTATTATTCGCAGCCTTAGTGAATTTAAATTTACACAGCAAGAAACTATCAGCTATATTCAAGTAAGTTTGTTGATTATTTATTTCAAAACTTTTTGTTCCGTTTGAATTCCAGTCTGTTCCTGTTATAGCATTTACCTTAAAATAGTCTTCCTTTTTAGTGGAGTTTGAAATGATAATCGTATCATCCAAATCATAGATACTATCAATCGCTTCCATACTTGTATTTATATAGCATTAAAATTGTTGAAACCCTGACCCAAGTATTTTAATGATTTTTTGTCGTTCTTGTGAAGATAGTTGAGTTTTACCTTTTTTTATTTCTTTGATTGCTTGTAATTTATGAGACTCCTTTTGAGCATCTTTTATACTCTTTATAGCACCCGCAACGGAGCCCACGGCAGAAGCAGTTGAACCAATTAGGTCTTTATGTTTAAGGATGGTTGAACCAATACCCATTAGAGTATCAATTATCCCATCTCCTTTATTTCGAAATTGATGACCTACACCTCGTTGTCTCTTAGGTTTATAGTATCCTCTACCCACATACCTTGTATAGTCTGGTGAAAGGAACATGCCCTCCCCTGTAATTATTTTATATTTTCCCAACTCGTGTTTTCTCACAATAACCATTATTTATTTATTGAAAAACTTCACGTAGGTGAATTCTGATGGATATAATTTCATCATTAAAGGATATCATACGATTATCTTGGTCGGTTATCCTAAAATTTACTCTGTATATGGTTTTTCCTGACACAGGTAAATAGACAAGATTTTTTGGTTCCATATTAAATTTATAACCAATCGGGGTTGAGTATGCACTGAATGAAAATATTGTATTTGTTCTTATTCCATCGTTATAAGCACCATCAATCAAATCACAATGAATTAATACTGAATTTATACCGGAGGATATTTGGATAACATTATCACTGTAAAACGTCCCGTTATTTTCAATCTTTTTTGAAGAGAAACCCAATAGCTCTCTAAACGAATTTTCAATCGTGAAATCAACTTTATAATTATTTTTAAGTTTAATAGTTGATTTTGAAGTGTGTTTTTGAATATCTATTACAATATTTTTTGGTTCATCACCTTTTTCTTTCATAAGGCGAGAGACTTCTGAAGATATTTGAGAAATCTCGTAAGCTCCAGGTGAAACAGTTATAGTTTTGTAGGCAGTGCCTGGATTATAACTAAACTTGTTGTTTTTCTCTGTGATATTAAAAAGGGTATTGTAAGTTTCCATTGACAACAAAGATGCCTCATATGAGGTAAGGGGGTCAAGTTGTAGTGGGTAAGGGAATGAAGCTGTGTAATCGCTCGTTGTGAAATTAAAACTAAGAATTGTGCTTCTCATCTTATTTAATATCTAATAAAATATCTTTGTATTGACATTTATTAATTATTTTCATATTCATCAACTGATCTAAAATGGCTGAGGATTCATTAAAACAATTGTTGTTTCCAGCCTTCTTACTACCTAACAACAATAATAGCCTATTAACTAATTGTGATGGGTCATTTGGAAGAAAACTAACACCTGAACCAAGTTTACTTAAAGCATCAATAATATGTTTCTCCTTCTCATTCTTCTTACTTTTACCAGCAACAGAAACTCCATAATCAAGTGCATTTAACAACTCAATATATACCCTATCTTCCTCTCTTTCCATATCAAGTGGTTCCTCAAAATATTTTGAACCGCTGAATCCGGGGTTTGTTAGAAGAAACATTAATCTTGGAGTTAATTTAACATTTGGTTGAGTAGAACTCAAGAACATCAATTCATCATTAAATATCAATACCTTTTCTTCCACAAGATGAAACACTGCTGGTTCTTCTGTTGGAATGAGACCTGCTCTGGTTTTTGAACCCGCCGAATATTCATTGTTTTGAAGAGCTTCCACAACATAATTAGGGGGTTGATTTACCTGCTCAAGTTTCCGAAATAATCCCTCGTCATCATATTCTAATTCACCAAGTTCTTGTTTTGTTATCTGACTAAAATCTTTGAGCATTTGAAGTTTTTTCGGAGTAAATTCTACCGTGGGAACTGTAGGTGAGTGTTGAGTTTTCAAAAGTGGTTTAAAGAATTTCTCTTGTTTTCTTTCAAAGGCTTCTTCACCAGTTAGTTTCTGTCTCCGTTTCTTCTTTATCTCTTCCTGTTGTTTAACAACTTTTGAAACTAATTGTTGATGTTCCTTAAACTTTCTTTCTCTTTCTTCGGTATTCATTTTCTGTATTTATTTATTGAAAAATATCATTTAGTATCTCATCTTGTTTCACAACAATATATTTATATTTTCCAATCGTGTGTTTCATATAATTTTCAAATTCTTTTTTACTACATAACGTAGAGCAATTATCTCTCCAAAAATTATTTACATCTATTGAATTTAACTTAAATAAAATAAAAGTATTGGCATTGTTTCTTATTGAGCGTCGAGGGAGTTGAAAATATGATTGACTAAGATATATACAATTACAAGAAGAATGTCTCCCTCTTGTATAGTAGCTATCCATTACTGTTTGGTTTCTCTCATTAACACAATCATCAAAGATGACGAGGTTCTTTTTTGATTTATCTAAATCTTGAGGTGAAGGTATATCATCCGTATTATCACTGAGAATACAAGTTATGGGTTTCGATTTTGATTTCTGTGTATCACAAAATAATTGTATTATATCTTCAATATTATAATCATTCAGTTTGTTTTGAAGTTTAAATAAACCGATAATGTCTTCCTTTTTAAGACCTGCATTAAAACCCTGTGAGAGTAGTTGATACTCGGGTTGAAAACTTGACTTTGTAAAAATTATTAAATTATCATAATCTAAAAAATTAGGACCAAGGAGCATCTTTAAAAGTAAACAGGTTTTCCCACATCCGCTTGAACCAACTATTAGACATCTCAATGAATTTGGAATGTTTTTATGGTTATTAAACTTTATCTTATTTTCCCAAACGGGTAAAAAATCATTCATTTATATATTTGGAAAACAAGTCATCTAACTTTTTTTGAGCTATTTTAGAAACTCTATATTTTATCCTGAGTTCGGGTTTAATTTCAAAATAATTCATTATTTTATTTATATAGTATCTTGTATTAACATTTCCATTAAAATTATTTTGAATAATAAATATCATTAAACCCTTATACATTTCCTCAATACAAAGAGTCTCTTTCCTTGTAAGAAATGGTGTATTATCACCATAATGCTTAACATTCATCTCTCTTATTAATCTTGCAAAGTAATTCATTTTTGGTTCTAATTTAAAAGAGTTATATGTTTTTTTATATTTCTTATTATCATTAATTAGAATATAATCACAGAATAAACATTGTTTATATGAACCCTCATTATTAAGCCCTATTCTATCACAAGCTGGACAATTCTCTAATTTATCATATGGAGAGTCTGGAAATTCTAAATATCCTTCAGAACTTATCATATTTATATAGTAAATTTTTACTTAAACTAAACGCAAGTTTATTCATTAATAAATACAATGTTTCAAAGCACAAAAGACAAATTTCAATCAATCTCTACTTCGGTGGAAGATATAGAAAAATATGTCAAAGATGTTAAATTGAACAAAGATAAATATGGAAATTTTTGGGTAAAACCAGTTATGGAAAATAACATGAGCCCCTCTATTTCATTTAAAGGAAGAGCTCTAACTATACCTGGAAAGACATCCATTAAAGTAAATCTAACAAAAGTTTCTCCTCTACTCCTGGCAATTTATTCAAAGCTTGAAAAAGTGATTGACCACGATACTTTGAAAAAGAATGATAAGACCATTAATAATTCTAGAGGAGACATTTGTATTTTCTTTAATAATCCAAAGGGTGTAGATCTAAGTAAAATGAATGATGTTAATATTTCTGGTGAAATGTCATTTCGTTCTATGATAGTTAGAGATTATTTAAAGATAACTTTTGATATTAAAAATGTAGAGATTGAATCCGTTAATGAAAGAAAGTATATTGGTATAGATGGAAAGGTTTTTTCTGCTAATTAAATATGAGTCATTACAGCAGTGAAGATTTTACTATTTCATTGAACTCGGACGATAGTGATGATAGTATTTCATTGAACTCGGACGATGGTGATGATAGTATTTCATTGAACACAGATGATAGTTATGATACTAATAGTTTGTGCTCAAATGATAGTTATGAGAGTAGCTTTATTGATGACTCTGAGTATGATTCTGAGTATTCATGTGATAGTTATGACTTAGATGATTCTGAGTGAAAAAGTGTTTTAGTTTAAGCACAGCGATATATATAAAACGGAGCTGTAAAGCTCAAAAGTGTTTTATTTTAAGCACAGTGATATATATAAAACACCACGTTTTCTCACGCTATAAATATGGTTTATTGTGATACTTGCGAGAAGGAAGTAAAATATTATAAACAACATATTCTCACCGCAAAACATACATACAACATTTTAAACAAACTTTCCCCTCTTCCACCTGAAACAAAACACTGTTCTACATGTAATAAAAATATCCTCAAGAAAGGCTTCAAAATACATCTTAAAACAAATCTACATTTATCAAATTTTATCACAACTAAAAACTCTGATGGAGCATTCAAAGGACATATTAAAATAAGAGTCTTTAACTTCAAACCTCCTGAACCAGAGTCTATAGTTGATGCTGTAGAAATAGTTAAACCTGCTGTTCAAACGTTGATTGAAAAAACACTAAAGGAAATGAAACCACTTAAATTTTATATGGGAGTAAAATTAGAAATGACAAAGGATGAAGGAGTTATAGATGCACCATACATGAGAACTGAGCCACACTTTATATCTTCATATCAAGATTTTAAAACATCAGGAGTCTATGATGAACTTATTAAACAAGAGCAAGATGTGGATAATTCAATCGTAGGAAGTGGATTCAATATAGGAAAAATTATTTACATAGACATTCATATTCTTAAATCAGATCCTCTAAAAGCTTCTTCTTACATTGATTTACCCAGTGTTATCAAAAATAGAAAAGCAGTTATCAATATCAAAAATAAAGACAATAAATGTTTTCTCTGGTCTATTTTAGCACACTTACATCCTCCACATTTTCATGATGAAAGAGTATCTCATTATAAAAAATATGAGAATACATTAAATACGAAAGATCTAAAGTTTCCGATGACTTTAAATGATATTCCTAAATTTGAAAAGATGAATAATTTATCAGTTAATGTTTATGGTCTAACAGAAACAAACAACATTCAGGTTTTAAAGCTTTCTGACAATTGTAAACAAACTCATATTAATCTTCTATATTTTAATTCAGACGAAAATTCACATTATACATACATCAAAGATATTGCTAAATTAATAAAACCACAAGTCTGTAAGAGAACAAATAAAATATATATTTGTTTGCGTTGTCTTAACTTCTTCAATTCACAAGAAAGATTAGATAAACATTCAAATTATTGTGGCGAACATAAATCAACGGTAATCAATATGCCTAAAGAAGGCTCAAAGATCACATTCAAAGATGAAAATAAAAAGATCAAACATCCATTTGTTATATATGCTGATTTTGAAAGTATTTTAGAAAAAATTGATACTGCTTCTCCAGATCCAAAAGAATCATACACAAATAAATATCAAAAACATACTCCTTGTGGTTTTTGTTATTATATCAAATCATCCGTTGGTGATAAATATAACAAGTTAGAGATGTATAGAGGCTCAAATACCCCAGAGGAGTTTGTGAAACGACTAGAAAAAGACTGTGTTCGATTAACCAAGATAATGAGAGAAACCAATAAACCAATGTCCTTAACAAGTAAAGAAAAAAGGGAATTTATAAAAAACAATGTCTGTCATATTTGTGAGGAGAAAATTGGTAAAGGTCTAAAGGTTAGAGACCATTGTCATCTCACTGGTAAATATAGAGGTCTGGCTCATCAAAGTTGTAATATTAATTATCAACTCCCCTCTTTCATTCCTGTGTTTCTTCATAACAACGCTCATTATGATACACATCTATTTATCAAGGAACTCTCAAAGACTTCTGGAAGTATCTCAGCAATTCCAAACACGGATCAGAAATACATTTCATTCACAAAAACAATTCACACATCTCCTATTACTCATATCAGATTTCTTGATACATTTAAATTCATGGCAAGTCCATTGGTTAACTTGGTTCAAAATCTAAAAGAGTTTCCATGTCTTTCAGAGTATTTTTTAGATAAAGATTTTCTAACACAAAAGGGAATTTACCCCTATGACTATATGGACTCATTTGAGAGATTCAATGAAACACAACTTCCTTCAAAAGAAAATTTCTATAACAAATTAAACAACAGTAATATATCTGATAAAGATTATGTACACGCACAAAATGTTTGGGAAAAATATAACATCAGGAATCTTGGCGAGTATCACGATTTGTATCTCAAAACTGATGTGCTTTTATTGGCCGATGTATTTGAAGCCTTTAGATCTGTTTGTCGCACTGGATATGGATTGGATCCTGCTCACTACTACACAGCACCTGGATTGGCCTGGAGTGCGATGTTGAAAATGACAAAACAAGATTTGGATTTGATAACCGATGTTGATATGCTTTTGATGATTGAAAAGGCAAAAAGAGGTGGAATTTCACAAGTCTGCTCGAGTAGATACGCAAAAGCAAATAACAAATATCTTCCAAATTATGATCCAACGAAAGAGAGTTCTTACTTGATGTACTATGACGCAAACAACCTGTATGGCTGGGCAATGTCTCAGGCTCTTCCTTATGGAAAACTTAGATGGGTAAAGGAAAAAGACTACAAAAACGTTTTACAAGATGTATGTATCTCTACACAAAAAGAATTGGATGAAGAAAAAGTTGGTTATTATTTTGAAATTGATTTAAAATATCCAGAGGAACTCCATAACCTACACAAAGATCTCCCATTTGCTTGTGAGAAAGAAAGTCCAAAGAAAGAATGGTTGAGTGATTATCAACGATCGTTTGATATAGGTGAATCAACAGAAAAATTACTTACTACATTATATAACAAGAAAAATTATGTTCTACACCAAAGAAATTTGCGACAATATTTATCAAAAGGTCTAAGAGTAGAGAAGATCCATAGGGTTCTAAAGTTCAATCAAAGTCATTGGTTAAAGGGGTACATTGATTTTAATACACAAAGAAGAACAGAGTCAAAAACAGATTTTGAGAAAGACTTTTATAAATTGATGAATAATGCGGTCTTTGGTAAGACTATGGAGAATGTGAGGAAAAGACAAAATATCAGATTATCAACATCTTGGGAACAAGCATCAAAATTAATTAATAGACCGAGTTTTACTCGAGCTGAGGTCTTTACTGAGAACTTTTGTGCGATCCATTTGATTAAAGAGAGTATTGAAATGAACAAACCTATTTATATTGGGACAACAATTCTTGATTTATCAAAGTCATTAATGTATGATTACTTTTATAATAACTTGAGGAAGAAATATCAAAATGATGTTAATCTACTTTATATGGATACAGATAGTTTTATTTTGAAAATTAATACCAACGATGTTTATTCAGACATGAAAAGAGACATTAATATCTATGACACGAGTAATTACAGTCCAGAGAGTGAGTTGTTCTCTTCTAAAAATAAAAAGGTGATTGGAAAGTTCAAGGATGAATTAGGAGGAAATGTCATGAGTGAATTTGTGGGATTGAGGTCTAAGGCTTATGCTTATAAATACATTGTGAATAACGTTGAAAAAACTGATAAGAAATTAAAAGGTGTAAAGAAAAATGTCATTAAAGAAACAATAAACTTTAAGGATTATTATAACTGTTTAACAACAAAGAAAGAAGAGTTTAGAAAGATTAATGGAATAAGAAGTTATAAACATCAATTATATTCAGAAGAGGTGAATAAGAAAGCATTGGGGGCTTTTGATGATAAGAGGTTTATTTTAGAAAATGGAATTGATAGTCTCCCTTATGGTTATATAAGTATATAAGTGATAAGATATATATAAGTGATAAGATATATATAAGTGATAAGATATATATAAGTGATAAGATATACATAAGTGATAAGATATATATAAGTGATAAGTTAAAAAGGGGGGGTTGGGGATTTTAACGGGCTACCGCCGCCTTTTTTACTATTATATAAATGATAGAACCAAGTATCAACCAGACTAAAGAGTGGAGGTGTAATCAACCTTGGTATATAAATGGAAAACATAATGAATGTGAAAAATATCAAATAGGTATAATTGAAAAGGCAACTGGTAAAAAAATTCACAAAACAAATAAGAGAATTAATTTAAATACCGGTGAATTGGGTAAAAAAGATGGAAATATTTTTGAGTGGACGGAAAACTTTGATGGTTGTCAGGAAAATATATACTTTAATTAAAAAATGGTATGTGGCACTGGAGGTGCTCAAACAAGAACATTGAGGGAGGTTTACCATTTTATCTTAGCTCAGTTAAAATATCTTAATAAAGAACCAAACTCAATCATCTTTTTTGTTAATATATTAGATGTTGAAGAGAGTGGCAAGAGAATTAAATTATTTCCCACGCATAAACAAATATTTGTAGGGTCGTTGTTTGAGTGGGTTATATTCACCAGATGATATTAAGAGTAAAAGGTTAAAAGGTCCATAAGGTCAGAAGGATCACAGGTGTTTAAGTGGTCTAATGAATAAGGATAGCATGTCAAAAGGTTAGAAGGTTCGTAAAGAACAGGGTGAGAGAAATATAGGTGTTTAGGGTCAATGAGGGAGGGAAAGAATTAATATGGAAGTGAATGGGTCAAAGATTAATCTGCCAGATGATATGTAGAAGAAGGATGATAGGTCTATAAGAGAAAACAAATATTTGTAGTGTTTGAGTGGTCTAATGAACAACATTAAGGATAGGTACTACAGACAAAAGGTTCATAAAGATGAGGGTGGGAGAAATAGAGGTGTTTATGATTTTTGAAAAAGACAAGGGGGTAAATGACATTAGATAGGGATTTCCCATGTTAAACGGAGGTGTCCCAGAAGCAACATTATTACACTATTACACCCCCAGACCCCCCTTAATCCCCCCCCCCCCCCCCCGTCTTGAAATTCCTGGATCGGCCCCTGGGAAGGGTATTACAAGTCTGCACCCTTTACAGTCCAGTATTCCTGTCTGCATGTTTTCCAGTGCAATGAGGTGTAGCTTTTAATTTATAAACAGCAGGCATTTTTTTTCCTTTATGCACTTAATCGGGGAGCAGTATGATGCCAATACACCGCCCAAATAAAGGTTCGTCAGAAAAACGTGTTGCATGCAATTGTTCCCGTAAGGCACGATTACTCTGCTTGTTTTTACAATGTGTCAACAGACATGTATAGGTTAAACAGCACATATCAATGTGAAGCTTATGTAACGTATCATGTCGTCCTGATGTTACTGATGTGGTGGAGGTCCATATACTCTTGGCAGTGTTGTGGTGTTCATAACGCTTTTAGGTGAGAATGAATCTTGGACGAGTGGCCTCTCCTTGTGAGTGTGCATCACTCAAGGAAGGTGATTTTGGCGGGACGTTGAATGTAATTTGATCAGGATGCCGGCGATAACTCGCCTACTCTTCATCAACCACATCATGGGATGTTTAGCGTCCACCAACTAATGCTGGAAAATTGGACAGCCGGCTTAACATCCATCCTAGGGACGGTGCAGTTTGTGTGCAACACCTCATCTGCGAAGCACCAATGCGGTAGTTTATATTCGAGCAGAGAATAAACCCAGTAGTGTAGCAGCATAGCAAACCTGTTGTGCATTTTGTGATACAAGCACCAAATTTGGCACAAATGTACATTAATATGTTGCGAACATTTTCAGATATTGGGCCACTTGAAATTCTCTCTTTATGTCCGCCATATTGGATTTCAAAATGGCCGCCACTTGAAATCTACATTTGCTATTATCTCTGGACGTAATGCAGCTATTGACTTGATTCTGGTATCTAAATGTATGTTTTTGGGGGCAAGGAATCCAATGGTACTGTCAGGGAATAAATATTCATATTGACAATATTGCTAGAATATATATCAAGGTAATCTTGTTTAAAGTGGAATTATGTTTTACTTTACGAATGAGCAAAAGAGCATAGAACTAGAGTTAACAGGTGGTCAGGAGAGTTAATTTCAGACAAAATGTGTAACGCTCGTGGACTGCCATCTGTGTAGGAAAATAGCCTATGTTCAGGTCACTGCGCACAGGCTGCAAATTCTTCCTCAGCAGGTCAGAGTATTTGACCTCTTGAACAGAAATAAGTACTAACTGGCCAAGAGAGAGCCAAATAAGGTTTGGATAAGGGACACCCTGCATGCTCTGCAACATCAAAGGAGTTTGGGGCTTTAAAACCAGGAGAAAGTTGCGAGCAGCGAGCAGAGTGGACTGGGAGAGTGAACTGAAGAGGAGTGAAAACTGAAGACCAGTTGAACTGATCAACCAACTGGAGATTGTCAACAACTGAACGAGCTTCAAAAGACCTACAGACCGAGCTTCAAAAGACCTACAGACCGAGCTTCAACCAAGACCTACCAAACAAGCTTCAACAAAGACTGGAACAAAGACTCATTAAAGATCTCGGCTGAGTATACAACAAATTCTCAAGTATACAGCAAATTCTCAAAAGTGAATAAAACATTGATTTTGCTAAACCGAGTCTCTTGAAGTTTTAGTAACATAACACCAGTAATTGTTAATAATTCTCCAAGAAGTGGTGGCCCGTAAGGAAGTCAACTCCACAGAACAAGGTAAGCTTTTGTTTGTTATCTGTGTAGTCTGATGTTAATCTGCGCAAAATAGTTCAGTGTTTGAGTTTTGTGTGTTTGTTGATATGTGGAAGGGGGAAAAAATCACGAGGCCTTTAAAAGGTTTCAGAAATCATGACGATTTTTTTCTCTTTTTCTTCCAAAATTTATGTATACGCATTTTTCAGGGATGGTGCCATGGACCGTCACAAAGATCCACTAAAGCCTTTTGTCTTTAGAAAAGGTGCTGTGCTTTCATGAAGGACCACTGATATGGTATATACTGTAATTATTGTACGATTTTTTTAATTTCAGAAGTCATGACGATTAAATTTTTTTTTTCTGTAATTTGAATTTTTTTTCGCTACATTCTACGACTGCAAAGAGCCACTAACGTATCCCGGGACGTTAGCGAAAACGGTGCTGCATTCGTCCAGTCATGAAAATATTTTGTGTGTATGAATATGCTTTTTGTGTATTCATTTGATTTCATACGTGATTCTAGTTCAATGGTCTGTGTCACATATCTCCCCATTCCTTTTGTATGATGATTCAAATTTGTTGGGTTCCTACGGTTGAGACTTATATAATATTTTTCCTGTGGTGAGCCTCTTCTTTGATGTGGTCACGAGGGACGTGTGGATATGCTCTCGCACAAGTTGAACAGCGATTTTAAAAGCGATTTTTTAAAAGCGATTAAAGCGATTTTTTAATAATTAGCAATTTTTGTAAAAAACTGCATTTTATACAGCATACATTACTAAGGGAATCGGCTGGATTCGATTTTCAAACATGCATTCCCAGTGTGGTAACAAAAGTGAGTTTAGCATTTAGCATTGTTTAGCATTTAGCCAATTTGTCTGCACGAGTCGACAGACAGTCCAAAAATAGGCATTCTTTTCCACGTTCAGCCGGCCACTGGAATGCGTGCAGGCAGGTTGCCCATGGCAACCGTTTGGTGTTGTGTCCTGGGTCCCGTCCACTTTTACATATGGGATCAGAAGCGATTTTTTAAATGTAACCTCTTTCACTTTTTCTTGCCCTACACCCCCCAACCTTCCCCCGCCCTTTCCCCCTCCCTCCTTCGGTCCCCCCCCCTATCCAAACCCCCCCCATTTTTTCTTCCCTTCTGCATCCCTTTTCCCTTCCCTTTTTTCTCTCCAAACTTACTTTTTACCTGTATAGTTACATCCTGATTAGAAAAAAATATATATATATTTTTAGGATTTTTTATGGCGGCGGCCATCTTGGACCATAGCTAAAAATCCTTCAATCAAGATGAAATTTAATGAGAGCCAATCCCATGCTACTGTGATCCGGAATCTCTCAAAAAAAAAAAATATAGAACCGTGGAATGTACATTTGATAATTTTATATTTCATCTGTCTTTTAACATTTTAAAAAGGGAATTTATTGATATAAGATACTATGACATTTGGCAAGTCAATTAAATGGAGGGAAACCAATGATGAAATATATTGTGATCTGTTTATACATGAATGAATTTACATGTACATGAATTTGTTGACCCCAACCCAATCTTAACCCTAACTTCATTCTACCATTATCCATCCCCTCCAAATCATGTTATATTACTGATTGTATGAGGCATGTAAAGGATTGTTGATCCCATATCCCATTGGATCCCATGTTGATTTAGCATATCACCTCATTATGTGGCTTTATGTGTTTTTGTGTGTGTGGGTATGTGTTTTTCATTCTCATTTTTTAAAATTTCTCCCTCTCCCTAAAAAATATGGCCCCATAGTGTTAAAGTGATGAGTGCCATGATACGACACAGTTGAAATGGTTAAATAATACACAGATGAGTGTAATGGCTCGCACAGAAGTTCGAGAGGGAGACAGTATTTACCATATAATCTCACAGCCTTGTAAGGGAGTCATGAGTGCGGCCAATGATACACAGCTATCTTTAGGTTAACTGAACAATGAGTGTCGTATTTCGCATAGTATTAATACCCCTAAGGGAGCCCCCCCCCCCCAGCCTCATTCCTCCCTTGTTTGCTTTCTCCTCTTTCAGTGCATCTTGCCCCTCCTCACACTCCCTTGCCCCACCCTTTTTCCTCCCCTCTTTCCTCCTCTTTTTACTCCTTTTTTACCTGTCTTTTACCTGTTTTCACCTTTCATAGTTCTCATTGTTTTCTCTCATTGTTGATGAGATTCATGATTGTCATATTTTGATTATTGATGTTCATTCTCAAATTTTGTTAATGATAACTGTTTCATTGTTGATTATACCACGTGGATGTGTTGATACAGGAACTGTTTGTCTTCTGCAATGGATGATTATGGTATGACTATGATTATGAATTGCCATTCATTGGTACACATTTCAGGAATCTTACACCATTTTAATTGTCAAGAACTTTGAGTGTCTTTCAAAGTGAGACATGGTGGGTGACACATGACATGACATGTGACATCACATGACGTGTGACATGTGACACATGACATGTGGCACGTGACATGTGAGACATTGCCCAATGGACTGGCTCATATCTGTCGGATCAATTTTCGCTGATTGCCTCACAAATGAAGGGTTGAGTTGCCTTCAGTGGTTGTTCAGCTTTAATTTGTGATATAATGACCACACAGGATTGAACAAATATGTCAGATATGATCCAGAGGCAGAACGGTTATTTGTCAATTGGCGGAAGGTATGGGTACGAGGTGACGACCGACATGATCGAATACCTCCGCCAGCGGACGGAACTGTTTTGCCTACATTGGGCACAGGCTTAGATATAGAGTTATCAGACTGATAAATGTGAATTTTGCTATTTTGATATTTGATATTTTGATATTTTCAATGATAATTTCAATGATGATTTGATATTTGAATTTTGATATTATCATTTATGAGATTTTATTATGTATTATTATTAGGATTTTATTGATAAATGTTGGTGAATTGATTGAAATTGCATATTTGAATTGATTCTGATTCTGATCCGATTGATCTGATTAATTTTGATCTGATTAATTTAATCTGATCTGATTTTATTTAAATTTAATTTAATCAAGTCAATTGATGGATGAATAAAAAGTGCGGTCTCAAGAAAGAAGCTTTGAGACATTTGCAAAACATCAATGTGCAGACAACCTGGGATGATGAGCGAGGTGGTGAGTCTAGTGGTTATTTGTTATATTATGTGGTTATTTTTGTTTGACCCCCCCTTAACAGGACTTACTGATCCAGACTCATCTGTAACACTGATCAGTGAGATTGGGGTGTGGGAAAAGCCACAGGGCAGGGGGACTCTCTGGAAATCACCTGCAGTCATCAAGTGGACAGGTGGAGAGATACTTCCTGGAAGACCACAGAGTGGAGCTTATCGGAATAAGCTAGACAACAACGCATTCAACGCTACTTTGTATAAGGTGGAACAAACTTCTGCGATTTTTGCAGTACACACAGTTGATAGTGGATACAGGTGTAGTCCGATGTGTAGTCCTTGTAGTTATTTGATATATTGAGTGAGTATAAAGAGGTACTCACACACAGGCAAAATGGGAAGTGGATTCTGCAAGATTAAACAAGGTCAATTGGATTTGAGTCAAAGAGGTGCTTGTATCAGCTCCATGTATCAGAAATATGGGGCAGAATCACTTAAAGATGTGGAATCCTGGTATGAATGGACGAAAGGTCGAAAAAGTGGATTCCCACAGGAGGGCACTTTTGATAGAAACGTATTGGCAACACTCAGAAAAGAATTGGAAGCAAGAGGGCGACAGAAGTTCAAAGTGGATTGGCAACCATTCTATTACTGGGACGCTGAATCTAGGGACAGGGAGACCAAAGCAAAGATGGGGGGCTTGAAGAAAGAGGTGAAACAGATACAGCATAGGTTGTGTAAGGTAGCAAATCAGATGCCTCTTCGAGGCAGCAATGGAGAGCAATCCCAACCCAAATTGTATCCAGAAGCCAGATCATACGAGACAAATGAACTGGAAGACGAAACTCCTCCACCTTATCGGAGAACTATTGTATATCAGCCACAGGTAGTGCCTGTACCTGTACCTGCCGAAAGACCAGAACAGAGTGCAGCGATTGGTTCTAGTCAACAGAGGACAGGTGAAAGACGTGACCCATTTGAGGTAACTACCCAAGAGGGTGCAATTGGGGCACAGGAACCGACTCAAAGTGGGCAAACGATGCAACCAGCTGCTATACCTTTATCATGCTCTCCATTTCACCATACACGGAGTAAGGGTCGTGTGATAAATGCCAATCAATCTAACGATCAATGTGATTGGCTAATGAATGATCAAAAGTTGACTCTCTCACAAGGAGGGTTTGAGCAATGTGGTGTTATGAATTTTCCTCAGCGGCAATTTCCAGGGGCAAATCAGCAACATCCAGATCTGATGTATAGACCATGGCAGGTACATCAATTGAAGGCATTGCAGAGTAGTATGCCATCAATCAAAACAGATCCACTTCAATTTGCGGAGGAACTGCGGTTAATTGTGGAAACTCAGTTGCCCACTGCAAGAGACATGGAAATACTTTTAAAATGGTTAATTCCTAATACCACCACTTTGAGGAACTTAATGCGTGAGGCCAACTGGGTAAATACGGAAGATGGACAGGTAGACATGCCCACGGAGGCTAGAACGGCACAGATCAATAAATTGATAGAGGCCATAAAAAAATTGCCACCAGTGACGGATTGGAACAAAGTGGTTACATGCAAGCAGAAAACAGGCGAAGATGCTAGCGATTATTTGGACAGATTGCGAGATGTTTTCCGACTATATTCAGGCATAGACCGGGCACAAATTGACAATGCCTTAAAACCCCTTTTTATTAATGGTCTATTGCCCAAATTGAAGAGTGAAGTGGAAAGACAATGTATTGCTTGGGAAGGCAAGCCAATGCAAGAAATATTGAATTACGCCTTGCATCATCAGCGGATTCAAGCCAGGAATAGTGCTGTAAATGCCGAGAAATTGATGCAACTACAGACTCAAGCCCTGATGACTACGAATCAACGCAATAGGTTTTCTGGGCAACAACGCAACAATGCAGTAGGAAATAACCAGAGAGTGGAGTGGCAACCCAGAAACCAAGAGATGCAGCCCAGAAATACAAGTGCACAGGTGGACAGCCCAGCCAATGATAGACAGCGATGTTTCAATTGTGGAGAAATGGGACATTGGAAAAGGCGATGCCCATATCAAAGACAATTTCGGAAGAGAAACCAAGAACAGGGATACTACCAGTTACCACCGCCTCCATCAACAAATAGGGTTCTATTGAGGAATGCCCCAATTCAGGGAGGACCTCAGCAGACTAAATGGTCTGCCACACCCTGTTGACTAGACCAAAATGACCAAGTGGCAGCGCTTCCTTTAATCTCAGGGTCGGCTGCCCAGGAACCAAGTGTTAATTTGACAGTAGGCGGACGCAAGGCACCCTTTCTCGTCGATACGGGAGCTACGCGTTCCACGTTACGACAAGCAGATTTTCCCGATATACCATTGTCAAAATACTATATGAACGTGGTCGGAGTGTCAGGAGTTCCCATACACACGCCAGTCACGGAAGAATTGCGTGTCCAACTTGGTCCATTGACTGCACAACATGCCTTTCTTGTGGCATCTGGCGTTCCAGTAAATTTGATGGGAAGAGATTTATTGTGTAAATTGAATTGCACTGTCATCTGTAATGAAAACGGAGTGTATCTAGAAATGCCAGAACACTCCCACGACTTTATTTCTAAGGTACTAGACGGCCTGACAAGACCAACAACACATCGATGGGATATCGATGATACAATCATGGCGGAACTTTTGTGTGTTAGTTTTATGACACTGAAGGATGAAATGCCCGAAGTACAGGAATGGTTAGATAATTTTTTGATGGACTTTCTGACATGGCAGACTGATCTTCACTGTACAACATGTTATGATGCTACAGGAGAAGAGGGGTCCTATGCAGAGCGGGTTTTTAAATACCTGCACACCAAGTATGATATACATCTGACGTCATTGTGGGTGGGACGACAGGGAGTTGGGATGTCAGTGTCTTTGACGCCAGACCAACAACTCCTGTGGAATCAACCCGAAACAACAACCCCACACGTCACCTTAGTGGTGGCACAAGGGTACGAAGCAAAAGATGTTGGAATAATGATTGCAACTTTGAAAGAGTGTAACAACAGGGGATACATGGGAGAAATTCAAAGCGCCCCACTCTATGACTTAGATGGAGATGGATTTTGTTGGCAGCTCGGACAGCAGGTGCTTTCTACAACCTTCAACATGATTGTTGAATCAAATGATACTGACGATATTGGGGTATACCTTCTCAGCTCTGATGCTGACGGTGACCAGGACCCACTCGATCAAATACCAATATGCTTGTGGACAACGCATCCAAATGATGTGGGACGAATCAAGAGTATTGCACCTGTAAGGATCACAGTAGATGATTCTAAGCCATTGCCTAGAAAGCGCCAATATCCATTGAGACCAGAGGCAAAAGCTGGTATTGCACCAGTGATTCGATCATTGGTGGAACAGGGAGTTATAGTTCGCACTGTGAGCATGTGCAACACTCCTATTTTACCTGTGAAGAAGCCAGGCAAGACTACTTGGAGATTTGTTCAAGATCTTCGAGCAATTAATGATTGTGTCATCCCAGCCTATCCAGTGGTCCCTAACCCGATCACTGTACTGTCAAGTATTCCATGCAACACGAAGTTTTATTCTGTGGTGGACTTATGTTCAGCGTTCTTTAGTGTACCCATTCATGAGGATTCGCGTTATCTTTTCGCATTCACGTACGAAAATTTACAGTTTACCTGGACTGTGTTACCACAAGGGTACACAGAGAGCCCAACTTTGTTTTCACGTGCTCTACATGAAGACCTCAGCGATGTTGAATTTCCTGGGGGTTCAGTGATGGTACAATATGTTGATGACCTTCTCATATGCTCGACTTCAAAGGAAGCATGTGAGCAGGGCACTGTTGTGCTACTGACAGCGTTGGCAGACAAAGGCCACAAGGCCTCGAGAGATAAGTTGCAGTTCTGTAAGGAAGAGGTGAAATATTTAGGACATATTTTGAAAGGCGACACGAGACGATTGTGCCCTGAACGTGTAAAAGTGATCAGGACACTTCCAAAACCTAAAACTGTCAAGCAGATGAAATCTTTTCTGGGGACAACGGGGTTTTGCCATCAGTGTATTGCTGATTACGCAGTACTGACTCGCCCCCTGTTGGACATCAGCTTACCAAACAGTCCAAATCCTTTGAAATGGACCCCGGAAGCTGAACAAGCCTTTACGACATTGAAAGATGCCTTAGCATCGGCTCCTGCTTTAGGACTGCCAGATTATGACAAAAATTTCTTTCTCTATTCACATGAGAAAGAAGGATATGCCCAATCGGTGTTGGCTCAAAAACATGGGGGAAAACTGCGCCCCGTAGCACATCACAGCACTAGATTGGATTCAGTAGCACGAGGGTTTCCACTGTGCTTGCGAGCAGTGGCAGCAGCGTCATATGCAGTAGAAGCCACAGCTACAATAGTCCTGGGGTGCCCCTTAATTCTTCTTGTTGAGCATGCGGTGGCGATGGTTTTGCTGAAGGCAGGGACACAGCACCTTTCAGCATCAAGGGCTACAACATATGAACTAGGGTTATTAACGCCATCAAACCTTACCATTCAGCGTTGTCCAACGCTGAACCCAGCATCTATGTTACCAACAGAGGATGATGGTGAGCCCCATGATTGTGCGGAGGTATTGGCACATGCACTAGTGCCTCGCATTGATTTGAAGGACATTCCCATCCCAGATGCAGATCTGGTACTGTATGTTGATGGATCATCATCAAGAGCATTGGATGGTTCACTATTGACGGGATATGCAGTATGCACGGATGTTGAGACATGGGAGAGCGGAAAATTACCAAACACCTACTCAGCTCAACAGGCAGAACTTTATGCATTAACTAGAGCCTGTTGTTTAGCGGAAAGCCAGAGAGTCATCATTTATACAGACTCCAGGTATGCACATGGGGTTGTTCATGATTATGGTGCTCTCTGGAAACAGAGAGGCTTTTTGACATCTTCAGGCAGCCAAATTAAAAACGGGAAGTTGATTGCTAGCCTTTTGGAAGCAATCCTTCTACCATCTGCAATTGCAGTCGTCAAATGTGAGGCCCATACACGAGGAAGAGATGACGTCTCGCAGGGAAATGCAAGGGCGGATGAAGCAGCAAAGCTTGCGGCACATTTGGAGCAAGACTCAGTGATTATACAGGGACCTGTAAGGATTCCTGAAAACACCCCAACGCTGCAAGACGTCAGTGCTATGCAGGACATGGTGGAGGACCGGGAGAAAGATTTGTGGGTACAGACTGGATGCACATTTGACAAGGACTCTAAATTATGGACTTCTCGCGAGGGGCGTGTTGTTGCTCCCCGCCAATTGTTGCCATGGATTGCTCATCTGGCTCATGGAGTGAGTCATACAGGGAAAGGAGGAATGTGTGCATCGGTGTCAAGACAGTGGTATGCACCTGGATTTACACCTGTGGCAGAGCAATGTTGTGCTACATGTCAGGTATGTCAGGCATACAATCCAGGAAAAGGGGAAAAGACTACACCAGGAGCTCATCCCGCACCATCAGGTCCATTCGTACATTTACAGATGGATTTTATCCAAATGGAGAAGTGCGCTGGATTTGAGTTTGTTTTAGTGATTGTAGATATGTTCACGAAGTGGGTGGAGGCTTACCCTTGTCGACATGCAGATGCCAAAACAGTTGTGAAGATTCTGTTGAAGGACTTCATATGCCGCTTTGGAGTTCCGTGCAGGATTTCTTCTGATCAGGGTACGCATTTCACAGCGGGGGTCGTCAAGGAATTGGGTAAAGCAATGCAGATAAATCTTCATCTTCACTGTCCTTATCACCCCCAATCAGCGGGAGCAGTGGAACGACATAATGGAGTAATAAAGAACAAGTTGGCCAAAATCTGTGCGGAAACCAACTTGAAATGGCCGGATGCCATTCCACTTGCACTCCTCGCAATGAGGGCTACTCCAAATAGGAGAACGGGATTATCCCCGCATGAAATCTTGATGGGGAGACCAATGCGGGTACCTCATTCACCTCCCTTGACAATCAGGGAGATGGATATTCACCAGATGGATGATTTGATGTACTCTTTCTGTATTGAATTGACCAAAATCGTGAAGATGTTTCATTCCCAGGTGAAGGAAGCTTTACCAGAACCGGCAGAGAATGAATGTCATTCTTTTCAACCTGGAGATTATGTGTACATCAAAATTTTCAAACGGAAAACTGCATTAACACCGCGATGGTCAGGACCACACCAGGTCCTGCTGACAACACATACTGCAGTGAAATGCCAAGGTAGACCAAGTTGGATTCATGCCTCTCATTGCAAGCAAGCACATGGGACTGAGAAGGATGGTCCCGCTGACAATGAGGCTGCACCCGGCAGCCCAGCAGAACATTCAGCGGCTGATAAATGAAAGTCATGCTTTCCATTCATTTCCATTACATTTCAAACATCACTTGCATTGATACACATTGCATTTTTTAACATGTAGTATTCCTACTTGAGACATTTATTTGCCTATATGACATACAATTATCTACTGATATTAGTGCAACATGAGTGATAATGTATCACAACTACACTCATGATCAGGGGATTTAGTTGGACCCCGGGAAATAGAGGGATCAGAAACAGGCACATAATCAGATCATGTTAAATATTAAGGGATTATTTTTCTTTTTATTAACCTGTGAAGAAGCTTGCTAGTTATGAGTTCGGTATAATGCTGAATTTCATTGACATGTAATTATGTTATAGGTATGGACATATACAAGGGGTAGCTCACATGTTTTACAGATGGATACAGGTGGGACACAGGGAAAGACCTTATCAAGACAAGCCGACCAATCAGGGAAAGCAAGGGACTTCTACTTCGGATACTCCTTGAAAATGGTGATATTAATCCTAGCAATGAGTTCTCTAGTGGTTGGGACTCTGTGTTGCATGCATTATTTCGGGTTAATGCAAGCCAACAACGCAACATTGGTGGCCAACACACAGATATATGATTATGTGGTTCGACATCAGCAAAAGAGAAGTTTGATGGAAGATAGGAACACACCTTTGCAACCCGATGGATTACACGGGATTAACACTTTTTTACATTTAGCCCACACAAGGGCTGAAATAGCAAATGAAAGTAATTGTTGGATATGTACACAAATGCCGCATTCTAGTGAGATCGGAGTACCATTGGAAGCAGTTCCTTTTAGTTGGGAAGAGTTATGTAGCCGTTTCCCTCACACCCTGGTAGCATCAGATTATGACAGCGAATTGTCAGGGGAAATGGGATGGAAGAGAGGAGGCTATAATTGTGACCAATTTAAAAACAGTTATAGACCTGCATATGATGAGGACGACATGCCCTCTTACATGACCATTCAACAACAAATGATAGGATTAATGTGTATCACCAGACCCCGAACGCCTATGCATAACAGGTCTATGGGAACCTCTACATGCCACGGTTATGGTCGCGATGAAGGCTGGATGAGAACACCTGTCCCACTAGGACCAAATGGCACAACCGGTTTAGCTTTGTATTGGGAAGGCTATTGGGGAAAGGACAACACATGGACATATAATAATACATATTTTATATGTGGACATAAGGCATATCCGTATCTCCCGTCGGGGTGGTTCGGCACATGCTTTCTTGGGTTTGTACTTCCACACATGCGCTTGTTAACGACGTCACCAATGCGTATCCTGCATTCTAGGCCGAAAAGAACTGTTAGTATGGGAGAATGGGTTGGAATGGTAGTATTTCCATTTTATGGAACCTGGAAGGCTGGAAATGAACTACGGCAAATGGCATTGGCTATAGAAACATTGGCAAATAAAACAGCTAGTGGATTGACACAACTTACAAGTGAGCTGGCAGCGACAAGAACCATGGCATTACAAAATCGTATGGCATTAGATATGCTGTTGGCAGAGAAAGGAGGTACATGCGCAGTAATTGGTACAGATTGTTGTACATACATACCTGATAATTCGGGCGACATTTATAACATAGCCAATACAATCAGAAGAGAGGGAGCTAAATATCACGATTATGTGAAAGGGGGTGCTTTTGCATGGCTGGAAAACACTTTGGGAGGAGTAGCAGCTGAGATACTCCAATACTTGTTTATTGGATTAGTGGTTATATTGGCAATAGTTTTAGTAGTGGCTTGCTTGAAAACCTTAGTGACGGTGGGTTTGAATAAGATAACAAACAACACTATGATAGTACAAGCAGCCACAAAAGAGGAAATAAACAAAGCAACAAATGAGGAAATGCATGTGGAACCACAAGAGGAAGACATCTATGGCGACATGAATACTGAGATTCAACGATTGAATCAAGTGATGTTGCAAATGAATACAGTCGAGTTGAAATGAGGGCATAACAACTTGTTGTGCACTATGTCCGTTTTACACGATCGATGAACTCATATAACCACAAGTAACACTGTTAAAAAAAAAAAAAAAAAAAAAAAAAAGCGGGGAGGACTATGCTAATAACACATTAGGCATAGTTTGCTGGTTTGCAAGAATTGTTGGGAATTAGATTGGTTTATTTGTTTGTTTGAGAAACATTTTGAGTTTGAGAAACAAGAATTTGTTTGCAAGAATTGTTGGGAATTAGATATTCCTGTTTGTGATTTAAATCATATATAATCATTATTAATGCATTTATTTTCTTTGAGTTGAGTTACAACACCTGCATGTGTTTAATTTTTTTGAATTATATGAACTTGAAAGCAATTGTGGATGCTATTCTTAGTTTTAGTAGTGTAAAACACATGTCTGATTTGAATATTATTCATGTGAAGTTGTTATAAAATATAGTGATTTCATGTTACAATGTACCCCATCTGATTCAATCTGTGCGGAGAGCAGATATAAATGTGGCTAAGTAAAGGAAAGACAAGACCACATCCCAAATGGAGTGATAACGACATCTGGGAAGAAGTTTGAAAAAGGAAAATTTGTGAAAATGAAGTTAATCTTGGCATACACCCTCTTTCTCAAAGAATGATGAAGAAATGCTCCTTTGGAAGATGGATGTTTACCTTCACCAAGGGAAAATTATGTGACCATTTGTCTGGGTCACACTGCAACATATGGAAAAGGGCGATCACTTACTTGTGTTCAAATACCTCGAACATTCATCACATCAGCAATTGCAGGACGACGATATTTTACCTGCAACGTTTACGGGATACGGTGACGTGTGTCATTACTTCACCAACTTCCGGGGAGCCAGCATGGAGCTGTAAGCGAACAACTGCCTTTTCCTTCACAACAGCTGTGCACGATTCTGCTGTGGGCTCCTGGTATGGACCATGGGCAACTGAGTACCATGGTCCCAACATCATCATTGCGGATGCATCCGGCATCCCTGCTCCACATCTTGTTGACAAATCAACATCACATCAATACTTGCTCCATGCTCACGATTAGTGAGGAGGCAAGTCGACTACAACTGGATGGAGGCCTTGTTCAAATCTACTATGGCTCACAGCAAGAGTGGCAAGGATGCTGCATGGAGAGCAGGGTCAGTTTTTGACTCTGCCCAGCTATCACAACAGCAGAAAATCCTATGCAAATAGTGAAGGTGTGATGAAGACAACAGGAGAAAATTGTTTTATGCTGAAATTCCAAACACAAGTGATCCGCCCCTTTTTTCAAACAAAGAAAGTCAATATTTGATTAAAGGCAAATATTTTGCCAAATGTTGCAGATGCTTTATTATTTTAATGATGAACTGAAATTATTGCGTTTTGGTGAAGGTGAAATGTTTTGTGATCTTTATGCAAATGAGTTGAATTGAATTATCAACATAGAAAGAGTCAATGAACAAGGAAATGTATTGTGATCAAAATTCTTCCAGAATGACGGTGTATGCCTTAGGAAATTGAATTACCAGATTAGTGGTTTGAATATTTAATGTGGTAATGTTTAGATTAATGGTTAATATAAACATAAAAGAAAAACTGGGGATTGTCAGGGAATAAATATTCATATTGACAATATTGCTAGAATATATATCAAGGTAATCTTGTTTAAAGTGGAATTATGTTTTACTTTACGAATGAGCAAAAGAGCATAGAACTAGAGTTAACAGGTGGTCAGGAGAGTTAATTTCAGACAAAATGTGTAACGCTCGTGGACTGCCATCTGTGTAGGAAAATAGCCTATGTTCAGGTCACTGCGCACAGGCTGCAAATTCTTCCTCAGCAGGTCAGAGTATTTGACCTCTTGAACAGAAATAAGTACTAACTGGCCAAGAGAGAGCCAAATAAGGTTTGGATAAGGGACACCCTGCATGCTCTGCAACATCAAAGGAGTTTGGGGCTTTAAAACCAGGAGAAAGTTGCGAGCAGCGAGCAGAGTGGACTGGGAGAGTGAACTGAAGAGGAGTGAAAACTGAAGACCAGTTGAACTGATCAACCAACTGGAGATTGTCAACAACTGAACGAGCTTCAAAAGACCTACAGACCGAGCTTCAAAAGACCTACAGACCGAGCTTCAACCAAGACCTACCAAACAAGTTTCAACAAAGACTGGAACAAAGACTCATTAAAGATCTCGGCTTAGTATACAGCAAATTCTCAAAAGTGAATAAAACATTGATTTTGCTAAACCGAGTCTCTTGAAGTTTTAGTAACATAACACCAGTAATTGTTAATAATTCTCCAAGTGAAATCCCTTATCCAAACCTTATTTGGCTCTCTCTTGGCCAGTTAGTACTTATTTCTGTTCAAGAGGTCAAATACTCTGACCTGCTGAGGAAGAATTTGCAGCCTGTGCGAACATTTTCAGATATTGGGCCACTTGAAATTCTCTCTTTATGTCCGCCATATTGGATTTCAAAATGGCCGCCACTTGAAATCTACATTTGCTATTATCTCTGGACGTAATGCAGCTATTGACTTGATTCTGGTATCTAAATGTATGTTTTTGGGGGCAAGGAATCCAATGGTACCAATTTCAACTTAATATTATCTATCACAGTCTGTTATATAATTTTATTTGGAAATTATCTAGGCAAATATTGGATTCAACACAATACTTTGAAAAGAATGTCTTAGTTCTGTAAATGTCTTAGGTATAATACTGACATGCTACATGGTCTAGTATTTGAGGCTAGGTGTACTGGTATCTGAGGCTAGGTATATACCGGTACTGAAGATACGTGTACATAAACAGTGTCATGTTAACAAGTTCAGCATTGCCACAAGTACATGTATGTTATTGACTCATCGCCATGTGCAGTCCCCTTCACACACACAGAGGGCTGTGCACTGAAGGGCAGACTTTTTGCACTTGCAGCGCCTCACACACCCTTTCTTGCACTTGCAAGAAACCAGCTCAATGCAGCTGTGAGCTGCCTCAGTTAGCCTGGTCCAGTAAGGTGTGTACTGTCCTTCTCCAGTCCTTGACCAACCCCAGTTGGTTGGTGGAGGGAGCTCTGGTGCTGGCAGCAGTATCTGACCCCACACATGTCCACCTTGATACACTGCCCTCTTGACATGTTCCTCCAGAGCTGCCTTCGTTGGAGGGATGAGCTGCACATTGTTCTTCCTTGCGAAGAGTTTCCTCCTGGCCTTGTCAATGTCTGTGCATTTGCTGGTTCGATCATACAACAGGATCACGAACCTCTCGATGATGCGCATTGCATCGTCTGGTATGTCACGAGGTGCAGAGGACAGCAGCAGCAGCGCCTCAGTGAGTTCTGGCAGTACCGTCCAGACTGCCCACGCAGTGTTCTTGCCATGTCTATGAAAACTAGACACAGTGTCGCATCCAGTTAGAGCGTGGAACATTGGCAGTGCACGAGCCTTCTCTCGTCCCAATCCAGCTGCTATTTCGTGTGCTGCTAGGTATCGGAAACTCTGGCCTGTTCCGAATGCCAGCCACAGTTTGTCTTCTGGTTGCAACTCCTGTGCCAGGGACACTGCCAGCACCACAACATCGGTGTCTACAGTCCGGATGAGTATTGCATGGTGTCCATGCTGGACTGCGTGAGATGCATGCAGCAACATCCGACTGTCAGCCTCTTCATGGTTACATGGGGCGAGTGAGGTCAGATCTGGCAGTAGTGGCTTGCTGAGCACTGCCTCTCCATCAGTAATGACGAGTTGCTTGTCCTCCTGGTCAAACCATTCCATGAGAGCTGCTGAGAGGAACTTCTTGACATACTTCAGGGAATCCTGTGAAGGGCTTGGCTTCTCCAAACATGTGACGGCGAACAATCTGTGCAGCATGGGCAAGATGGACTGCATCACTATCACTGTCCAGCTCGCAGGCTTTGGCAAGAGCAGCACCGACATCTTCTTCAAATGCCATCAGGATGTCTCTCCCCTTGGTGTGTGCCCGCATGTCAGGAAACTGAGCCAACAGTCTCTGTTTCAGTCGTGTGGAGTGGACTCTCGTGTCGAGCTGGACTCCTAGTTGTTCCATTCTGGACTGATAGAGCTGGACAAGGTCAGCCAATCTGAATACTGGTGCCGTCTCCTCATCTTGTCTGGTTTCTTCAATGTAGAGGACGAGTTCAGCGAAGACAACTGCCGACATTGCTCGCTCTTGTTTTGTGTCCTGTGATCCTGTTGACTGGGCCTTTCTTGTGCGATTGTAAAGTCCTATCGAGCACCGTGGGTGATACTGGGCGTCCAACGCTATCATGTCCCCACCACTGAGACGGCCCAGCAGTTCTGTATCACCAAGAAGGGTTGCACAGGCACGCACCCGTTTGTCCATTTGGAATGTTGCAGCTTTCCGAAGACTGTCAGCCCCAGCAGGTTGTTCACAGAAGAAACAATTTTCTGGGACCTTCTTCTCTGTACTCGATGAGCGTGAATGTAACCTGGTGCGTTTGCATGCAGCTTGTTCCTCATCGCTCTCACATTCTTTCTTGAGTGCTCTCTTTTGTGCGCTCTGCAGTTTGGTGTTGTTGTACTGGAGCCTGCATGTCTGATGATATTTTGCACCGTGTGCAACCATCGCAGCTTCAATGCCATGACCATCATCGAGTCTTTCCAGGTGAAATTATCCTGGAAGCTCTCCAAGTTCACTGAATTTGACCAAGTTCTCTGCGAGTGAACTGTACCCACTCCCAATGTCTTTTCTCTTTGATTGGTCAGGTTTGGTCAGTGTCTCCGTCTTGTCATCTTGACATATAAGGCATAACTTCCAGTCAGTTGTGGTGAGGTGCTGTGATGTTGATGGTGAAGTTCGCTCAACATCAGCTTGTCTGAAGCTCTTGGACATGGTGGAACTGTCTTCTGAATCTGCAACGATACAATGATATAATGTTAACATTTTGTTATATATATAATAGAGGGGTTTCCTCCGCCATACTAATGGAGAGGAGGATAATTCCTCTATATCGTAGAGCATTTAGCTTGGCACACTTAGGGAATTAGTTTTGTGAGATTATGCCGGAATTAAATTTTCATCCATACCGGAGGCAAGAAGAGAAATAAAATCACATGAGATTCTTTAGTTAAAAAATATTCCCAAATTTATTGAATATTTACAAAACATTTGAATTCATAAATTCTTACAATATTTACACAGCCAAGATTTAAATATAAATCAGTCTAAACTCTTATTAGGTTGGACAGTACATTTTCCAGACATACCCCGTTCTGTTAATTACAGCCTTCGTGTTAAATTCAGAACATGTCAAAACTGTCAGTGTGGAATACACACTTCACTCAAAATACTACTTTATATAAAACATTTCTAATTTAAAGCCTTATAGTAAGAATTTCAGATAAACCCCAAAAAAGTAAGACCAGGTTGGCTATTAGACATCCTGCCTCTGTCGTGCCCACCAGACAAGTGGTTTTAGCCAGCACACATGTGTATCAGGTAAGCTTGTGCTGAGTACATCATACCTGAACAACTCAGTGAGGCAGAACACAGCAGTGCACACCAGGGTGACCCCTTCAGTGCATAAACCAATTAACCTGTCCACTGCAGGGCATATAGAAATGAAGTTATTTTCTGCATATAATAATAATATAAGTTCAGTTCTATATAACAATTTCTGTTATCACCACTACCACTACAACTACCACTACTACAAGCTTTGTCTGGAATTTTGTGGACTAACAGACAAACAGACATACAGACAAGCTGGGATCAAAACATTACCTCCTTCCACCATTGAGTGTAGAGGTAAACATCATGGAAATTATATCATGCCCTAGATTTAATTCATGCTTACCCGTGTATTTGCTTCACTGGTTCACAAGGTCTTTTGCATACATGTAATTCAGACTCTCGTCTTCATTGCTGACCACACAATGTTGTCTAGCTGAGCCCAGATTGTATGTAATTAACTCATTTATGTGGAGTCACAAGGTGATTTAAACACAGCCACACACAAAGAACACAGTTGATGTGGGTCAACACACATGCAGCCTCTCTACTCTTTTATTTGGGTCAGGGCTGTGATTAAAGACACTAGGGCATGCCGTACTATATATATATCTAAAATTATATCCCCCCCCTCTATTTACATGAAATGGTTTGGTCCATTCGCAAAGCCAAAGCGAACGGTTTGCGAGTACGGTGACAATCCCCCCCCCCTCTATTTACATGAAATGGTTTGGTTCATTCGCAAAGCCAAAGCGAACGGCTTGCGAGTACGGTGACAATCCCCCCCTCTATTTACATGAAATGGTTTGGTCCATTCGCAAAGCCAAAGCGAACGGCGAACGGCTAAATCGCCATAGCCGTACCCGTACGCTCTCACATCACGCATCTCACATCACGCATCATGTTTTTAATTGAATTACTATCCGTAATGGCGCACGCTCTCACAGGAGCTCCGGAAGGTCGCATATCGCAGTTACGATGAATCGCAAATTAGTTTTAATTAGTTTTAAAACATAGTTTAACGCCAACATAGCGCCAACATAGTTTGCCAACGTGAAATAAATGAATACGCTCTCAAATGTGCCGTCCGAGGCAGAGTCTGTTCGCCACGTTCGGCACACGTATAGCTCGCTGCTCTCTGATTGGTTGAATCGTTTTTTGGACATAGCTCGGTAACTACTTGTCCGATTAATTTCAAACCTTGAAAAGGCACATCCTCGGGTCCCCAGCAATATACCTGGCAAGTTGCAAGTATATCGGACCCGTGGTTGTCGAGAAACAGCGGTCACAGACAAACACACACACACACAGACACACACACACATATACACACACACACACACACACACACACACACACACACACACACACACACACACACACACACACACACACACACACACACACACACAGAGATTAGTGGAATTATAGATAGATGTAGTGGAGTCATGTTTGTAAACATTGTTAAAGACATGCTACAGTGCATTGTTAAGGAAACAAGACAGATGGAAGCCTATACAAGAAATTTCTGTACTCTAGAAACACAAAAGATGGCTTAAAGGGTCTAGGAAAAGGGGATTATGCATGTTTGGTATTTATTGACAATATGAATGTAATGTTACATAAAATATGCATATGAAAAACACAAATGAATGGGTCACTTTGTTTCCTAATGGGATATGAATTTATATTTTAGACTGCCAGTATATATGAGCTTGTCTGAGTTGTTACTAGTGATTTAGTATAGTTTTTTTATTTATTTATATTTACAGAACTAAGACATTCTTTTCAAAGTATTGTGTTGAATCCAATATTTGCCTAGATAATTTCCAAATAAAATTATATAACAGACTGTGATAGATAATATTAAGTTGAAATTGGTACCATTGGATTCCTTGCCCCCAAAAACATACATTTAGATACCAGAATCAAGTCAATAGCTGCATTACGTCCAGAGATAATAGCAAATGTAGATTTCAAGTGGCGGCCATTTTGAAATCCAATATGGCGGACATAAAGAGAGAATTTCAAGTGGCCCAATATCTGAAAATGTTCGCAACATATTAATGTACATTTGTGCCAAATTTGGTGCTTGTATCACAAAATGCACAATTCTTTTGAATATTTGGGCTAAGCCGCCCCACTAAAAGGTCGGTCTAATGAAACAATTTCACCAAACTGCAACTGATTGTTTTATCACCCATTGACTCACTTGTACGTCGCCACCTCCTGACTTGGCTGGAGTACAAACTAGCTGGAGTACCCGGCGTTGCCCGGGGAAATTCGTGCGATTGAGGAGGAGAGGAAGAGGGAGTTGGTGGGGAAAGGAGGAGGAGAGGATGAGTGGACAGGGGAAGGGGGGGGGGGGGTAGGGTAGGGTGAGGGGAGACATGTACGGTATATATATATATATATATATATATATATATATATATATATATATATATATATATATATATATATATATATATATATATATATATATATATATATTATATATATATATATACATATATATATATATATATATATATATATATATCTTTTGGGAGGAAGGTTTTGTAAGTGTCCTCCGTTTCGGGGGTGGGGAGGGGGAGATGAGGGAAGGTGGACAAATTTACCCATGCGAAGAATGCTTTAACCTCAGCCTTGCCCAGGTATAAAGGAAACTGTAATACCCCATGCCATCACCACCAGGTGGCGCTACACAATACGCATTTATACAGAGAAACTTCCAAGAAGCTTGCGATACCCACATTCCAGGCAGGAATTTGTAAGCTTGCCACGGTGATAACTCGTATCCTCTTGCGAAGGACACCATGGGATCTTTAATGTCCACCAACTAATGCTGGCAGACGGGACGCCAAGTTTAACGTCCATCTGAGTGACGACACACACATTGCTGCATTTCCCAGGCTACGAAACACCAGGGTGGAAATTTATAGTTGGCACAATATGCGAACGCAGGTAAGACAGCTCGGAGGTGAAACGTGGGCACAAGCAGACGCTTTTCTGCAAAAGTGACGTCATTTACGAGTAGACGCGCAAATAATTCAAATGCATTCCAAAAATGGAAAACTATTTTGCATAATTCACAACATAATCCACAATAATTGGTATAATTTTAGATTTTTACTTGATATGTCGCGGATCTACAAGAGCTTCGTGTTGCTGTTACCTGAGGTGGATGGAGAGGTTATGTTTTCACCTCTGTCTGTTTGTTGTGGACGGATTCAAATTTGGTGGAGAGATTGGGTATGTGACAAGGACGAAATGATTCGATTTTGGTGAAGATCTAAATACGGATCTGCATACGAGAATTTTTTTTTTTAAGCGATTCTTCACCATTGAGTGATCGGGCCAAAAGCGGTATAGAGCATATTATTCCAAAAAGTTGTGGATGGACAATGGCAAAACTTGGTGGATGAGTTGGTTTGGTGACAAGACCAAGCTGATTCGATTTTGGTTCAGGTCCGAATCCAGATCCGGCCTATCAGTGGGATACAAAATGTAAACTGTTCAGCCTGGTGGAGGTGTGCGCTCTACCAAGTACCGTTCTAGTTTGATATTGGGTCATTCCTGGTGGAACTTTATGTCATCTTTCAACTTTGGTTCAGGTGAGAAGCATCGGAGATTTGCAATGTCGCGCCATTGCCCACGCTCTCGTTTTCCATGTGCCTATGATCTGACCTTGGTACTACCAGCACGTATGCAAGATTTGGCAGAGATCTGTCCAGCCCTGTTTTTTTCCTATGATTTTCAGATGTACACGCACACACACACACACACACACACACACACACACACACACACACACACACACACACACACACACACACACACCTTGCTTAATACAGTAGGATATAGCAAAGGTATAAATTCCTTCCCTTTCGATTAAACTCCCAAAATCCTAACTTACCTGCCATAACTGACTCCGTGAACACCTGACGGTCAGAAGAGTACTCGCACAAGTCCGCAGCCCAGACGAAAATCAAATTACGACTCCAAAGTGTCTGCGACGTCACGAGCGCATTTCGCTAAAAGAGCTTCATCAGCGGCGATGATTATCAGCGACCGGGGCTTCCTGTTTATTGTGAAACAAACAAACGAACGAAAAACTGCCGTGAAAATAATATCAAACAAAAACTCAGCAAGTTTATACCCATAGGATTCTTTATGTAACTTTTTGAACTTTGGAATACTTTTTTTCAGGAAACTAATTTCACCTTCGGGGGTAGGAATATGTTCGTGTGTGTGTGTGTGTGTGTGTGTGTGTGTGTGTGTGTGTTTTTCCAAAAAGAACCAAATATAGGAGTTGGGGAAAGGAGGGATGAAGGGGTAATGTGTCCCGCCAGGATCCTCCACAATCAAAATCGGTACAATGTTGATATTAAGTACATCGAACAAGGATTTTGAGATTCTTTAGCAGATCCTTTTGAAATAACTATGGGAATTCATGGAATATCATTCATTATAAGGTAATTATAGGTTGTTTGTGTTTTGTATACACGATTGAGGCTTGTGTAAGAGCAAGAGCAGAAAGAATGGAGATAACAAAATGGAAAGGGGGAAACACCAACATCAGAATAGAAATGAGAGTGAGAGTGAGATCATGAGTATGGATGTGGGATGGGGATGGCTCTGACCTGTGTTGATGAACAACTGACTTGAAGCCCTGGATAGAAGAATGGGACTGAATAGACTGGGTAAGTTGGTTTCACAGGGGAGAGAAAAGAGGAACAAAATGAGTAGAAGTGAGCAGTGAACTTGGATTTTGGTGATGTTAGTTATCCTGCAGGATGGATGGCGCAGTATGCCCAAACTTTTGGCATTTATAACATCTCTTTTGAAAAAAGATGCGAGCAGACGACCACTTTTTTGAAATACCGACTTCTTTCCTTGAATCCCTCACAGTGTCCATGTGTTTCATACCTCATTCCACCCCCCTCCCCCCCTCATTCCCATGCCTCCTCCCCCAAGCTTCCTCCCTCCCACAGATCTCCCAATGTCCCTGTTCTCCACTTCTGTACTTGTGTGCTTCCCTCTCTCCCCAACTTGTCTCCCGCCCCATTTACTACATGTTTTTAATGTGTCCGTTTTTTTTTTTGTGATTAATGTTAGCTCTTACACGAGCCTCGATCTTGCATACAACAACAAAAAAAAGACCCAAAAAGTCGTTGAGACCTAAAAGTCCCTGAGGACCCAAAAGACCCAAAAGTCCCCAAGAACCCAAAAGACCGAAGATTCCCCCCAAGGACACAAAAGTCCTCAATGTCCCAAAATACCCTTAAGTCCCCAATGACCCAAAAAATCCTTGATGACCCAAAAGTCCCTGAGGCCCCGAAAGTCCTCAAGGACCCAAAAGTCCTTGATGACAAAAAGTCCCCATGGACACAAAAGACCCAGATGACCCAAACGTCCTTAATGACCCAAAAGACCCCAAGGACCAAAAAAGTCATTGATGACCCAAAAGTCCCCAAGGACCCAAAAGAACCAGATGACCCAAAAGTCCTTAAAGACCCAAAAGTTCCTAAGGACCCAAAAAGTCATTGATGACCCAAAAGTCTACAAGGACACAAAAGACCCAACAGTCTCCGAGGACCCAAAAGTCCCCAAGGACCCAAAAGGTCCTTGATGACCCAAAAGTCTCCAAGGACCCAAACGTCACCAATGAGCCAAAACACCCAGATGACCCAAAAGTCCTTAATGACCCAAAAGACCCAAATGTGCAGTGAGCACGTGGGCCGGGCAGCTCCGAACAGCACAGTAGCACGTCAACCAGGCAGTCCTGAACAGCGTGGCAAGCACTTTGACCAGGCAGCTCCGAACAGCGTGGCAAGCATGCCGACCAGGCAGCCCCGAACAGCGCGGCAGCATGTCGACCAGGCAGCTCCGAACAGCGTGGGAAATCGGGTACCAGCCTGCTTCCTTCACTTCAGCCAATGTATATAACAGCACCACCAATCTTTGTTATCAACTCATCAATCTCGGGTAACAGAGGAAGAAAACGGGGGATCAACCGGGCAGCAACTTTCACACTCTTACCTATCTTGAAGGTAAACTACACAATCCCTGCAAATCATTGAATCTCGATCTGCTCTAGGAGGTGCTCAGGGAGTGGGAAGGGGTCGTAATCTGGTGTGGAGACTTCAATAGCCATAACTCTCTTTCGGGCTCCAATATCAAGGATAAAAATGGTGAGTGCATCGAAAGCATCATTGAGGAGTTTGACGTGGTGCCGTTAAATGATGGAAGTGGGACCTGCTTGAATCCATCCTGGGGGAAAACCTCCCCCCTTGATCTCACCTTCATATCTTCGTCTGTAGCAGCAAGATGCAAGTGGTGGGTGCACGGGGATAATCTGGGGAGCGACCATTTCCAGTGTTCACAAATCTTTTAGTTGAAAGGGACATCAAGGCTGCTGGTAGCCCTCCCTCCTGGAATTTCTCCAAGTCTGACTGGGCTTCCTTTTCTCGTCAGTACTCCGAGGGAGTGAGGAAAGATCTTGCAAGTGGGAATACTGCGGACTTCAACAGCTCTTTAGTTCAGACCGTGAAGGCCATCGCCCAGGGAACAATCCTTACCTGCAGAAGCTCATTGGGCAGGAAAACCAAAGTGCCTTCGTGGAATGTCGAGTGCGGGAAGACCATCCGCGAAAGGAGGGAGGCTCTGAAGAAACTGAAGAAATCCTTAAGGATGGATGACGTAATAGAGTACAAGAGGAAAAGAGCCCAGGCCCAGCGGGTCATAAAACGTGCCAAGACTGCTTCTTGGCGGTGCTTCTGTTCAGCCATTAGCCCGGACTCCTCTCTTCAATCCGTTTGGAGGAAGGTGAAATCCATGAGCGGTATTAAAGATGGGGGAGGGGTCATCCCTATACTCGTTTCTCCTGATGGAACCTCCTCCACGAATAAGGACAAGGCCGAGGCCTTGGGCAAACATTTCTCTGACTTGATTAGAGAAAATAACACTGACACGGAGTCCAAGGTGTCCAGGTTCCAGTTCCAGACCCAGCACAGAGAAATCCTCAATGACTGGTATCCCAAAAATTCTCTTCTAAACCTGGACTTCTCCCTCTGGGAACTTAGGCAAGCGGTTCATAAGTCTCGGAACAGTGCCCCTGGCCCCGACCTATTGACCTTTCATATGTTTACGAATATGGAAGACAAGGTGTTGGGCGTGTTTCTCGACCTATTTAATAGAGTTTGGTCTTTAGGAGAACTGCCCCATGAGTGGAAACACTCTATAAGTTGATGACATTCTCTCTCGCCATCCAGGTACCGGTATTATTATAACTAGGGCATGCCCGTACGTGGGTACGTGGGTACGTGGGTGCGAGTACGGTGACAATCCCCCCCCCTCTATTTACATGAAATGGTTTGGTGCATGAAATGTTTTGGTCCATTCGCAACGCCAAAGCGAACGGCGAACGCTTTACATGAAATGGTTTGGTCCATGAAATGTTTTGGTCCATTCGCAACGCCAAAGCGAACGGCGAACGGCTTGCGAGTACAGTGACAATCCCCCCCTCTATTTACATGAAATGGTTTTAATTAGTTTTAAAACATAGTTTAACGCCAACATAGCGGCAACATAGTTTGCCAACGTGAAATAAATGAATACGCTATCAAATGTGCCGTCCGAGGCAGAGTGTGTTCGCCACGTTCGGCACACGCGATAGCTCGCTGCTCTCTGATTGGTTGAATCGTTTTTTGGACATAGCTCGGTAAGTACTTGTCCGATTAATATGAAACCTTGAAAAGGCACATCCTCGGGTCCCCAGCAATATACCTGGCAAGTTTAAAGTATATCGGACCCGTGGTTGTCGAGAAACAGCGGTCACAGACAAACATACACACATACACACATACACACATACAGAGATTACTGGAATTATAGATAGATGGGAGATGTCGATCACCTCGATCTGACTGCACTTCTTATCGGCCACAATCTTAAGCAGGTTGTAGACCAGTCGACAAGAAATAATGTCGTACTGGGCAAAATTGTGACAAATATGAAAAACCTCTACAGTTCTGTTCAACTTGCTGCTCCAATCGGGCAAAGCGATCACAGCGGGGTAATGTGGTACCCGAAACAACATCTCTCTTCCAATAATGATACGAAGCGCAAAGTTATCCGCCCAATGCGTAAATCAGACATTCGTGCTTTTGGTGAATGGATAACGCATCATGACTGGACAGATGTTATTAGCAAATGTGACGTTGAAGACAAGTGCACACAATTCTATATCGAGTTGAATTCTGCAATTAACATTCACTTCCCGTCTAAGATCATTAGACTCCATGTGGCAGATAAACCATGGATAACATCGGAAGTGAAAGTGCTGATTCATAAACGTCAAGCAGCATTCCATAGAGGATCCCCCAGCTGGAAAAACCTCCGAAATAAGGTTCAACGGAAAATCAATGAGGCAAAGCAAGACTTCTAAAGTAACCGAGTTCAACGATTGAAGTGCGACAACCCGAGCTCATGGTATCGTTACATTAAACTCATGACGTCCAACACACAACAGGAGCTGATTATCAACTTGCCAGGCATTCCGAGCAGCGACTCCTGAGCAATTTCAAACGCCATTAATTCTTACTTTGTTTCAATTATGAGTAGTACATCCCCATTACACAAAGACAATATTCCAGCTTTTTTTCCTTTTCCACCAAATAGTGTTCCCATGGTGCAACCAACGATGGTCTATAAAGAACTATTAAAGACCAAAGTGGGGAAGAGTTGTGGGCCGGATGGCATCTCTCCTAGACTTATACGAGAGTTCGCCATGGAACTAAGCATCCCTCTCTGTGATATTATCAATGCCTCATATAAACAAGGTGTTGTTCCCAGTCAATGGAAGAAATCAATAGTTGTTCCTCGACCTAAACAATCACCACCGACACTGGACAAGCTGAGACCGATTGCATTAACTGATCATTTTGCGAAGCTTGCGGAGCTATTCGTGCATCGATGGCTCATGTCCGACATTTCTGGTAACATCGACCCTCAACAGTTTGGGAACCGTGCAGGTATGTCCTCCACCCACTATCTCATACAACTGATGGATTTCCTGTATGGTAGAGCTGACAGACGAGTGGGAACTGAGTACCCTCGTCCCTCTACACAAGGGGAAAGGTGACCCTCTGGACTGTGGCTCATATCGAGCGATAAGGTTATTGGAGCATGGAATGAATATATTGGAAAGGGTGTTGGAGAGGAGGATAAGGAAGAAAGTGAAGGTCGACAAAATGCAGTTTGGATTTATGCCAGGAAGAGGATTGACAGACATGCTTTTTATTGTGAGGCAGTTGCAGGAGAAGTACATGGAGAAGAGGAAGAAGTTGTTTCTTGGGTTTGTTGATCTGGAGAAAGCATTCGATAGGGGTCCACGTGAAGTATTGACATGGGCATTGAGGAAGTTAGGAGTGGAGGAATGGTTGATCAGAGTAGTGATGGCAATGTACAAAAGAGCGCGCACAGCTGTAAGGACGAAGGACGGGAACAGTGGTGAGTTTGAGGTGAAGGTGGGAGTGCATCAGGGGTCGGTACTAAGTCCACTACTATTTGTAGCTGTGGTGGAGGTGCTGGCTCAGAACGTAAAGGAGGGTTTACCGTGGGAGTTGTTGTATGCAGATGATCTGGTGTTGATTGCGGAAAGTATGGATGGACTGAAGGAAAAGATGAACAAGTGGAAGGAATGTATGGAGACAAAAGGTCTGAAGGTGAATATCGGAAAGACGAAGGTGATGGCAAGTGGTAAACCATGTGGTGAGGTGGAAAGAACTGGGAAGTGGCCATGTGCTGTGGGCAGGAAGGGTGTCGGAGTGAACTCCATTCAATGTACAATGTGCCCTGAGTGGGTTCATCAAAAATGTATTGGTCTGAGAGGGTCATTAACCAGTGTGGTAGCTCCATTCAAATGTAAGGTGTGCACAGAGGGAGCTGCAGATGGAGGAAATGTTGAGTTGGATCTTGGAGACAGCGTGAAGCTGGAAGGTGTAAAACATTTTGCTACCTCGGAGACATGCTGAATGGAGAAGGTGGATCAGACTCAGCAACGGTTGCTCGAGTGAGATGTGCGTGGAAGAAGTTTCGGGAACTGAGTGGCGTGCTGATGAGGAGGGGAGTGTCGTTGAAGCTGAAGGGAAAGGTGTATGCTGCATGTGTGAGAAGTGTTATGATTTATGGGAGCGAGACATGGGTAATGAGTGTAGAGCAGCAACGAAGGCTGGAAAGGGTGGAAATGCGAATGGTTCGGTGGATGTGTGGAGTATCGTTGAGAGAGAGAGGAAGACAAATGATGAATTGCGAAAGATGATGGGAATAGAGCCTGTGATTGATGCTGTGAAGAGGAACAGGTTGAAATGGTTTGGTCATGTGTTGAGGAAGGATGAAAGTGACTGGTTGAGAAGAGTGATGGAAATGAATGTAGAAGGAAGTAGAGGACGGGGAAGACCGAGAAAGACTTGGCTGAAGATGCTGGAAGAGGAAATGCGGGCAAGGGGGTTAACAAGGAGAGATGCAGAAAATAGGGCAAAATGGAGAAGATTGTCATGTGGACCGCAAGGCTCACCCCCGCTCTCGCAGGGAAAATGGCCTTAAAATGCATGTTGTTGTTGTTGTTGTTGTCGAGCTGACAGACCTGGTACAATTTCGACTATTGTCGAAACCTTTTGACCACACAAATAGTTGCTTTCCTATTTCAGTGATGCACTATGTAATTGCTGCTAAATTTTCGAGTTAATATAATGAAAAGTGAGGATTTTTCAGATGAAAATAGATTTTAGAAGTTTGACATTGAGTTGACCGTTGACCGTTGACCTTTTGACCTTAAACATAGTTGGTTTCCCACTTCAGTGACTCGATATGCAAATGCTGTTCACCCTTCAAGTTAATCGGATGAAAAATGACAATTTTAGAAAATTCATCTCAAGATGACCTTTAACCATTGACCTCAAAATCGATCGGCTTCTTCCTTATGGCTAACTCCACCATTTGGTGAAGTTTTGTGAAGATCGGTTTAAAATTGTGACCTGCAGGCGATTGATAGACAGACAGACCGATAGAGAATAACGCACAAGACCAACCAATATATTTGAAGAATCTTCGATTTTGCAAGTAACAAACAGACAGGGGTGAAAACATAACCTCCATCCACCTGTGGTGGTGGAGGTAATGAAACGCAGCAAGAAGAGGAAGGAGGGAAGGCGGGTAGGAAACAGAAAAGTATAAAACCAATGAAGAGAGGAGAGGGAGAGGAAGGAAAAATCACAATAACCTGGAGAAATGGAGTTCCCCAACAAAGTTCCAAATTTAGAGTGTTGGCACTGCCCAAGTAGTCTCTCAGAAAGGGCTATGCTGGGTGGTTTGGTGTTGCTGGGCTATGCTGGGTGACTTCTATAGGGTTGGTTTTCTAAGGCTTATATCAAAATATTAACTTATATCAAATGTCTTTTAAGATGAAAGCGCGATGACGTCACCACGTCACGCGGCACGAATGCGCACCTGTGTCGTTGGAGGTATTGACTTATATAGGGTTGGTTTTCTAAGGCTTATATCAAAATATTAACTTATATCAAATAAGTCTTTTAAGGTGGAAGCGCGATGACGTCACCGCGTCACGCGGCATGAATGGTTCCATTGTGCACGCTTTCGTTTTATTTCCAAATTAAAATCTGTTTTCACTTTTGCCGTAAAAAGGACATCAGTGCATCGAGTGTGGTATCTTATTTGGTGAAATTCGGTCGATTTGAAGTGGTGAAAATAAAATGTGATCGTGGAAAATCGTAGCGAGGGGCCATTTTGAATCGGTTTTCGATTATTGCACCGGATTATTGCACCCTCCCATCACCCTCCCATCACCCTCCCCCATCACCCTCCCATCACCCTCCCCCATCACCCTCCCATCACCCTCCCATCACCCTCCCATCACCCTCTCATCACCCTGCCCCATCACCCTGCCCCATCACCCTCCCCCATCGCCCTGCCATCACCCTCCCATCACCCTCCCATCACCCTCCCATCACCCTCCCACCACCCTCCCATCACCCTCTCATCACCCTGCCCCATCACCCTGCCCCATCACCCTCCCCCATCGCCCTGCCATCACCCTCCCATCACCCTCCCATCACCCTCCCATCACCCTCCCATCACCCTGCCATCACCCTGCCATCACCCTCCCACCACCCTCTCGTTGGAGGTATTGACTTATATAGGGTTGGTTTTCTAAGGCTTATATCAAAATATTAACTTATATCAAATGGGTCTTTTGAGGTGAAAGTGTGATGACGTCACCACGTCACGCGGCACGAATGCGCGCTTGTGTCGTTGGAGGTACTGACTTCTATAGGGTTGGTTTTCTAAGGCTTATATCAGAATATTAACTTATATCAAATGTCTTTTAAGATGAAAGCGCGATGACGTCACCACGTCACGCGGCACGAATGCGCACCTGTGTCGTTGGAGGTATTGACTTATATAGGGTTGGTTTTCTAAGGCTTATATCAAAATATTAACTTATATCAAATGTCTTTTAAGATGAAAGCGCGATGACGTCACCACGTCACGCGGCACGAATGATTCCATTGTGCACGCTTTCGTTTTATTTCCAAATTAAAATCTGTTTTCACTTTTGCCGTAAAAATGACATCAGTGCAGCGAGTGTGGTATCTTATTTGGTGAAATTCGGTCGATTTGAAGTGGTGAAAATAAAATGCCATCACCCTGCCATCACCCTCCCATCACCCTTTATTGGACCATTTGACTTCTATAGGGTTGGTTTTCTAAGGCTTATATCAAAATATCAATTTATATCAATTAAATCTTTTAAGGTGAAAGCGCGATGACGTCACCACGTCACGCGGCACGAATGCGCGCCTGTGTCGTTGGAGGTATTGACTTATATAGGGTTAGTTTTCTAAGGCTGTAGGCGCACCTCATTTTGTCGAATAAAGTGGTATTCGGGTGGTTCCGGTATTTGGGACCGCAGGGACGGAAAGTGCAGGTACGGGGTGCTTGGCACTCCCCAGCCGGCCCGCTCTGAAGGTTCGGATCAGGACACCGGGATTCATTCCGGTCGCCCGGTCGGCCCGGAGGTGGGGGTGCGGGGCCTGTCACGGAACGTCAAAACAAACGGCCTGCCGGGGCCGCCCAAAAGTCAGGCGTGAGGGGCGCATCCACTAATGGAACGCCTCTCGCTTCCCAGATCGAGGGCCACGTGGTCAGGAGAACCTCGTCCCTTCTGGTTGCCCTGCCGTCCCACCGGGAGCGCTGGCAGGGTGTACTTCAAACTAAGCTTAAGTGTCAAGTGTTAAGTTCCTCCTTGCCCTCGCAAGGGAAAGGCTAGGGTCAAGCTCTTCCAAATTTCCAAACACTAGAAATCGGACGTCTCAAATTAATCAACTAATTTGTTAATACATCTCAGTCGCCCGCGACCTCTCTAGCGCGGGCGTCGAACCAGTTCATTTCCGGGCAACCGGGCCGAGTATCGGCTCGGCCGTGGCCGAAGCCGTTGATTCCGCCGTAGCACGCTAACGCGTAGGCTCGCCGAAGCTGTTGATTCCGCCGTAGCACGCTAATGCGTAGGCTCGCGCGTCCCTGGTCCGCTGGGGCTCCGCGGGTGTCCTACCGTGCCCACGTCGCCATGCTCCCTGAATAAGAGAGTCAGACGTGGTGCCCGGGGACGGAGTTCGCTGTCTAAACATGGTAGCGCTAGGCCAGTGGGACCGCCGGGACCCACGTGCACTCACAAGTTGTTCTGCGCGTGGGCGGCAGTATCAGACCGGGGCGCCCAAACGCTCCCCGGCTAAAGTTCATCCTGAAAGCGCCCACATTGTGCGGACAAACCAAGTCAAGGGCCACGTGGTCAGGAGAACCTCGTCCCTTCCGGTCACACTGTGCCTATCGGCCGGCCTCGAAGACCGAAATTGTGACGGTGTCACCCGAATGATGCTGGGTGGGCAGGGTCATGTCGGTGGTAACTCGTCTGATCATCACCCCGTGGGAGGGATGTATGACATCCACCAACGACCAGTGCTGGCAGACAGGTCCTCGGGTATCATCTCCTTCACAGGGATGGCACACATTGATGCATCGCCCTGCATGTGAAACAACAGGGTAACAGTTTAAAACTGACCAGACATTCTAACCCAGGTTAGACAGCAAAAGTGCAGGTGTGTAAACCTCCAATCGAGATCTCCGATAAGTCTATCCTACCAATCGTATCATAATCCGACAAGCACGAAACACGGAGTACTCATAAACATAGATGTAACCCCATCGCCAAACTAGAAGAATCGTGCCATCTGAGTTTATCGTGGTGTCGGGAATCGAACCCACATGAGAGAGTTACGGTTGTAGTTCTGCTACTCCTGTCGCACTTACTACATTGAAGTTTGTCAATTATCAAATGAAGTTACAACTTAAGTAACTTTAAAAAGTTGATTATTTGTTTTAAAAACATAAATTTGAGCTACGACCACTTAACGTGAGCAATAACTTATCGGCGTAAATAGTCCACGGTACCTTTTTCATATCAACATATAAATGAACCAAACTTTATAATTTAAATGTGACAGTAAATCAACTTTTCATTCAAAGTTTGAAACAAATGGAAATGTGTAGAATATCGAATCAAACATTATTTTCATGAAATATTATTTGGGGGCAGAGAATCCTCTTTTTCAGTGAATTTTGAATAAACACCTGGAAAGGAAATCCAGCACAGTATCGTTGTGATCTTGGTGCAGTAGTGTTATACATGTTGGTACAGTGGTGTTATAAATGTTGGTACAGTGGTGTTATACATGTTGGTGCAGTAGTGTTATACATGTTGGTACAGTGGTGTTATACATGTTGGTACAGTGGTGTTATAAATGTTGGTACAGTGGTGTTATAAATGTTGGTACAGTGGTGTTATAAATGTTGGTACAGTGGTGTTATAAATGTTGGTACAGTGGTGTTATAAATGTTGGTACAGTGGTGTTATAAATGTTGGTACAGTGGTGTTATAAATGTTGCTACAGTGGTGTTATAAATGTTGGTACAGTGGTGTTATAAATGTTGGTACAGTGGTGTTATAAATGTTGGTACAGTGGTGCTATAAATGTTGGTGCAGTAGTGTTATAAATGTTGGCACAGTAGTGTTATAAATGTTGGTACAGTGGTGTTATAAATGTTGGTACAGTGGTGTTATAAATGTTGGTACAGTGGTGTTATAAATGTTGGTACAGTGGTGTTATAAATGTTGGTACAGTGGTGTTATAAATGTTGGTACAGTATTGTTATAAATGTTGGTACAGTGGTGTTATAAATGTTGGTACAGTAGTGTTATAAATGTTGGTACAGTGGTGTTATAAATGTTGGTACAGTGGTGTTATAAATGTTGGTACAGTGGTGTTATAAATGTTGGTACAGTGGTGTTATACATGTTGGTACAGTGGTGTTATAAATGTTGGTACAGTGGTGTTATAAATGTTGGTACAGTGGTGTTATAAATGTTGGTGCAGTGGTGTTATACATGTTGGTACAGTGGTGTTATACATGTTGGTACAGTGGTGTTATAAATGTTGGTACAGTAGTGTTATAAATGTTGGTGCAGTAGTGTTATAAATGTTGGTACAGTAGTGTTATAAATGTTGGTACAGTAGTGTTATAAATGTTGGTACAGTAGTGTTATAAATGTTGGTGCAGTGGTGTTATATATGTTGGTGCAGTAGTGTTATAAATGTTGGTACAGTAGTGTTATAAATGTTGGTACAGTAGTGTTATAAATGTTGGTGCAGTAGTGTTATAAATGTTGGTACAGTAGTGTTATAAATGTTGGTACAGTAGTGTTATAAATGTTGGTACAGTAGTGTTATAAATGTTGGTACAGTGGTGTTATATATGTTGGTGCAGTCGTGTTATAAATGTTGGTACAGTAGTGTTATAAATGTTGGTACAGTGGTGTTATAAATGTTGGTACATTGGTGTTATAAATGTTGGTACAGTGGTGTTATAAATGTTGGTACAGTGGTGTTATAAATGTTGGTACAGTAGTGTTATAAATGTTGGTACAGTGGTGTTATAAATGTTGGTGCAGTAGTGTCCTAAATGTTGGTACATTGGTGTTATAAATGTTGGTACAGTGGTGTTATAAATGTTGGTGCAGTAGTGTTATAAATGTTAGTACAGTGGTGTTATAAATGTTGGTACAGTAGTGTTATAAATGTTGGTACAGTGGTGTTATAAATGTTGGTGCAGTAGTGTTATAAATGTTGGTACAGTGGTGTTATAAATGTTGGTACAGTGGTGTTATAAATGTTGGTGCAGTAGTGTTATAAATGTTGGTACAGTGGTGTTATAAATGTTGGTACAGTGGTGTTATAAATGTTGGTGCAGTAGTGTTATAAATGTTGGTACAGCGGTGTTATAAATGTTGGTACAGTGGTGTTATAAATGTTGGTACAGTATCGTTGTAATGTTGGTGCAGTCGTATTATAAATGTTGGTACAGTGGTGTTATAAATGTTGGTACAGTATCGTTGTAATGTTGGTACAGTAGTGTTATAAATGTTGGTACAGTAGTGTTATAAATGTTGGTACAGTAGTGTTATAAATGTTGGTACAGTGGTGTTATAAATGTTGGTACAGTGGTGTTATAAATGTTGGTACAGTGGTGTTATAAATGTTGGTACAGTAGTGTTATAAATGTTGGTACAGTAGTGTTATAAATGTTGGTACAGTGGTGTTATAAATGTTGGTACAGTGGTGTTATAAATGTTGGTACAGTGGTGTTATAAATGTTGGTACAGTGGTGTTATAAATGTTGGTACAGTGGTGTTTTAAATGTTGGTACAGTAGTGTTATAAATGTTGGTACAGTGGTGTTATAAATGCTGGTACAGTAGTGTTATAAATGTTGGTACAGTGGTGTTATAAATGTTGGTACAGTGGTGTTATAAATGTTGGTACAGTGGTGTTATAAATGTTGGTACAGTGGTGTTATAAATGTTGGTACAGTGGTGTTATAAATGTTGGTACAGTAGTGTTATAAATGTTGGTACAGTGGTGTTATACATGTTGGTACAGTGGTGTTATAAATGTTGGCACAGTGGTGTTATAAATGTTGGTACAGTAGTGTTATAAATGTTGGTACAGTAGTGTTATAAATGTTGGTGCAGTAGTGTTATAAATGTTGGTACAGTAGTGTTATAAATGTTGGTACAGTAGTGTTATAAATGTTGGTACAGTAGTTTTTTTTTTTTTTTTTTTTTTTTTTTTTTTTTGTATACAATATCGAGGCTCGTGAAAGAGCGAACATTAATCACATGAACACACAGAAAGACAAACCGACACATAAAACATATAACATAGGGAGCGGTAGACAAGATGGGGAGAGAGGGGGAAGGACACAAACACAACATTTGAGAGCAGGGACCGAGAGACATGGAGACATCGAAAGATCTGAGAGAGGGCGAGGGCTTTGGGGGGGGGGGGGGGGGCGTGGGAAGGGGGCAGTGGGAGAGGTATAAAACATATGGACACTGCCAGGACTTCCAGGAAAGAAGTTGGAATTTCAAACAAGGTGGATCTGGGGTGAATTAGCGGGGGTAGAAAAGATCAAGGTTTTGGATGGGGGAAGATAAGAGATGGTGGTGAACAGCTGTTTTAAAGACCTGGAGGGAGGAGTGGGATTGAAGGGAGTGAGGGAGTTTGTTCCAGAGGCGGGAGAAAAGAGGAATGAAAGAGTGAAGGTGAGCGGAGAGCCGAGATTTCGGCAGTTTAACCATCAGAGGGTTGCTGGCAGATCTTGTGCGACCTGTAGGAATATTTGGGGGACAGAGCACAGAGAGAGCTGGGGGTGCAAGGCCGGAGAGGAGTCGGTAGAAGACAGAAAGACCACCTACCTGCCTGCGGTGAGTGAGTGAAAGGCCCTCAGAGATAGCTTCATCGCGGGAGATTCCAATAATTCTGAAAGCTTTGGTTTCAACAGCGTGAAGCCGAGCTAGGTGTGAGGCAGGAGCACCGGCCCATAGGGGAGAACAGTATTCCATTGAGCTGCGGATGAAAGCCTTGTATGTGGTGAGGAGCTCAGGTGTGCCGAGGAAGGACTTCGCACGACGGAGGATGCCCAGTCGGCGACTGGCTTTGGAGGCCAGCTTGGAAATGTGGTTTTCCCAAGAAAGATCATGGCAGATAGTGAGACCCAAAATCTTGAGCGACAGAACTTCTTGGAGAGGATTGTTGAGAAAGTAGATGGGAGGGTTGTCCAGTCGATCTTTTCGGAGAGACATAGTAAGAGTGTGAGATTTGTCAGGATTGAAAGACATGTTCCACTTGTTTGACCAGTCTGTGATTTTGTCCAGGTCTTCAGAGAGTGAGGAGGCAGCAGACTGCCGATCTGAGGGAAGAGGAATGGAGCGGCAGAGAGTGGAGTCATCAGCAAAGAGATAGCGAGGATTTTCGAGAGAGTCAGAGAGATCATTGATGAAGACCAGAAAAAGCACGGGGCCCAGAACACTGCCTTGGGGAACTCCAGCCTGAACAGGAAGAGGAGATGAGAGAAACCCATTCAGGGCCACACGTTGACGACGACTAGAGAGGAAGTCCGCCAGCCATGCGTGGAGATTTCCATGGATACCAAAGGAGGAGAGTTTGGTGAGCAGAGCGGGGTGCCAGACCGTGTCGAAGGCACGTGATATGTCGAGGGAGACAGCTCTAATTTCCTGTTTGGCATTGAGGACCTCCATCCATTGTTGAGACAGCAGAAGCAGCATGTCCAGAGTAGAGTGACCTGGTCTGAAACCAAATTGATGATCAGAGATCAAGCCATTGGAGAAGAGGAAAGATTTCATATCAGAAGCAATGATGGATTCCATGACTTTGCTGATAATTGGGAGAAGGCTGATTGGTCTGTAGTTGCTAGGATCTGTTTTTGCACCTTTTTTGTGCAAAGCGGTGATGTTGGCTGATTTCCAAGCAGATGGCAGTTGACCTTGAGCAAAAGAGAGGGTGAAGAGAACAGAGAGAGGGTGAGATAGAGCAGCAGAGCAGGATTTTAGGACCCGTGGGCTGATGCCGTCGGGTCCAGTTGCAGAATCAGAGTCGAGGGTTGACAGAAACTTTTCCACCTTGTCAGGAGGAAAGGACACGGAGTCCAGGAGCAGCAGGGTACGACTGGGTATGGTGGGTACAGAGAGGGATGGGTTTGGGACACAAGATTTAGAGGCAAACACAGAGTTGAGGCATTCAGCTTTTTCACGTGCGGAGTCAGCTGTGTAGCCGTTTGAGGTAAGGGAGGGGATGGAGGGGGAACAAACACCAGAAACGGATTTGACCAGACGCCACCAGGATTTGGAAGAGGGAGACAGATAAGAGAGTTCGGTCTTGAGAACGGAGAGATATTGTTTCCTGGCTCTCCTGAGGGTGGACACACACTTGTTTCGGGCTTTGTGAAAGGAAATGAGATTTCCTTCCGTTGGATTTGCTTTCCAGGAGACGAAGGCAAGTTGTTTCTGGGCAACAGCCTCACCACAAGATTCCGTGTACCATGGACGGGAGGAAGGGTATGACAACTGAAGACGAGATGGGATAAATCTGTGCATGAGAGAGAGCAATTTACTTTGGAAGAATTCCCAGGATGAGTTGATGTCAGAGGTGGTAGAGATGGGAGACCAGTCCAGATGATTGATGGCTGCTTGAAGACCATGCCAGTTGGCCTGAGTGAAATGCCAGACTCGTCGACGCTGAGCAGGCTCCCTGAGGATGGTCAGAGAGATGTCCACTTTAACAAGGACATGATCAGATGATCCGATCGGAGCAGAAGAAGAGCAGCAGACATTTTCAGGGAAGTTAGTCATAACCAAGTCCAGAAGAGAAGATGTTCCGTTGACTGAGATCCGGGTCGGGAAATTGACAGATTGTGTCAGTCCCAGTGAGTCGCAGAAGTCCTTTGCTGAGGAGCCATGGCTGGTGAGAGAGGTACCCACACCCAGCCAACTGGCATGATGACAGTTGAAATCACCACATATGAGGAAGAGAGAGTTGGGATGAGTAGATAGAAGTTGGTCCATATCATCAGACAGCGAGATGTAGATGGAGTCATCACTGTTTGGTGGACGGTACAACACACATATGAACAAGAGGTGGGAGCGAAGGGGAAGCCGTAGCCAGAGGTATTCCTGGGGGTGAGGTGGAGAGAGTGCAGTGCAGGGCGAGTGAGGAAGAGAGTTTTTGATAAAGATAGCAACCCCGCCTCCAGGACGAGGCTCAGGTCTATCATACCGGAGGAGGGAGTAGCCCGGGAGAGATACTATGGAATCAGAGACATCATAAAGGAGGAAAGTTTCTGTTAAGCAGATCACGTCTGGTTTGACAGAAGCAACCTGTATGGAGAGATCAGTTAAGTTTGAACGAAGGCCCCGGATGTTTGAGGTCCATACCATTAATGAAGAGGAAGGGGGAGCATCAGATACAGAACAGGGGGGAGGAGGGGTAGGGTAAGATGTGGAAGAGGTGGAAGAGGTAGGGAGAGCTGTTGAAGGTGTGTCAGAGATTTCAGAATAGCTCGGAGAAAGGGAAGGATGGGGCGGACAAAAGGTTTGATGGTGATTGGGTGAGCCACAATGAGGTGTTATTTGAGGAGGGGGAAGAGCGAGGCAGAAGGTTGGGGGAGATGGAGGTGAGAGTTTGAAGGGGGAAGAAGCGGGGAGGACGCTTTGAGGAGGGGGAGTGAGCGGGGGGAAATTGAGAAGCAATGAGGGTGGGGAGATTTGAAGGGGAGGGGTGAGGGGGGAGTTTGGGAGGGAAGGGACAAGGGGAGGGATTTGAAAGGGATGGGATATGGGGGAGATTTGGAGGGGAGGGGTGAGGCAGGAGTCTAGGAGGGGAGGGGCGAGGGGGCGTCTTGGCGGGGAGGGGTGAGGGAGTAGTTTAGGAGGGAGGGGGGCAAGGGGGGAGATTTGAAAGGGATGGGTGATGGGGAAGATTTGGAGGGGAGGGGTGATGGGGAAGATTTGGAGGGGAGGGGTTATGGGGAAGATTTGGAGGGGAGGGGTGAGATTGGATTTTTGAAAGTGTACGATTTATGGGAAACGAACATTTATTGCAAAATGAGTTTCTTGTGACCTTCGAGTTAAAAATACGTTTAAGGACGCTGGATGGAGGATGGAGTGCAGGAGAGTTTAGGGAATGTAGAACAAAGGCACTATAGGAGATGGATATTTTTTTTGGGATGAATTGATTTGGTGAGCAAGTCGAAAGCAGCCTTTTAAAGAAGAAGAAGAAAAAGGTGTTATAAAATATGACGGAATACATAACTTGAGGGGAAAGTGTAAACATTGAAGGTTAATGAGTGAAAACTATCTGGGGAAATGGGGGAGAAACACGTGGTCGAAGAACGAACGAACGAATAAGAATGAATAAACGAATGAGAACAGAGAAGGAAATGTTTTTTTTTTTTTTTTTTTTTTTTTTTTTTTGAGTTGAGATTTACACAAGGAAGTAGGCTATGGGTGAAAAGCCTGGGAATACAGAGAACGAAAGTTATTGGATCACAAACGACGGACCACTGCGAGAAAAACAAAGCCTCAAGGTTGTACAGTGCACACTGTACAAGGCCTTGCTCGCGACACGGCAAACAGACGATCAATTTATGAAAGATAAACACCGAGAAACAACCAAAGTTGCACACAATAACTTCACACACCGAAAGATAAATACAGTTTCGACAAAATACAATTGTGAACAGACTTAACTTCGAAAAACGTGGAGACCGTGTGGAGCTTCGAAAATCCCTGCCGCCGTCTCCAAGATCTCGCGAGATCAGATCAGTGTTACAGTATCGTTGTAATGTTGGTACAGTAGTGTTATAAATGTTGGTACAGTAGTGTTATAAATGTTGGTACAGTAGTGTTATAAATGTTGGTACAGTGGTGTTATAAATGTTGGTACAGTGGTGTTATAAATGTTGGTACAGTGGTGTTATAACTGTTGGTACAGTAGTGTTATAGATGTTGGTACAGTAGTGTTATAAATGTTGGTACAGTAGTGTTATAGATGTTGGTACAGTGGTGTTATAAATGTTGGTGCAGTAGTGTTATAAATGTTGGTACAGTAGTGTTATAAATGTTGGTACAGTGGTGTTATAAATGTTGGTACATTGGTGTTATAAATGTTGGTACAGTGGTGTTATAAATGTTGGTACAGTGGTGTTATAAATGTTGGTACAGTAGTGTTATAAATGTTGGTACAGTGGTGTTATAAATGTTGGTGCAGTAGTGTTCTAAATGTTGGTACATTGGTGTTATAAATGTTGGTACAGTGGTGTTATAAATGTTGGTGCAGTAGTGTTATAAATGTTGGTACAGTGGTGTTATAAATGTTGGTACAGTGGTGTTATAAATGTTGGTGCAGTAGTGTTATAAATGTTGGTACAGCGGTGTTATAAATGTTGGTACAGTGGTGTTATAAATGTTGGTACAGTATCGTTATAATGTTGGTGCAGTAGTATTATAAATGTTGGTACAGTGGTGTTATAAATGTTGGTACAGTATCGTTGTAATGTTGGTACAGTAGTGTTATAAATGTTGGTACAGTAGTGTTATAAATGTTGGTACAGTAGTGTTATAAATGTTGGTACAGTGGTGTTATAAATGTTGGTACAGTGGTGTTATAAATGTTGGTACAGTGGTGTTATAACTGTTGGTACAGTAGTGTTATAAATGTTGGTACAGTGGTGTTATAAATGTTGGTACAGTGGTGTTATAAATGTTGGTACAGTGGTGTTATAAATGTTGGTACAGTGGTGTTATAAATGTTGGTACAGTGGTGTTATAAATGTTGGTACAGTGGTGTTATAAATGTTGGTACAGTGGTGTTATAAATGTTGGTACAGTGGTGTTATAAATGTTGGTACAGTGGTGTTATAAATGTTGGTACAGTGGTGTTATAAATGTTGGTACAGTAGTGTTATAAATGTTGGTACAGTGGTGTTATAAATGTTGGTACAGTGGTGTTATAAATGTTGGTACAGTAGTGTTATAAATGTTGGTACAGTAGTGTTATAAATGTTGGTACAGTGGTGTTATAAATGTTGGTACAGTAGTGTTATAAATGTTGGTACAGTAGTGTTATAAATGTTGGTACAGTAGTGTTATAAATGTTGGTACAGTGGTGTTATAAATGTTGGTACAGTGGTGTTATAAATGTTGGTACAGTACTGTTATAAATGTTGGTACAGTAGTGTTATACATGTTGGTACAGTAGTGTTATAAATGTTGGTACAGTAGTGTTATAAATGTTGGTACAGTAGTGTTATAAATGTTGGTACAGTAGTGTTATACATGTTGGTACAGTAGTGTTATAAATGTTGGTACAGTAGTGTTATACATGTTGGTACAGTAGTGTTATAAATGTTGGTACAGTAGTGTTATAAATGTTGGTGCAGTGGTGTTATAAATGTTGGCACAGCGGTGTTATAAATGTTGGTACAGTAGTGTTATAAATGTTGGCACAGCAGTGTTATAAATGTTGATTCAGTGGTGTTATAAATGTTGGTACAGTATCGTTGTAATGTTGGTACAGTAGTATTATAAATGTTTGTACAGTAGTGTTATAAATGTTGGTACAGTGGTGTTATAAATGTTGGTACAGTGGTGTTATAAATGTTGGTTCAGTGGTGTTATAAATGTTGGTACAGTATCGTTGTAATGTTGGTACAGTAGTATTATAAATGTTTGTACAGTGGTGTTATAAATGTTGGTACAGTGGTGTTATAAATGTTGGTACAGTGGTGTTATAAATGTTGGTACAGTAGTGTTATAAATGTTGGTACAGTGGTGGTATAAATGTTGGTACAGTGGTGTTATAAATGTTGGTACAGTGGTGTTATAAATGTTGGTACAGTAGTGTTATACATGTTGGTACAGTAGTGTTATAAATGTTGGTACAGTAGTGTTATACATGTTGGTACAGTAGTGTTATACGTGTTGGTACAGTAGTGTTATAAATGTTGGTACAGTAGTGTTATAAATGTTGGTACAGTAGTGTTATACATGTTTGTACAGTAGTGTTATAAATGTTGGTACAGTAGTGTTATACATGTTGGCACAGTAGTGTTATACATGTTGGTACAGTAGTGTTATAAATGTTGGTACAGTAGTGTTATAAATGTTGGTACAGTAGTGTTATAAATGTTGGTACAGTAGTGTTATAAATGTTGGTACAGTAGTGTTATAAATGTTGGTACAGTAGTGTTATAAATGTTGGTACAGTAGTGGTATAAATGTTGGTACAGTAGTGTTATAAATGTTGGTACAGTAGTGTTATAAATGTTGGTACAGTAGTGTCATAAATGTTGGTACAGTGGTGTTATAAATGTTGGTGCAGTAGTGTTATAAATGTTGGTACAGTGGTGTTATAAATGTTGGTACAGTGGTGTTATAAATGTTGGTGCAGTAGTGTTATAAATGTTGGTACAGCGGTGTTATAAATGTTGGTACAGTGGTGTTATAAATGTTGGTACAGTATCGTTGTAATGTTGGTACAGTAGTGTTATAAATGTTGGTACAGTAGTGTTATAAATGTTGGTACAGTAGTGTTATAAATGTTGGTACAGTATCGTTGTAATGTTGGTACAGTAGTGTTATAAATGTTGGTACAGTATCGTTGTAATGTTGGTGCAGTAGTGTTATAAATGTTGGTACAGTAGTGTTATAAATGTTGGTACAGTAGTGTTATAAATGTTGGTACAGTGGTGTTATAAATGTTGGTACAGTGGTGTTATAAATGTTGGTACAGTGGTGTTATAAATGTTGGTACAGTGGTGTTATAAATGTTGGTACAGTAGTGTTATAAATGTTGGTACAGTGGTGTTATAAATGTTGGTACAGTGGTGTTATAAATGTTGGTACAGTGGTGTTATAAATGTTGGTACAGTGGTGTTATAAATGTTGGTACAGTGGTGTTATAAATGTTGGTACAGTGGTGTTATAAATGTTGGTACAGTGGTGTTATAAATGTTGGTACAGTGGTGTTATAAATGTTGGTACAGTAGTGTTATAAATGTTGGTACAGTAGTGTTATAAATGTTGGTACAGTAGTGTTATACATGTTGGTACAGTAGTGTTATAAATGTTGGTACAGCAGTGTTATATATGTTGGTACAGTAGTGTTATAAATGTTGGTACAGTAGTGTTATACATGTTGGTACAGTAGTGTTATAAATGTTGGTACAGTAGTGTTATAAATGTTGGTACAGTAGTGTTATAAATGTTGGTACATTAGTGTTATAAATGTTGGTACAGTCGTGTTATAAATGTTGGTACAGTCGTGTTATTAATGTTGGTACAGTGGTGTTATAAATGTTGGTACAGTAGTGTTATAAATGTTGGTACAGTAGTGTTATAAATGTTGGTACAGTATTGTTATAAATGTTGGTACAGCGGTGTTATAAATGTTGGTACAGTAGTGTTATAAATGTTGGTACAGTAGTGTTATAAATGTTGGTACAGTAGTGTTATAAATGTTGGTACAGTGGTGTTATAAATGTTGGTACAGTGGTGTTATAAATGTTGGCACAGTGGTGTTATAAATGTTGGTACAGCGGTGTTATAAATGTTGGTTCAGTGGTGTTATAAATGTTGGCACAGTGGTGTTATAAATGTTGATACAGTGGTGTTATAAATGTTGGTACAGTGGTGTTATAAATGTTGGTACAGTGGTGTTATAAATGTTGGCACAGTGGTGTTATAAATGTTGGTACAGTGGTGTTATAAATGTTGGTACAGTGGTGTTATAAATGTTGGCACAGTGGTGTTATAAATGTTGGTACAGCAGTGTTATAAATGTTGGTACAGCGGTGTTATAAATGTTGGCACAGTGGTGTTATAAATGTTGGTACAGTGGTGTTATAAATGTCGGTAAAGTGGTGTTATAAATGTTGGCACAGTGGTGTTATAAATGTTGGCACAGTGGTGTTATAAATGTTGGTAAAGTGGTGTTATAAATGTTGGTAAAGTGGTGTTATAAATGTTGGTAAAGTGGTGTTATAAATGTTGGTAAAGTGGTGTTATAAATGTTGGTAAAGTGGTGTTATAAATGTTGGTAAAGTGGTGTTATAAATGTTGGTAAAGTGGTGTTATAAATGTTGGTTAAGTGGTGTTATTAATGTTGGTGCAGAAGTGTTATAAATAAAGTGTGACGTGTTAAATATTATGATGAGCATCTTCCCTTAAATCCCGAAACCGAAACTCCCGTTCGTCCCGTGTTGGTTCTCCGTGTGAGAGCAGCACAGCCCGGATATCCTCATGCACAGCACAGCACGGATATCATCACAGCACGGATATCTTCATGCACAGCACAGCACGGATATCAGCACAGCACGGATATCCTCCTGCGCTTTATCGTGGATATCGTACCATCTGAGAAAGGTAGATTTGGAATCGAGAGGAGATTGTAGACTTTCAGGTGAAGAGAAGAGGAAGAAGACGAGGCTATCGAGACTGAGACTGTTGAGGTTTTTGTGAAACGTTTGGACGGACGAGCAGGTCGAGGCGCTTCCGAACGTGTTCTCACCTGTCCAGGTACCTGAGGTAAATGATAACCTTGTGTTGCAGACAAAGTCAATGGAGTGTATTTGTTGTTATGGTGAATGACCCCCAATGTGTTCCCATGGGATGGGGAGGTAACCCGTAAACCCCAGGGTATTGCGATTCACTGCACCCACACTCTACCACAGTAGTTTGATTCTTTGCACAGGAATGTGACCTGAATGACCGGTTTGATGGTATTTTCTCTCCATTTTGAGTCGGTTCCACATTTCAAGTCTTTTACACACTTACCCAGCCAGCACGTACAGCTGGGGCCCATATGAGACCTATGTGGTCTCACTTGTGTGTCCCCTTTCCCCACATGTAGGCCTCAGCTGGATTTGTCCAAAGGCTCGACCCGGGGGCCAACTTGGCAGTTAATGGGCTTTTCGTGGGCTACTCCACATAGGCTGGACATGGGATTTGCAGGGGTTATACATGGGTTTTTCGTGGGCCTCACTTGTACTTAAATGGGGTGTGAATCAATACCGCATTCGCTACATCACATCTGCTTTACTGTCAAGTAGAAATATCGAATGGAGTGTATTTTTAGAGAGGCTTTTGCTTGAAGTGATCTTAAAGAACATCCTAACTCTCCCTTCACCTTCACTCCTTCATTCCTCTTTTCTCCCGCCTCTGGAACAAACTCCCCCACTCCCTTCAATCCCACTCCTCCCTCCAGGTCTTTAAAACAGCCGTTCACCACCATCTCTTATCTTCCCCCATCAAAAACCTTGATCTTTTCTACCCCCGCTAATTCACCCCAGATCCACTTTTTTGGAATTCAAACTTCTTTCCTGGAAGTCCTTGCAGTGTCCATAATTATGTTTTATACCTCTCCCACCTCCCCACAAGCCCTCTCCCTCCCACATTTCTCCCGATGTCCCTGCTCTCAAATGTTGTGTTTGTGTCCTTCCCCCTGTCTCCCCATCTTGTCTACCGCTCCCCTTATTTTGTGTTTTATGTGTCGGTTTGTGTCGGTTTGACTTTTTGTGTGATTAATGTTAGCTCTTTCACGAGCCTCGATCTTGTATACCAAAAAAATAAAATAAAATAAAATAAATAAACTTGGGTCTGTCAAAACAAGCTAATAATAAATGGTAAATACTTTAATAAATTGAATGGTGTTTCTGTGGCATGTGAAATGTCTTGGAACATCTTGGTGTGGTATTCCTGCTTCCACAAAACCAAGGGTGTGAACCTCTGAAAGTTTGACGAAGATAAGATCCGTTCACCCATCCCTGAGAGAAATGGCGACACACACACACACAGACAGACAAACGTCTCTCTTATAGTATGTTTAGATTTACTGAAAATCAAACTTTCAACCCTCTACATTGAACCACCATCCGAAGTATCATAAAATTGACGATTCAAGTATTATCGATCTACATCAGGATTTACAACATGGCTGCTGATTGGAAACTACAATGTTTCTTCAAACGGAATGATTCACTTTCAGACAACAACAAACTCACGTTAAAAAACTGTTGTTGAACTGGTCTTGATAACATGTTGGCTGCCAGCTGCTGGCTGCCATTTTTTTTTTTAACTTCTGAAATTAACATTGGCTCGGCCCACCTGGGACCCACGGAGGGCCCAGTTCAAAGCCCACTCAAAGTTCAGTTCAGCCCACCTAACCGACGAAAAGTCATGTGGGCCCCAGTCAGCATTGTAAGTTGGGATATGATGTCAAAGAGTGTCGTTATAGTTGTAGAATGACACCGGCAGCCCAGATGAGACCCACGTGGAACCAAGTTAAAAAAACCCACCCAGAACGCAAGCCCACCTTAGCTCATCCAAACCACAAATTTTCCAGCTGTGCCCCAGCTGTACATGCTGGCTGGGTAGTCCTTCCATTTTAATGTTTCTCATGGGGCCTGTATGATGGTCTAAAGGTACGCACACTCTCATCTGAGCTGCTTAGCCTGGGTTGGAATCCTGACTCGGCGATAAACTGTTTCACATGCAGGGTGATTCGTCAATGTGTGTACTGTTCCTCAAATGGACCTTAAACTAGGTGTCCTGTCTGCCAGAATTCGTTGGTGGATGTTAAAGATTCCACGGTGTCCTTCGCGAAGATTAGTCGAGCTATTGCCGGCACCTTCAACAAATTACACATTTCTTCTTGAAAACACCTTGGGCTAATGAAGCTACCCCAGAGCCTTGTGCTACATATGAAAGAAGAACAAATAATAATGTTTCTGATCATTATATACCTTTGTTTGACGTTTTCGTGGTTGAAATGACATGACGGTTTTTCCAAACCCCTACCTGATCTGTGTCCCAGGAAGAATTCCCAGGAAGAGTTGATGTCAGCGGCAGTAGAGATGAGAGACCAGTCCAGATGATTGATGGCTGCTTGCAGACCATGCCAGTCGGCCTGAGTGAAATGCCAGACTCGTCGACGCTGAGGAGGCTCTCTGAGAATGGTCAGAGAGATGTCCACTTTAACAAGCACCTGATCAGAAGAACCGATTGGAGCAGAAGAAGAGCAGCAGACATTTTCAGGGAAGTTAGTCATAACCAAGTCCAGAAGAGAAGATGCTCCGTTGATTGATATCCGGGTCGGGAAATTGACAGATTTTGTCAGTCCCAATGAGTCTTAGAAGTCCTTTGATGAGATGCCATGGGTGGTCAGCCCAGGTCCTAAAATCCTGCTCTGCCGCTCTATCTCACTGTATCTCACTGTCGCTCTATCTCTGTTCTCCTCACTCCCTCTTTTTCTCAAGATCATCTTGGAAATCAGCCAACATTACCGCTTTACACAAAAAAATGTGCAAAAACAGATCCTTGCAAATACAGACCAATCGGCTTGCTCCCAATTATCAGCAAAGTCACGGAATCCATCATTGATTCGAATGTCAAATCCTTCCTCTTCTCTAATGGCTTGATCTCTGATAATCAATTTGGTTTCAGACCAGGTCACTCTACTCTGGACATGCTGCTTCTGCTGTCTCAACAATGGATGGAAGTCCTCAATGCCAAACACGAAATCAGAGCTGTTTCCCTTCACATTTCACGTGCCTTCTATACGGTCTGGCACCCCGCTCTGCTCACCAAACTCTCCTCCTATGGTATTGTTGGAGAATTATTAACAATTACTGGTGTTATGTTAGTAAAACTTCAAGAGACTCGGTTTAGCAAAATCAATGTTTTATTCACTTCTGAGAATTTGTTGTATACTAAGCCGAGATCTTTAATGAAGCTTTGTTCCAGAGTCTGTTGAAGCTTGTTTGGTCGGTCTTTTGAAGCTCGTTCAGTAGGTCTTCTGAAGCTCGTTCAGTTGTTGACAATCTCCAGTTGGTTGATCAGTTTCAACTGGTCTTCAGTTTTCACTCCTCTTCAGTTCACTGTCCCAGTCCACTCTTTTCTCTGCTCACAACTTTCTCCTGGTTTTAAAGCCCCAAACTCCTTTGATGTTGCAGAGCATGCAGGGTGTTCCTTATCCAAAACCTTATTTGGCTCTCTTGGCAGCAAATACTTATTTCTGTTTCAAGAGGTCAAATACTCTGACCTGCTGAAGGAGAATTTGCAGCGTGTGCGCAGTGCCCTGAACATAGGCTATTAATGATCGACAGGTGGCGGTCCAAGAGCATTACACATTCTTGTCTGAAATTAACTCTCCTGACCACATGTTAATGCTAGTTCTATGCTATTTTGCTCATTCGTAAAGTAAAACATAATTCCACTTTAAACAAGATTACATTGATATATATTCTAGCAATATTGTCAATATGAATATTTATTCCCTGACAATCCCCAGTTTTTCTTTTATGTTTATATTAACCATTAATCTAAACATTACCACATTAAATATTCATACCACTAATCTGGTAATTCAATTTCCTAAGGCATACACCGTCATTCTGGAAGAATTTTGATCACAATACATTTCCTTGTTCATTGACTCTTTCTATGTTGATAATTCAATTCAACTCATTTGCATAAAGATCACAAAACATTTCACCTTTACCAAAACGCAATAATTTCAGTTCATCAAAATAATAAAGCATCTGCAACATTTGGCAAAATATTTGCCTTTAATCAAATATTGACTTTCTTTGTTTGAAAAAGGGGCGGATCACTTGTGTTTGGAATTTCAGCATAAAACATTTTCTCCTGTTGTCTTCATCACCCCTTCACTATTTGCATAGGATTTTCTGCTGTTGTGATAGCTGGGCAGAGTCAAAGACTGACCCTGCTCTCCATGCAGCATCCTTGCCACTCTTGCTGTGAGCCATAGTAGATTTGAACAAGGCCTCCATCCAGTTGTAGTCGACTTGCCTCCTCACTAATCGTGAGCATGGAGCAAGTATTGATGTGATGTTGATTTGTCAACAAGATGTGGAGCAGGGATGCCGGATGCATCCGCAATGATGATGTTGGGACCATGGTACTCAGTTGCCCATGGTCCATACCAGGAGCACACAGCAGAATCGTGCACAGCTGTTGTGAAGGAAAAGGCAGTCGTTCGCTTGCAGCTCCATGCTGACTCCCCGGAAGTTGGTGAAGTAATGACACACGTCACCGTATCCCGTAAACGTTGCAGGTAAAATATCGTCGTCCTGCAATTGCTGATGTGATGACTGTTCGAGGTATTTGAACACAAGTAAGTGATCGCCCTTTTCCATATGTTGCAGTGTGACCCAGACAAATGGTCACATAATTTTCTCTTGGTGAAGGTAAACATCCATCTTCCAAAGGAGCATTTCTTCATCATTCTTTGAGAAAGAGGGTGTATGCCAAGATTAACTTCATTTTCACAAATTTTCCTTTTTTCAAACTTCTTCCCAGATGTCGTTATCACTCCATTTGGGATGTGGTCTTGTCTTTCCTTTACTTAGCCACATTTATATCTGCTCTCCACACAGATTGAATCAGATGGGGTACATTGTAACATGAAATCACTATATTTTATAACAACTTCACACGAATAATATTCAAATCAGACATGTGTTTTACACTACTAAAACTAAGAATAGCATCCACAATTGCTTTCAGGTTCATATAATTCAAAAAATTAAACACATGCAGGTGTTGTAACTCAACTCAAAGAAAATAAATGCATTAATAATGATTATATATATGATTTAAATCACAAACAGGAATATCTAATTCCCAACAATTCTTGCAAACAAGCAAACTATGCCTAATATGTTATTAGCATAGTCCTCCCCGCTTTTTGTTTTTCTTTAACAGTGTTACTTGTGGTGATATGAGTTCATCGATCGTGTAAAACAGACATAGTGCACAACAAGTTGTTATGCCCTCATTTATGTCAATGACATTCAACATTATATACCAAACTAACAAACTTCTTAAAATGTGACTAAAGAAAAATCCCTTAATATGTAACATAAATCTGATTATTTGCCTTATTCTGATGCCCCTATCTCCCGGGGTCCATATTTATTTCTATTGTTATCAACTTCCTATGATCTGTGAATTCGTTCCAAAATACCACAACCATAGGTTTTAACAAAGCTCTACCAAACTATTTCCAATGTAAACTCAAAATACTAGTAAAACAATCAATTTCAAAGAATCAACTTCAAAGGGTCAGCAAATTCATTCTATAACCAGATCTAATTTTCCCATCCAATAGTTTGCCTTGACACATGTCATATTATAACATTTTAATAAACCTTCAGAAATGTTGCCCATCGCAACAACTTCCCTTTTACAAATAGCCATGTGTAAATTACGTATTGAACGACAATTTTTCTCTCAATGTGTTTGGCCTAAATGGCCGCAAAAGTGGCTGCCAACATGCAGTACCTTTTTTATCTACCAAGTAAGTGCGCGTCGACATAAGACCTCTACCAAATGTTGTTTGTAAAAACAAATCTGGGATTTCTAATTACATGGATGCACACTCTCAGGACATTGCAGGCTGCTGTTATCAATCCATTACGATAAAATAATTTCTTTACCCACAATCAAATAAGTAACACAAATTGAGGATATTATCCCTATCACATTCATTTATAGATTCATTTGGTTCTAATTCACACTTTTCCCACTGCTATAAGGAAGAACAGTAGCTCTTATAAGTCTTTGTAATATCTCATTAAATTTACCCAGCATTGAAGAATTTATTTACTATCCATTTCCCTTCTGTTTACCAGTAACTTTGTTTAAACTGCATAACTTAATTTGATAAATCCCATGTGTACCGCTACCACTTATTGAAACCCCTACTTTTGTAGAAAATATCCAAATACGTGGTTGTATACTCCCTTAAAAGTTGTTCCTCCATTTTCTATGCAACTTAGTGAAGACTACTGACACCAGTATGCCAATATAGGTGTGGCAGATTAACAAAATATGTTGCAGGTACACGTAACATCGTGTTCTGAATGTAAAAAATATAACAGCGCGTTCACGTCTGCCCCTTGGTTGTAAGATTCACAATGCATTTCGTTATAAAACTCACAATAGTTCAATTCAACAAAATTGTCTTTACTATCTGCCCATATCGTCTATGCCTAAGACACATCCATACATACAGCACAATTTATATGCTGATAAAGGTCAAGTTTATATATGTAAAAATCCATGAGCAGAGTACTCTGGAAAGTCAATGTAAGACCACTTCCAAATTTGACTAATTTTGTACTCCTTTTGTTTATGAAGCTCCTATCCATAAATAGCTGTTATTCTCATATAAATTCTATCAAAAATGGAATCCCAAAATTACTCACAATTTTACTATTAATTAATGGCTGCTCATAACCTAGCACATCAAATCCGTATATTCCATCGCCCTTGACAAAAGAGATAATGTTCATAATCAAATTATATTCCTATTTTATTTTACGAATTTTCTGACTATTCTTATAAGATTGACACACAAAACAAAAACCCATTGACACACAAACATACACAAACCCAAGCATTATGTATATTTGTTTGCATTTGAACCATCATTAACAGATCAAGATGGGTGTCAATTTCATTTCAATTTCGTAAAATTTATCCTTTAATGTTAGAAACGCTAATACACAAATAGACAAAAAGTTTATTTTTAGAAAACCCCTATAATGTCACATTGAAAGTACCCTTTTCGGCCCCACATCATTTGGATGCGTTGTCCACAAGCATATTGGTATTTGATCGAGTGGGTCCTGGTCACCGTCAGCGTCAGAGCTGAGTAGGTATACCCCAATATCGTCAGTATCATTCGATTCAACAATCATGTTGAAGGTTGTAGAAAGCACCTGCTGTCCGAGCTGCCAACAAAATCCATCTCCATCTAAGTCATAGAGCGGGGCGCTTTGAATTTCTCCCATGTATCCCCTGTTGTTACACTCTTTCAGAGTTGCAATCATTATTCCAACATCTTTTGCTTCGTACCCTTGTGCCACCGCTAAGGTGACGTGTGGGGTTGTTGTTTCGGGTTGATTCCACAGGAGTTGTTGGTCTGGCGTCAAAGACACTGACATCCCAACTCCCTGTCGTCCCACCCACAATGACGTCAGATGTATATCATACTTGGTGTGCAGGTATTTAAAAACCCGCTCTGCATAGGACCCCTCTTCTCCTGTAGCATCATAACATGTTGTACAGTGAAGATCAGTTTGCCATGTCAGAAAGTCCATCAAAAAATTATCTAACCATTCCTGTACTTCGGGCATTTCATCCTTCAGTGTCATAAAACTAACACACAAAAGTTCCGCCATGATTGTATCATCAATATCCCATCGATGTGTTATTGGTCTTGTCAGGCCATCTAGTACCTTAGAAATAAAGTCGTGGGAGTGTTCTGGCATTTCTAGATACACTCCGTTTTCATTACAGATGACGGTGCAATTCAATTTACACAATAAATCTCTTCCCATCAAATTTACTGGAACGCCAGATGCCACAAGAAAGGCATGTTGTGCAGTCAATGGACCAAATTGGACACGCAATTCTTCCGTGACTGGCGTGTGTATGGGAACTCCTGACACTCCGACCACCTTCGTATAGTATTTGGACAATGGTATATCGGGAAAATCTGCTTGTCGTAACGTGGAACGCGTAGCTCCCGTATCGACGAGAAAGGGTGCCTTGCGTCCACCTACTGTCAAATTAACACTTGGTTCCTGTGCAGCCGACCCTGAGATTAAAGGAAGCGCTGCCACTTGGTCATTGTGGTCTAGTCAACAGGGTGTGGCAGACCATTTAGTCTGCTGAGGTCCTCCCTGAATTGGGGCATTCCTCAATAGAACCCTATTTGTTGATGGAGGCGGTGGTAACTGGTAGTATCCCTGTTCTTGGTTGTTCTTCCGAAATTGTCTTTGATATGGGCATCGCCTTATCCAATGTCCCATTTCTCCACAATTGAAACATCGGCGTCTATCATTGGCTGGTCTGTCCACCTGTGCACTTGTATTTCTGGGCTGCATCTCTTGGTTTCTGGGTTGCCACTCCACTCTCTGGTTATTTCCTACTGCATTGTTGCGTTGTTGCCCAGAAAACCTATTGCGTTGATTCGTAGTCATCAGGGCTTGAGTCTGTAGTTACATCAATTTCTCGGCATTTACAGCACTATTCCTGGCTTGAATCCGCTGATGATGCAAGGCGTAATTCAATATTTCTTGCATTGGCTTGCCTTCCCAAGCAATACATTGTCTTTCCACTTCACTCTTCAATTTGGGCAATAGACCATTAATAAAAAGGGGTTTTAAGGCATTGTCAATTTGTGCCCGGTCTATGCCTGAATATAGTCGGAAAACATCTCGCAATCTGTCCAAATAATCGCTAGCATCTTCGCCTGTTTTCTGCTTGCATGTAACCACTTTGTTCCAATCCGTCACTGGTGGCAATTTTTTTTATGGCCTCTATCAATTTATTGATCTGTGCCGTTCTAGCCTCCGTGGGCATGTCTACCTGTCCATCTTCCGTATTTACCCAGTTGGCCTCACGCATTAAGTTCCTCAAAGTGGTGGTATTAGGAATTAACCATTTTAAAAGTATTTCCATGTCTCTTGCAGTGGGCAACTGAGTTTCCACAATTAACCGCAGTTCCTCCGCAAATTGAAGTGGATCTGTTTTGATTGATGGCATACTACTCTGCAATGCCTTCAATGGTGCTGATAACGCCAAGGTCGCGGGTTCGATCCCCGTACGGGCCACCACTTGTTGGAGAATTATTAACAATTACTGGTGTTATGTTAGTAAAACTTCAAGAGACTCGGTTTAGCAAAATCAATGTTTTATTCACTTCTGAGAATTTGTTGTATACTAAGCCGAGATCTTTAATGAGTCTTTGTTCCAGAGTCTGTTGAAGCTTGTTTGGTCGGTCTTTTGAAGCTCGTTCAGTAGGTCTTCTGAAGCTCGTTCAGTTGTTGACAATCTCCAGTTGGTTGATCAGTTTCAACTGGTCTTCAGTTTTCACTCCTCTTCAGTTCACTGTCCCAGTCCACTCTTTTCTCTGCTCACAACTTTCTCCTGGTTTTAAAGCCCCAAACTCCTTTGATGTTGCAGAGCATGCAGGGTGTTCCTTATCCAAAACCTTATTTGGCTCTCTTGGCAGCAAATACTTATTTCTGTTTCAAGAGGTCAAATACTCTGACCTGCTGAAGGAGAATTTGCAGCGTGTGCGCAGTGCCCTGAACATAGGCTATTAATGATCGACAGGTGGCGGTCCAAGAGCGTTACACATTCTTGTCTGAAATTAACTCTCCTGACCACATGTTAATGCTAGTTCTATGCTCTTTTGCTCATTCGTAAAGTAAAACATAATTCCACTTTAAACAAGATTACATTGATATATATTCTAGCAATATTGTCAATATGAATATTTATTCCCTGACAGTATCCATGGAAATCTCCACGCATGGCTTGCGGACTTCCTCTCTGGTCATAGTCAACATGTGGCCCTGAATGGATTTCTCTCATCTCCCCTTCCTGTTCAGGCTGGAGTTCCCCAAGGCAGTGTTCTGGGCCCTGTGAGTAGTGTAATAATGTTGTTCCTGGGATACCCCAAATCTCCATTCACTTACATGTTAATTTTCCTCTCACCCTCATTTCCCTAAACACCTCTTTCTGCCACCCTGATCTTTATGAACCTTTTGGCCTTTTGACATAATAGCGATAGCAAAAGATAACCAACTCTTATCCTTAATGTTGTTCATTAGACCACTCAAACAATGATCCTACGAATATTTGCTCCCTCTCACCATCACTTTTCTTCATTTCCCCTTAACACCCCCTTGGCCTTATGGACCTTTTAACCTTTTACTCTTAATATCAATGATCATTGTTGTTTAGTAGACCACTCAAACAACGATCCTACAAATATTTGTTTATGCGTCGGAAATAATTTAATTCTCCTACAACTCCCATCACCATCTAATAGATTAACAAAGTATATGTTTGAGTTTGGTTCTTTATCAAGATATTTTAACTGAGCTCTGATAAAATGATAAACCTCCCTCAATGTTCTTGTCTGAGCGCCTCCTGTGCCATACACCATTTTAAAATTAAAGTATATATTTTCCTGACAACCATCAAAGTTTTTTGTCCACTCAAAAATATTTCCATCTTTTTTACCCAACTCACCAGTATTTAAATTAATTCTCTCATTTGTTTTGTGAACTTTTTTTACCAGTTGCCTTTTCAATAAGTCTTATTTGATATTTTTCACATTCATTATGTTTTCCATTTATATACCAAGGTTGATTACACCTCCATTCTTTAGTCTGGTTGATACTTGGTTCTATCATTTATATAATAGTAATAAAAGGCGGCGGTAGCCCATTAAAATCCCTAACCCCCTTTTTAACTCAACACTTATATACTTATATAACCATAAGGGAGACTATCAATTCCATTTTCTAAAATAAACCTCTTATCATCAAAGGCCCCCAATGCTTTCTTATTTATCTCTTCTGCATATAATTGATGTTTATAACTTCTTATTCCATTAATCTTTCCAAACTCTTCTTTCTTTGTTGTTAAACAGTTATAATAATCCTTAAAGTTTATTGTTTCTTTAATAACATTTTTCTTTACACCTTTTAACTTCTTATCAGTCTTTTCAATGTTATTCACAATGTATTTATAAGCATAAGCCTTTGACCTCAATCCCACAAATTCACTCATAACATTTCCTCCTAATTCATCCTTGAACTTTCCAATCACCTTTTTATTTTTAGAGGAGAACAACTCACTCTCTGGACTATAATTACTAGTGTCATAGATATTAATGTCCCTTTTCATGTCTGAATAAACATCGTTAGTATTAATTTTCAAAATAAAACGATCTGTATCCATATAAAGTAGATTAACATCATTTTGATATTTCTTCCTCAAGTTATTATAAAAGTAATCATACATTAATGACTTTGATAAATCAAGAATTGATGTTCCAATATAAATAGGTTTGTCCATTTCAATACTCTCTTTAATCAAATGGATCGCACAAAAGTTCTCAGTAAAGACCTCAGCTCTAGTAAAACTCGGTCTATTAATTAATTTTGATGCTTGTTCCCAAAATGTTGTTAGTCTGATATTTTGTCTTTTCTTCACGTTCTCCATGGTCTTACCAAAGATCGCATTATTCATCAATTTATAAAAGTCTTTCTCAAAATCTGTTTTTGACTCTGTTCTTCTTTGTGTATTAAAATCAATGTACTCCTTTAGCCAATGACTTTGATTGAACTTTAGAACCCTGTGGATCTTCTCTACTCTTAGACCTTTTGATAAATATTGTCGCAAATTTCTTTGGTGTAGAACAGAATTTTTCTTGTTATATAATGTAGTAAGTAATTTTTCTGTTGATTCGCCTATATCAAACGATCGTTGATAATCACTCAACCATTCTTTCTTTGGACTTTCTTTCTCATAAGCAAATGGAAGATCTTTATGTTTGACATGAAGTTCTTCAGGATATTTTAAATCGACCTCAAAATAATAACCAACCTTTGAATCATCCAATTCTTTTTGTGTAGAGATACATACATCTTGTAAAACCTTTTTTTAGTCTTTTTCCTTTACCCATCTAAGTTTTCCATAAGGAAGAGCCTGAGACATTGCCCAGCCATACAAGTTGTTTGCGTCATAGTACATCAAGTAAGAACTCTCTTTCGTTGAATCATAATTTGGAAGATATTTGTTATTTGCTTTTGCGTATCTGCTTGAGCAGACTTGTGAAATTCCACCTCTTTTTGCCTTTTCAATCATCAAAAGCATATCAACATCGGTTATCAAATCCAAAGCTTGTTTTGTCATTTTCAACATCGCGCTCCAAGCAAATCCAGGTGCTGTGTAGTAGTGAGCAGGATCCAATCCATATCCAGTGCGACAAACAGATCTAAAGGCTTCAAATACATCGGCCAATAAAAGCACATCAGTTTTGAGATACAAATCGTGATACTCGCCGAGATTCTTGATGTTATATTTTTCCCAAACATTTTGTGTGTGTACATAATCTTTATCAGATATATGACTGTTGTTTAATTTGTTATAGAAATTTTCTTTTAAAGGAAGTTGTGTTTCATTGAATCTCTCAAATGAGTCCATATAGTCATAGGGGTAAATTCCCTTTTGTGTTAGTAAATCCTTATCTGAAAAATACTCTGAAAGACATGGAAACTCTTTTAGATTTTTAACCAAGTTAGCCAATGGACTTGCCATGAATTTAAATGTGTCAAGAAATCTAATATTAGTTAAAGCATAAGTATTTTTTATTTTTTTAAATGTTAAATCCTGTTTTTATATAGATTGTTTTTGTGAATGAAATGTATTTCTGATCCGTGTTAGGAATTGCTGAAATGTGTCCAGATGTCTTTGAACGTTCATTAATAAATAGATGTGTATCATAATGAGCATTGTTATGAAGAAAGACAGGAATCAAAGAGGGGAGTTTATAATTAATATTACAACTTTGATGAGCCGGACCTCTATATTTACCAGTGAGATGACAATGATCTCTAACCTTTAAACCTTTACCAATTTTTTCCTCACAAATATGACAGACATTGTTTTTTCTAAATTCCCTTTTCTCCTCACTCGTCAAGGACATTAGTTTATTGGTTTCTCTCATTATCTTGGTTAATCGAACACAGTCTTTTTCTAGTCGTTTCACAAACTCATCTGGGGTATTTGAGCCTCTATACTCCTCTAAATTGTTATATTCATCACCAACGGATGATTTGATATAATAACAAAAACCACAAGGAGTATGTTTTTGATATTTATTTGTGTATGATTCTTTTGGATCTGGAGAAGCAGTATCAATTTTTTCTAGAATACTTTCAAAATCAGCATATATAACAAATGGATGTTTTATTGTTTTCTTTTCATCTTTGAATGAGACCTTTGAGCCTTTTTTAGGCATATTGATTACCGTTGATTTATGTTCACCACAATAATTTGAATGTTTATCTAATCTTTCTTGTGTATGGAAGAAGTTAAGACAACGCAAACAAATATATATTTTATTTGTTCTTTTACATACTTGTGGTTTTATTAATTTAGCAATATCTTTGATGTATGTATAATGTGAATTTTCGTCTGAATTAAAATATAGAAGATGAATATGAGTTTGTTTACAATTGTAAGAAAGATTTAAAACCTGAATGTTGTTTGTTTCTGTTAGACCATAAAGATTAACTGATAAATTATTCAACTTTTCAAATTTAGGAATATCATTTAAAGTCATTGGAAACTTTAGATCTTTCGTATTTAATGTATTCTCATATTTTTTATAATGAGATACTCTTTCATCATGAAAATGTGGAGGATGTAAGTGTGCTAGAATAGACCAGAGAAAACATTCTTTATTTTTTTATTTTTGATATTGATATTGATATTTTATTTGATATTTATTTTATTTTGATATAAAGACCAGTCTTTATTTTTGATATTGATAACTGCTTTTCTATTTTTGATAACACTGGGTAAATCAATGTAAGAAGAAGCTTTTAGAGGATCTGATTTAAGAATATGAATGTCTATGTAAATAATTTTTCCTATATTGAATCCACTTCCTATGATTGAATTATCCACATCTTGCTCTTGTTTAATAAGTTCATCATAGACTCCTGATGTTTTAAAATCTTGATATGAAGATATAAAGTGTGGCTCAGTTCTCATGTATGGTGTATCTATAACTCCTTCGTCCTTTGTCATTTCTAATTTTACTCCCATATAAAATTTAAGTGGTTTCATTTCTTTTAGTGTTTTTTCAATCAACGTTTGAACAGCAGGTTTAACTATTTCTACAGCATCAACTATAGACTCTGGTTCAGGAGGTTTGAAGTTAAAGACTCTTATTTTAATATGTCCTTTGAATGCGCCATCAGAGTTTTTAGTTGTGATAAAATTTGATAAATGTAGATTTGTTTTAAGATGTATTTCGAAGCCTTTCTTGAGGATATTTTTTATCACAGACAGAACAGTGTTTTGTTTCCTTCTGAATAGGAGCTAGTAGGTGAAGTCGATTAAATGTGTGTTTGTTAGTTTTAAGGTGTCTTTTGTATTGTTTATATTCTTGTTCACAAACGTCGCAATACGTTGCTTTGATCATATTTATATAGTAAAATTATACTTAAAACAAAGTGCCTTTTTTAGAGGCTTTTTTAAAGATGAAAATGTGCTTAAAGTAAAACACTTATAGAAGAAACTGTGCTTCGAAGAAAGTGCCTTTTTACAGGCTTTTTATATATGAAACTATACTTAAAGTAAAACACCTTTTACACGTATACTAAAAGTAAAGCGCTTTTTAATCACAAAATTCAACACTAAAATCATCATCATCACTATCATCTAGGTTCAATGAGAACACTATCATTTGTGTACACTGAATTATCATCACTAAAATCACTATCACTATCACTATCACTATCACTCATTGATTCACTATCATCATTAATAAAACTACTCTCATAACTATCATTTGAACACAAACTATTAGTATCATAACTATCTTTAGATCCTAGACTCTCAGTATCATATTCAGATCCGAGACTCTCAGAGTATTGACTGTCAATATCACTCATTTACATAGCATTAAACTTCCATCAATATCTATATATTTTCTTTCATCTATCTATAATTCCGCTAATCTCTGTGTGTGTGTATGTTTGTATGTTTGTATGTTTGTTTGTGACCGCTGTTTCTCGACAACCACGGGTCCGATATACTTTAAACTTGCCAGGTATATTGCTGGGGACCCGAGGATGTGCCTTTTCAAGGTTTCATATTAATCGGACAAGTACTTACCGAGCTATGTCCAAAAAACGATTCAACCAATCAGAGAGCAGCGAGTTATCGCGTGTGCCGAACGTGGCGAACACACTCTGCCTCGGACGGCACATTTGAGAGCGTATTCATTTATTTCACGTTGGCAAACTATGTTGCCGCTATGTTGGCGTTAAACTATGTTTTAAAACTAATTAAAACCATTTCATGTAAATAGAGGGGGGGGGGGGATTGTCACTGTACTCGCAAGCCGTTCGCCGTTCGCTTTGGCGTTGCGAATGGACCAAAACATTTCATGGACCAAACCATTTCATGTAAAGCGTTCGCCGTTCGCTTTGGCGTTGCGAATGGACCAAAACATTTCATGTAAATAGAGGGGGGGGGGGGGGGGTTCTGTGGTCGTTGCGAATGGACCAAACCATTTCATGTAAATAGAGGGGGGGGGATTGTCACCGTACTCGCAAGCCGTTCGCCGTTCGCTTTGGCGTTGCGAATGGACCAAACCATTTCATGGACCAAACCATTTCATGTAAATAGAGGGGGGGGGGGGGGGATTGTCACCGTACTCGCACCCACGTACCCACGTACCCACGTACGGGCATTGCACCCACGTACGGGCATGCCCTAGTTAGAACTAATAACCACAATATTTTTTACATTAAATGTTATTTTCAAATAATCTCTAATAATCAGGGTATGGAATGATAGTTCACCACTAATATTCATATTATTAATTTCACCCACATCTTTGGGTCTATTAAAGAATATACAAATGTTTCCTCTAGAATCGTTGATGGTCTTATCATTCATTTTCAAAGCTTCTTTATCAATGATCTTTTCAAGCTTTGAGTAAATTGCCAATAGTAGTGGAGAAACTTTTGTCAAATTTACTTTAATAGAGTTATTAATTAACATAGCTTGTCCCGTAAATTTAATAAAAGGACACATGTTATTCTCCATTATGGGTTTAATCCAAAAATTTCCATATTTATCTTTGTTCAATTTAACATCTTTGACATATTTTTCTGCTGGTACCGAAGTAGAGATTAATTGAAATTTGTCTTTTGTGTTTTGAAACATTGTATTTATTAGCTAATAAACTTGCGTTTTGTTTAAGTAAAAATTTACCTTATAAATATGATAGAAGGATATTTAGAATTTCCAGACTCTCCATATGATAAATTAGAGAATTGTCCAGCTTGTGATAGAATAGGGCTTAATAATGAGGGTTCATACAAAACAATGTATTTTCTGTGATTTAATTTTAATTAATGATAATAAAAAAAATATAAAAATATATAACTCTTTTAAATTAGAACCAAAAATGAATTACTTTACAAGATTAATAAGAGAGATGAATGTTAAGTATTGTGATGATAATACACCATTTCTTTCAAGGGAAGAGACTATTTGTATTGAGGAAATGTATGATAACAAATACATTTGATAACAAATATGAAACAAATACGTTTAATGATATTTATTATTCAAAATAATTTTAATGGAAATGTTAATACAAGATACTATATAAATAAAATAATGAATTATTTTGAAATTAAACCCGAACTCAGGATAAAATATAGAGTTTCTAAAATAGCTCAAAAAAAGTTAGATGACTTGTTTTCCAAATATATAAATGAATGATTTTTTACCCGTTTGGGAAAATAAGATAAAATTTAATAACCATAAAAACATTCCAAATTCATTGAGATGTCTAATAGTTGGTTCAAGCGGATGTGGAAAAACCTGTTTACTTTTAAAGATGCTCCTTGGTCCTAATTTTTTAGATTATGATAATTTAATAATTTTTACAAAGTCAAGTTTTCAACTCGAGTATCAACTACTCTCACAGGGTTTTAATGCGGGTCTTAAAAAGGAAGACATTATCGGTTTATTTAAACTTCAAAACAAACTAAATGATTATAATATTGAAGATATAATACAATTATTTTGTGATACACAGATATCAAAATCGAAACCAAAACCCATAACTTGTATTCTCAGTGATAATACAGATGATATACCTTCACCTCAAGATTTAGATGAATCAAAAAAGAACCTCATTATCTTTGATGATTGTGTTAATGAGAGAAACCAAACAGTAATGGATAGCTACTATACAAGAGGGAGACATTTTCTTGTAATTGTATTTATCTTAGTCAGTCATATTTTCAACTACCTCGGCGCTCAATAAGAAACAATGCTAATACTTTTATTTTATTTAAATTAAATTCAATAGATGTAAATAATTTTTGGAGAGATAATTGCTCTACGTTATGTAGTAAAAAAGAATTTGAAAATTACATGAAACACACGATTGAAAAATATAAATATATTGTTGTGAAACAAGATGAGATACTAACTGATATTTTACACACATAAATGACAACAATTATTATTAATCTTGTGGGTAAATCTGCTTCAGGAAAGAACTTTCATAAATCTAAACTCTTGAATAGTAAAATGAAAAGATTGTAAGTTTTTAAAAAAAATACCCGATGATTCGTTTTGTAGGTACTACAACCAGAGCAATGCGACCAGGAGAAGTAGAAGGGAAAGATTATTACTACATTTCAATGGAGGAACATATGCGATTGAGGAATGAACGTCAAATATTTGAGGAGGTCTCTCTTGGTTCTACAAAATATTCACATTGTAAGAGTGAGTTAAATAAAGTAAAATCTAATGGTCTTGGGATTTTAGAAACTAATCCTGAAGGAATGAGACAAATTATTAAACATTTGCGTGGTGATGGAGTTAAGATTTTATCATTCGGTTTTGATATCGATGAGGAGACTCAACGCAAACGTATGAAAAGCAGAGATACAAGTATTAGTGAAGAAGAAATAACAACTCATATTAATACCAATAAAGAATTTGCTGAAATATTTAAAGAAAAGGATTTATTTCAACACATTTACTATAATGACGAAGAAAAGGAAAAATTCCCCATTAACCTTTACAATTCATTAAATGATATTTTTCAATAAATAAATACAGAAGATGAATACCGAAGAAACAGCAAGAAAGTTTAAAGAACATCAAGAGTTGGTTTCAAAAGTTGTAAAGCAACAGGAAGAGATAAAGAAGAAACGGAGACAGAAACTAACTGGTGAAGAAGCCTTTGAAAGGAAACAAGAGAAATTTTTAAAACCACTTTTAAAAACTCAACAAACGATTTCACCTACAGTTCCCACAGTAGAATTTACTCCGAAAAAACTTCAAATGCTCAAAGATTTTAGCCAAATGACAGAGCAAGAACTTGGAGAATTAGAATATGATGATGAAGGATTATTTCAGAAACTTGAGGAGGTAAATCAACCACCTAATTATATTGTGGAAGCTCTTCAAAACAATGAATATTTGGCGGGTTCAAAAACCAGAGCAGGTCTCATTCCAACAGAAGAACCAGCACAGTTCCATCTTGTGAAAGAAAAGTTATTGATATTTAATGATAAATTGGTGTTCTTAAGTTCTGCTCAACCAAATGTTGATTTAACTCCAAGATTAATGTTTCTTCTAACAAACTCCGGATTCAGCGGTTCAAAATATTTTGATGAACCACTTGATATAGAAAATGCGGAAGATAGGGTATATATTGATTTACTAAACTCACTTGATTATGGAGTTTCTGTTGCTGGTAAAAGGAAGAAGCATGAGAAGGAGAAACATATTATTGATGCTTTAAGTAAGCTTGGTTCGGGTGTTAGCTTTCTTCCAAATGACACATCACAATTAGTTAATAGGCTATTATTGCTGTTGGGTAGTAAGAAGGCTGGAAACAACAATTGTTTTAATGAAGCCTCAGCCATTTTAGACCAGTTGATGAACATGAAAATAATTAATAAATGTCAATACAAAGATATTTTATTAGACATTAAATAAGATGAGAAGCACAATTCTTAGTTTTAATTTCACAACGAGTGATTACACAGCTTCATTCCCTTACCCACTATAACTTAACCCCACAAAAGAATATGAGGCTTCTTTGTTGTCAATGGAGACTTACAATACCCTTTTTAATATCACAGAGAAAAACAACAAGTTTAGTTATAATCCAGGAAGTGGATATAAAACTATAACCGTTTCACCTGGAGCTTACGAGATTTCTCAAATATCTTCTGAAGTCTCTCGCCTTATGAAAGAACAAGGTGATGAACCAAACAAATATTGTCATAGATATTCAAAAACACACTTCAAAATCAACTATTAAACTTAAAAATAATTATAAAGTGGATTTCACAATTGATAAATCATTTAGAGAGTTGTTGGGTTTCTCCTCAAAAAAGATTGAAACGAACGGGACGTTTTACAGTGATAATGTCATTCAAATATCCTCCGGTATAAATTCGGTGTTAATTCATTGTGATTTGATTGATGGTGCTTATAACGATGGAATAAAAACAAATACAATATTTTCATTCAGCGCATACTCAACACCAATTGGTTATAAATTTAATATGGAACCCAAAAATCTTGTATATTTACCTGTCAGGAAAAACCATATACAGAGTAAACTTTAGGATAACCGACCAAGATAATCGTATGATATCCTTTAATGAAGAAATTATATCCATCAGAATTCACCTTCGTGAAGTTTTTTTTTATAAATAAATAATGGTTATTGTGAGAAAATACGAGTTGGGAAAATATAAAATAATTACAGGGGAGGGCATGTACCTTTCACCATACTATAAGGGTGAAGGTATGTTTCTTGGGAGAGGATACTATAAACCTAAGAGACAACGAGGTGTAGGTCATCAATTTAGAAATAAAGGAGATGGGATAATTGATACTCTTATGGGTATTGGTTCAACCATTCTTAAACATAAAGACCTAATTGGTTCAACTGCTTCTGCCGTGGGAAATGTAGCGGGTGCTATAAAGAGTATAAAAGATGCTCAAAAGGAGTCTCATAAATTACAAGCAATCAAAGAAATAAAAAAAGGCAAACCTCAACTGTCTTCACAAGAACGACAAAAAATCATGAAAATACTTGGGTCAGGGTTTCAACGATTTTAATGCTATATAAATACAAGTATGGAAGCGATTGATAGTATCTATGATTTGGATGATACAATTATCATTTCAAACTCCACGAAAAAGGAAGACTATTTTAAGGTAAATGCTATAACAGGAACAGACTGGAATTAAAATGGAACAAAAAGTTTTGAAATAAATAATCAACAAACTTACTTGAATCTCGCTGATAGTTTCTTGCTGTGTAAATTTAAATTCACTAAGGCTGCTAATAACACTAATGCTACACTCGTAAATGATTTCTTCTGGAAAATGTTTGATAGTGTTCGCCTGTATATTGGAACACAAGAGGTTGAAGCGGTTGATTATGTCTCTGCTACATCTGAAATTATGAAATTTACACTATATTCGTTTGGTGATAGAATGGGTAAGGGAGCTGTTGAAGGTTTTATTCCTGATATGTCAACGGGAACAAATGCTGACCCTGGTTATAGTCAAAGGAAGGCAATGTATAATGATGATGCAAAAGCAGAGAATAGTTTTACCATAGCAGTACCTCTTAAAGGTATATTTGGATTTTGTGATTATGATAAAGTTTTGTATGGGCTTAAAATTAGATTTCAACTCGAAAGGAATGATAATGTAAATAGATTGCTTTTTGGGGCTCAAAATGCTTTTGGTGATAATAATAAATTTGTTATTAATGATTTGTGTTGGTATATCAGCGAATATACTCCTAATCTTAAAACGGAAGAGATGTTAAACAGAAGACTTAACGCAAAGAAACCGCTAAATGTATCATACCTTAAAATAAGATGTCAACACGTTAAACTGGAACACACTACCTACACTTGGAATTTGGGGGTTCTTCAAGGAAAGCCACGATACCTATGGCTCATTTAAAAAAAACCAGATGGAGAGGACGGTACTGATAAGAATAATTCGCTGAGTGATAATGCTAAGGTGAAACAACTTCGGGTTTCTCTTGATGGCACATTCTATCCGCGAGATAGATTGGAAATTGATTGGGAAAAAAATGATTATGCGGAAGCCTACAAGTCTTACCAAAAGGTGTGTGAAAGCAACGGTAATAATGACCCTATTTTGGATATGGTGCGTTTCAAAAACTTTATACGATCTACGCAATTGACCTGAGTTCTCAAAAAGAAACTATAAAGTCTAATAGAGTGGATACTTCTCTATACATTGAAAGAGGGGAGAGTGAAGAGGTTAATGCATATTGTTTGCTTTTGGAAGAAACAGAATTACAGATTAATACAGATAATGGTGTTATGATTAATATCACATAGGTTTTTTCTCATAAATAAATGAGTAGGAAAGAACCGGTATATGTTAATCAAATGAATCTTAATAAATTTACATCCTGTATTCAAAATCAAAAGCCTTGTATTATTAATGTTAATACAATTCAAAGAAAAGGAGCAGTAAGAATTGATGTTATACTCACAAGAGAGCAGGTAAAAACACTAAATGATGCTGGATCACTTAAAATTAAAATGACAAAACCGATGTTAAAGAAATATTCAATACAAAAGGGAGGATTTCTCCCATTTCTAATTCCTTTATTTGCTGGTTTAAGTGCGGCGGGAGCATTGACTGGTGGTATTTCAGCAGCGGTAAAAACTGCTAACGAAAGGAAGGCACAACTAAAAGCCCAAAAAGAATTGGAAAGACATAACAAGGAGTTGGAGAAACAAATTAGTGGAAGTGGTGTAATTGTGGATTTTGCTCAAAAACTTGAAAGTCTGCCTGATAAAGCTAGATTGTTGGTTGGAGATATGCTTTTCCTCTATCGCTCAAGCGGGTGTTAAACTAACTAAATGGGGTAATGGATTGTATCTTTCTCATAAATAATGGATAAATGGTTTAAACAATTTGGAAAGAATACAACATCAAATATAGAACTAGCTAAGTATTGTAAAAAACTAAAAATTGATAACGTGGTAATCTGTATGAGAGATGAATTAACAAAGTTGTCCAAGAATTCAAAAAATATTATTATGAATTTAGACACACAGAATGGTTCTCATTGGGTTTGTATTCATAATAGTCAGGATAAATATTATTTTGATAGTTATGGTATGCCACCGCCTGTTGAAGTAATACAATTCTTACAGAATGGTGTTTATCAAACATTTCAAGTTCAAGAAATTAATTCTAAATGTTGTGGTCAATTATGTTTACATGTATTATTTCAACTCAACAATAATGAAAATTTTTATGATGTCATTTTAAATCTAATATAAATGACTTATGTCGGAAAAGATGGTTCTATCTTTGGAGAATCCTCTCAGGATATTGAGTTGTCAAATTATTATACAAAGGCACAGGCTGAACGACAAAAATATAGTATAAGTAAAAATATTAATATGAAGAATACTTATAAATTAATCAATTATCCAAACCCTACAGATGCGAATGACTTGATTAGATTCAGTGATTTATCACAATATATATCTTTAAATAAAACAGCACGTTTTGATAAACAAGTAAAATTTACAACCACAACACCTGGTTATACTGACCATACACCTTTCCTCATTAAATTTAACTATCTGCTTACAATTGAATTTTATAAAGAAGGACATATAGTTAATATGCGAATTAATAAATGGGGGTATGATATGCCTGATTTAGGGTATAATTGGTCCTTTTCAATAAACTTAGAAGACCTACATGATTTTAATCAGTCTCGTAAAGAAGAATATTATCCGCTTGTTGAGGATAAGGATTTATGTGGAAGTACAATTAGTAAACAACAAATACATGAATTTAAGAAAAGAAAAATATATGATAGTATAGCGATGGTTAGCATGACAAAGAAGGAAGGTAATGAGATAAGGATAGAAAGCCGAGGAATACAAACCGATTTGGTAGTGGGAAGATGGGGTGGTATTACCTGTCATAATATTAATCTCACATATATTTCTGATACATAAATGGCAGGAAGAAGACTACAAGAGAATTATAATTTTTGTATTCAAGGATACCTACAAGAAAAGGGTGCTCGGTATTACATACCTTATGATTTGGAGCATATACATGGGAATTTTGTCATAAAAAACTGGCCTTATACTGATATTGCTAAACCCACAAATAGAGACTTGTTTAAAATATTAAATAAAAATGAACTTCTCAAAGTTATGAAATATAAAACTCTTTTAGGAATCATCAACAAATCTTATTGGTATCCTATTATGATAAAAATAATTATTGATACAAGAATATCTCAAAATCCAGATGAGTATATGTATAATATTATTTGGGGTTCAAACTCAAGGGTAGCAAGGGAAGGAGTTGAAGAAGAGAAGTAGGAAAGAGAGAAGGAGGAAAGAGAGAAGGAGGAGAAGGAGAAGGAGGACAGGGAGAAAAAGGAGAAGGAGGAGAGGGAGGAAAGTCAAAAAAAAAAAGGAGAAGGATGAAAGGGAGAAAAAGCAGAAGGATGAAAGGGAGAAAAAGGAGAAGGAGGAAAGGGAGAAAAAGGAGAAGGAGGAAGGAGAGAAAAAGGAGAGGGAGGAAAGGGAGAAAAGAGGGAAGTAAGAGAGGGAGGAAAGGGAGAAAAGAGAGAAGGAGGAGAAGGAGCAAAGAGAGAGGGAGGAAAAATATAAAAAGATGGAAATCAGTGAGATTCGTAAAAGATTGAGTGTATTACAGCAAATAAATCAATCTCAACGCACCGAAGAGGAAAATAAAGAATTAACGACTCTTACTAAGATAATGATTTTTAAAATGGTTGAGATGAGTTCAGCGAGGAGATTTACATGAAGAAGACAAAGATTATGTGGTTGATGATGTTGGTGTTATTGACTTTAGTTAGTTTTATTTGTAAATAAATGGAGGAGAGAGTGAAGGCATTCCTTAGGATTCTTTATGTTTTAAAAATAAAGATTGAAATGTATATGTTAAAAACCAAAAAGGTTTTGATACTCTGTCGGAATTTTTCTGATAAATAAATATGAGTAATTGTCTCAAATGTAAAAAGAAAACTAAATCTAAAAATATCTCTTATGTTAAAGCTAAAAATAATAGAGTTTATCAAAAAGGAATATGTCAAGTGTGTGGCTCTAAAAAGTGCCAATTCATCTCTCCTAAAAGTGGAGGAGACATACAAAAGTTTCTGTCAGGAGGTAAATTTACAACAACTGGAATTCCAGGGGAATTACACCTTCCAGGGTATTCATTCTGTGGTCCAGGAACAAACTTGGATAAAAGATTAGATGAGGCTGACAATCCTAAACCTTGGTCTAAACCTATAAATAGGGTTGATGAAGTGTGTATGAAGCATTATATTGCTTATGGGAATACCACTATATTGGATGAAAAACATGAAGCAGACAGAGAAATGTTGTATAATTTGTCTTTGATATGAAATCCTACGTTGAGAGAGAAAGTTGATCGGTTTATTGTGAAAAAAATGATAAGTGCTAAATTGAAACTTGGTCTTGGTTATTCCCCAAAAAACTATTAAACTCCAATGATGTCATCAAGACTGAGGAGCTTTTGGCTAATGAATTACATAAACCTATAATCACAAAGTTTAAAAGAAGGAAAGTTTATTCTAAATACACCGACCACATATGGTCCGCTGATTTAATCGAACTAAATAATGATAAGGGATACAGGTATGCTTTAACCGTTATTGATTTGAGGAGTAGATTTGCCTGGGTTGTTCCTTTGAAAAACAAAAGGGGTAATACTCTTATGTTAGCTTTCAGTGGAATATTTAGTAAAAGTAAAAGAAAACCAAAGAAGTTATGGACTGACGAGGGAACAGAGTTCTATAGCAAAATGTTTATGAAATTTCTTAAGGGGGAGGATATTAAATTATACAGCACCTTTAATGAAGGAAAGGCAGTTGTTATTGAGCATTTTAATCGCACTTTGAAAGAGAAACTATATAAGAAATTCACACAACTTGGTTCTCAACAATGGGTATATTTAATCCAGAATATTGTAGATAATTACAATAATACAGTTCATTCATCAACAAAATCAAAACCATCAGAAACATTTACAAAATTAGAATATGAAAAGGAGATTAATTTGAGAAAGCCCAAGTTCAAAGTTGGTGATATTGTAAGAATATACAGATGGAAAAGCCATTTTGAGAAAGGTTATACAAAGAGATGGACTAATGAATTATTTAAAATTGTTGATGTAATGGATACAGTCCCTTGGACTTACAAATTATATGATATGAATGGGGAAGAAATCTTGGGTTCATTTTTCTCACAAGAATTACAAAAAACACAAGTAAGCAGATAATACCCTTGAAAATAATAAATAAATAAATAAAATGTAATGGGGATACGTTCTTGAGATCTGTGAACCTCAAACACAGAATCCCTCAACTTTTCAGTTGGGGCTTAACTTTTGTGTGTGTGTACAATGGGGATACGTTCTTGAGATCTATGAACCCCAAACACAGAATCCCTCAAATTTTCAGTTGGGGCTTAACTTTTGTGTGTACAATGGGGATACGTTCTTGAGATCTGTGAACCCCAAACACAGAATCCCTCAACTTTTCAGTTGGGCTTAACTTTTGTGTGTACAATGGGGATACATTCTTGAGATCTGTGAACCCCAAACACAGAATCCCTCAACTTTTCAGTTGGGGCTTAACTTTTGTGTGTGTGTGTGTATGTGTGAGTAAGTCATAATAATAGACAAACCCTTACCCAACCCCATCCCTAACCCAACCCCATCCCTAACCCAACCCCATCCCTAACCCAACCCCATCCCTAACCCAACCCCATCCCTAACCCAAACCCATCCCTAACCCAACCCCATCCCTAACCCAAACCCATCCCTAACCCAACCCCATCCCTAACCCAACCCATCCCTAACCCAACCCCATCCCTAACCCAACCCCATCCCTAACCCAACCCCATCCCTAACCCAACCCCATCCCTAACCCAACCCCATCCCTAACCCAACCCCATCCCTAACCCAACCCCATCCCTAACCCAACCCCAACCCCATCCCTAACCCAACCCCATCCCTAACCCAACCCCATCCCTAACCCAACCCCATCCCTAACCCAACCCTAACCCAACCCCATCCCTAACCCAACCCATCCCTAACCCTCACATTCAAAATCCCAACCCTAACCCAACCCCATCCCTAACCCAACCCCAACCCTAACCCTCACAATCAAAATCCCAACCCTAACCCAACCCCATCCCTAACCCAACCCCATCCCTAACCCTCACATTCAAAATCCCACCCTAACCCTAACATAATCTTTTTTTTCTTCTTTTTTTTAAATACGTATTTCATTTTTTTTTCCCTCCTCTGCCAATTTTGTCTTTCAAGGCTTTCAAGTTTGAAGAAGTAGAAATGGGAAGAAAGAATTTTCCAGCATTTTCTTCCTCGAACTTTCTTGATATTGCTTAAATCAAGTGTCATTAAACAAAGAACATTGTTCATTTCTTTAGAATTCAAAGAGTCTCCAAGATGGACCCCACAGGTAGAGTCTCCAAAATAAAACAAACTTTCCAAGTTCCCAAGGTATAACCACATTCCTGTTGAGCCTCCAAGATAGGTATCACATTCCGAGTCATCAAAACAAAACCCCCATTCCGAGTCTCCAAAAATATAACCATCTTTCCAAGTCTCCAAGGTAGAACCACAATTTTCAGAAATATTGGGGGTTTCCGTGATAAGTCTCACATAGTATAACTGCGGACCATCAGGGAAAACTTCCCTTTCCCAATTTTTTAGGGTTTCTATGATGTGTCTCACATAGTATAACTGCGGACCATCAGGGAGAATTCCCGTTTCCTAATTTTTTAGGGTTTCTATGATGTGTCTCACATAGTATAACTGCGGACCATCAGGGAGAACTCTCCTTGCCCAATTTTTAGAGTTTATATGATGTGTCTCACATAGTATAACTGCGGACCATCAGGGAGAATTCCCGTTTCCCAATTTTTTAGGGTTTCTATGATGTGTCTCACATAGTATAACTGCGGACCATCAGGGAGAACTCCCCTTTCCCAATTTTCAGAAATTTGTGGGTCTCCAATGTATGACTTGTATTCTGGCTCATCAAGGTAGAACTTGTTCAGTGGGTTTTGTTTTGATAACTCACAATAAGTATCATCATGGTAGAACTCTTTTTCAGGATTTTGTGGATCTCCAAGGTATAACTCTTTGGCTGGGTCATCAAGCTAGAACTCGTTCTGTGGGTCTTGGTTGTTCAAAATGTCTTCAAACAAAAAAATAACTTCATCCCAAGTTATGTTAAAAGCAGAATTTTCATTTCGTATCTCAGATACAATTTCCTGTGAAAGAAAATAACAATGTATTAATTTAATACAATATTTTTATTTGTATAAATCAAGCTCTATGAATATTAAAATAAACTTTGTTAACTCTTACACGAGTCTCATCTAAAAAAAATTAAATAAATAATTAAACAAATAATTAAATAAATAAATAAATAAATAAACAAACTTACCTCCATTGATGAGGTTCGAGTCCAGTTCATCAATCTGAAGGTTGAGTTCTACACAGGTAGTAGGACTCCAAGGAATAGCAAAGTTATCCCATTCCATTTCGGCATAGTAGTTCATTCTCAAGTGAAGCAGAAAGCGTGTTTGAAAAAGCCTGTGTGGTCGGTGCCTTTTATAAGGACTGGGTGTGTCATTTCCTGTGGAAATTCCCTGGGCATGTCTTAACTGGAAATGATGTGATGGAAATTCCCTGAAAATGATGTAATGTCTTAACTGAAAATGATACAATGGCAGAGTTTATAAAGTGGGCGGGGCTTAGCAAAAAAGTGGGCAGAGCCTACCAAAAAGTGTGTGGCACTGGAGGTGCTCAAACAAGAACATTGAGGGAGGTTTATCATTTTATCGGAGCTCAGTTAAAATATCTTGATAAAGAACCAAACTCAAACATATACTTTGTTTATGTATTAGATGGTGATGGGAGTTGTAGGAGAATTAAATTATTTCCTACGCATAAACAAATATTTGTAGGATCGTTGTTTGAGTGGTCTATTAAACAACAATGATCATTGATATTAAGAGTAAAAGGTTAAAAGGTCCATAAGGCCAAGGGGGTGTTAAGGGGAAATGAAGAAAAGTGATGGTGAGAGGGAGCAAATATTCGTAGGATCATTGTTTGAGTGGTCTAATGAACAACATTAAGGATAAGAGTTGGTTATCTTTTGCTATAGCTATTATGTCAAAAGGCCAAAAGGTTCGTAAAGATCAGGGTGGCAGAAATAGTGGTGTTTAGGGAAATGAGGGTGAGAGGAAAATTAACATGTAAGTGAATGGAGATTTGGGGTGTCCCAGGAACAACATTATTACACTACTCCTGTGCTTTTTCTGGTCTTCATCAATGATCTCTCCGACTCTCTGGAAAATCCTCTCTATCTCTTTGCTGATGACTCCACTCTCTGCCGCTCCTTTCCTCATCCCTCAGATCGGCATTCTGCAGCCTCCTCACTCTCTGCAGACCTGAACAAAATTACAGACCGGTCAAACAAATGGAATATGTCTTTCAATCCTGACAAGTCTCACACTCTTACGATGTCTCTCCGAAAAGACCGACTGGACAACCCTCCCATCTATTTTCTCAACAATCCTCTCCAAGAAGTTCTGTCACTCAAGTTTTTGGGTCTCACTATCTGCCATGATCTTTCCTGGGAAACCCACATTTTCAAGCTGGCCTCCAAAGCCAGTCACCGACTGGGCATCCTCCGTCGTGTGAAGTCTTTCCCTTGCACACCTGAGCTCCTCACCAAATATAAGGCTTTCATCCGCAGCTCAATAGAATGCTGCTTTCCACTCTGGGTTGGTGCTCCTGCCTCACACCTAGCTCAGCTGCACGATGTTGAAACCAAAGTTCTCCATGTCATTGGAATCTCCTGCGATGAAGCTGATTGTGAGGGCCTTTCGCTCACTCACTGCAGGCAGGTCAGGTAGGTGTCTTTCTGTCTTCTGCCGACTCCTATCCGGCCGAGCTTACCCAGCTCTATCTGTGCTCTGTCCCCCAAATATTCCTACAGGTCGCACAAGATATGCCAGCAACCCTCTCCTGGTGAAATTGCCAAAATCAAGACTCTCTGCTCACCTTCACTCTAAATTCCTCTTTTCTCCTGCCTCTGGAACAAACTCCCACACTCTCTTCAATCCCTCTACTCCCTACAGGTCTTTAAATCAGCTGTTAGCCACAGCTTTAAAACAGTTTTTTTTTCTTGTATACAAGATCGAGGCTCGTGAAAGAGCTAACATTAATCACACAAAAAGTCAAACCGGCACATAAAACATATAATAAGGGGAGCGGTAGACAAGATGGGGAGAGAGGGGGAAGGACACAAACACAACATTTGAGATCAGGGACATCGAGAGATCTGTGGGAGGGTGAGGGCTTGGGGGGAGGTGGGAGAGGTATAAAACACATGGACACTGCAAGGACTTCCAGGAAAGAAGTTGGAATTTCAAAAACGTGGATCTGGGGTGAATTAGCGGGGGTAGAAAAGATCAAGGTTTTGGATGGGGTAAGATAAGAGATGGTGGTGAACAGCTGTTTTAAAGACCTGGGGGGTGGAGTGGGATTGAAGAGAGTGGGGGAGTTTGTTCCAGAGGCAGGAGTAAAGATCTTCAATCAACTGGACTAGTCTCCCATCTCTACTGCCTCTGACATCAATTCTTCCTGGGAATTCTTCAAAAGTAAACTGCTCTCTCTCTCATGCAAATATTTATGCCATCTCATCTTCAGTTGTCTTCCCCTCTTCAGTTTCCCCCCCCCCCCCCCCCCCACACACTGGAACGGTACTCTGATGACATTCAAATGGAATTTGGCCTCGATAAGTGTGACAAGTGCACATTCGTGCAAGTAAGACCAGCAAAAACAGACAACATAGAAATCGACCGAAACACAGCAATGCAGGATCTAGATTCGAGACAATGAGGTATCATACTAAAACCTCAGAGTAAAGAGGGCCACCACCAAATATGGCACAAAGAAATGCACAAAACAATTGCCAAAGCACACTTGCGTAGAATGAGGCTTATGCAACCTTCACATACACGGATTATTCTTACAAGTCCTTACGGATCGCCAACTCGTAGTCAATCACAAGCATCCGTAAATAACTCGCTGGTATCCGTAGATAACTCGTCACAACTCGCAACAACTTTTGACATGTCAAAAATCATTTACGGATGTTATTTACGGATGCTTGCGATTGACTACGAGTTGGTGATCTGTAAGGACTCGTAAGAATAATCCGTGTATGTGAAGGCACCCTTATTCTTAAAACATTTTTTTTTTTTTTTTTTTTTTTTGTATACAAGGTCGAGGCTCGTGAAAGAGCTAACATTAATCACACAACAAGACAAACCGACACACAAAACACAAAAAACAAGGGGAGCGGCAGACAAGATGGGGAGAGAGGGGGAAGGACACAAAAGAGACGGGGAAGAGGGGGAAGGACACAAACACAACATTTGAGAGCAAGGACATCGGGAGGACTTGGGGGGAGGTGGGAGAGGAATAAAACATATGAACACTGCAAGGACTCTGGGGTGAATTACCGGGGGTAGAAAAGATCAAGGTTTTCGATGGGGGAAGATAAGAGATGGTGGTGAACAGCTGTTTTAAAGACCTGGAGGGAGGAGTGGGATTGAAGGGAGTGGGGGAGTTTGTTCCAGAGGCGGGAGAAAAGGGGAATGAAAGAGTGAAGGTGAGCAGAGAGCCTAGACTTTGGCAGTTTAACCATAAGAGGGTTGCAGGCAGATCTTGTGCGACCTGAAGGAATATTGGGGGGACAGAGCACAGAGAGAGCTGGGGGAGCAAGGCCGGAGAGGAGTCGGTAGAAGACAGAAAGACCACCAACCTGCCTGCGGTGAGTGAGTGAAAGGCCCTCGGTGTTGACTACATCGCAGGAGATTCCAATGATTCTGAAAGCTTTGCTTTCAACAGCGTGAAGATGAGCTAGGTGTGAGGCAGGAGCACCAGCCCAGAGGGGAGAGCAGTATTCCATTGAGCTGCGGATGAAAGCCTTGTATGTGGTGAGGAGCTCAGGTGTGCCAAGGTCTGTCCACCTGCGGCTCAGGTCACATCCATATCTCGCGCCGAGAAACAGAATCAAAGCCATAAACCAACGAGCAATACCAGTATTGCAATACATCTGCAGAATAATAAACTGGCCATAAGTGGAAATCAACAAACTGGATATCAAAACAAGTAAACTCCTCACCATTCACAAAATGTTCCATAGAAACAATGCATCCCAAACTAGAACAATGCGACTGTGTCGCCAATATGCCTCTGCATAGTCCCACAATGGGTAGATGCCATCGTTCACTGTCATAAAAATAAATAAGTTTGATTTAAATCCCTTCAGCTGTTCTCAAGTGTCACATTTTTGCCAGACATGACAGGCTTCACATCCATCGGTGAAGCAGTTTCAGCGAAGGGATTTTTAAAAATATCAGCTTTTAAGCTAATATGGCTGCTATACCACATGACGTATGACCATAAAAAAACATATACACTTCATATGTATGGGTCGGGGATCACGTTTGTGAAGTTTGGTTTTGATCAGGTAAGATTCGTTTTTCTATCCAAGATGGCTACCAAACCACGTGACATATGACATCATTTTCAAACTATATGCAACAGTGCTGTTCGATGATATTTATAAAATTTCGCAACTATAAGGTCAGCCATTTCAGCGATATAATTATTTAATATTTCCCTTCAATCCAATATGGCTGCCAAACCATGTGACCTATGATGTCAGAAATTTAATATTTCAATACAAATGGGTCATAGATCATGTGCATGCAATTTCAGATTTTCAGGATAAGGAATTCGATTAAAACATTTTTGGCTGGTATACCACTTCACCTATGATGTCATTATTATCATGCTTTTGTTCCCTATTGGGAATACTTGACAATGTGCCAAGTTTCAATTTTTTTCATTCAACGATTTCCGAGAAATAATTTTTTTTAATCATTTGCTTTTTATCCAATATGGCTGCCATACCACGTGACCTATGACATCGCAATTATCATAAAACATTCTGCATGGGTGTCACTCCAACCCTGAAAGTTTCGTCTCAATCGGACATATGGTTGCTGAGAAAAAACGAGGTTTAGCCCGTACAGACGGACGGACAGACAACCCGAAAACGTAATGCCTCCGGCGACTTAATCGGCATTGGCATCAAAAGTACCTGCTAAGACGAGGAGGTAGCGCCCTGATGGAAATTAACCAAGTGCATAGAATGACAACAGCAGGATTGGCTGAATACGTGAAACACACACACACACACACACACACACACACACACACACACACACACACACACACACACACACACACACACACACACACACACACACACACACACACACACACACACACACACCGTTTAAACTCAGTTATCTTGCTATTTGAAGAAAGTGTTTTTCTCCTTCCCAAATTGTAATGAAAATAAAGCATTAAATCTATTTTGTTGCATTTATTGTTATGTTGTTATGTTTCATGTTACATCATGTTTGGAATTTTAAAAAAAAGGAGTTTTTGTATCTGTAGTTGATCCATTATATAAACTAGAACAGCACTCGGTAAAGCACATACCTCCACCAGGGCCTATACAGTTTGTTTTGTATCCCATTGAGAGGCCTGATCTGGATCCGGACCTGAACCAAAATCGAATCGGCTTGTTCTTGTCACTTACCCAACTCATCCACCACGTTTCGTCTAAATTTATCCATAATTTGTTGAGTTACCCTCATCACAGACAAACAGACAGGGGAGAAATCATCATCTCTGTCCACCTGTGGTGGAGGTAATTGTGATTATTTGTAAAAGTGAATATTTGTTGGTTTAATCGGTATATTGAGCTCGTGTAGACAGAGTGCACACTTCTGTGTTTAATTTAATAATCCTCCTTTATTTGACTCATTTTATAATTATTACATCTTTGTACTTTGTATTTATCACATCTTCTTTATTTTATCTTTATTCAGGTGACGTGTAAACATGATGAACATGTTTGAAACTGTGCTTTCATGGCCATTCTGCAAGACGAAGCCTGGTTTGTATTTTTATTTACCATTTATATCATAGAATCGTGAAATAATTAAATAAGTAAATGGATGAGTGTCCAGATGTACATGATGTGGGCGGAGTGGGTTGGGACATGGTACTCACACTGTGCATAGGAGGGCGTGGGAAGACTCGATCATGGGTCGACATGAAAACAATACGATGGTCGAATGGGTTACATACGTGGAAATATTCATCAGCAATATCTATACTCCCTCATAACATATGTGGCCTCGTGTTTTTGAGCATGTTTATTCATATATTTCACGAGAAACGCAATTAACAATCTTGTTCTCCTCAGATATAACACTTAATGAGTGGGGGGAGGGGGGGGGGCAGGGAGGAGCGGGCAGGTATGCGCGATGTGAGAACAGTATCTGAGTTCAATCTAACTATTACACGGGCCTCCATGACGCGCCTCTGTAGACGAGTGTGGAAACATCCGAAGGGTTGTATTATTACATGTATAGATATTTGATTTGTAATATTTCCGGGATTTTATTCTCCTTTCTGCCAACACATCCTGATTCTCCACTTTTGAAATTTTCCTTGTTGGCGACGCTGAACGTTGAGTTCCCTGTCGGGCTGTGCACGTCTGTCATCTTGGTCAAGGTTGCTCTGTGCAAGGTGGTCCTTTGCTGGGATGGTTGGGCCATCACTCAATTTGCCACAAACGAATGCCATCTCTTGTTATATCGATACTCTCAGGTTACTCGATTGGGACTTTGGACAAACGAAAGAAAAACAGTTTTCAGTCAACATCGACCTGGGAATGAAATCATTTACGAAGACGAAAACTGAGTTCAGTGTTGGATGCTTAAGGACAACATGGAAGGTCACAATCCATAGATGATCTCAAAACAGCAATAACTGACAAAATCTGTTCAATCCCTGCAGCCGAATGTGTCAGAGTGATGAACAATTTTCCCCGTCAAATCCAAGTCTGCCTGCAGCGTGGAGGCCTACATCTGAGGCTTGTGGTCTCACCTAAATCATATCACTGATAGAAAGATATCTTTCCATACACTCTCTGTACTTCCCCCCCAACACCCACTCCACCTCCAGTTTTCTGCAGGGCTCATACTCTTCATTTCAGGTGGAACTGCCCAAATCCAGGATCACTGTTCACCTCCACTTATTTGTTCCTATTTTTCCCCACCTGCAGAATCAACTCACATTCTCTTCAATTTCATTCTGTTCACCACCATCTTATATCATCCGCAATCCAAAACCATGATCCTTTCTACCCTTGTTAACCCCCCCCCCCCGCCTCTCCACCCCTCTCTACCATCCCAATCCCTCCTCCTTCCAAATTTCCAGTCCCCTCCCCCCCCCCGGAGTTTCCTTCTGTATCCATCTTGCCCTCCCCATGTATCCTCTCCTGCCCTTTATTCCTCCCCACACCCATTGTTTGTCTGTCTCCCTCTGTCTTGGCAGTTGGCTCTGCTGTTGGTGTTTCCCCCTCTCTCTGCTGTTGGTGTTTCCCCCTCTCTCTCCTGTTGGTGTTTCCCCCTCTCTCTGCTGTTGGTGTTTCCCCCTCTCTCTGCTGTTGGTGTTTCCCCCTCTCTCTCCTGTTGGTGTTTCCCCCTCTCTCTGCTGTTGGTGTTTCCCCCTCTCTCTGCTGTTTGTTTTGACCTGTTGCGTCCTGATCCATTCGGTGTTCTGGTACGAGCTCTTCCATGAGCCTTGGTTATGAAAACAAAAAAAATCCATCTGAAACTTTCCAGAGAGATTGTGCATCATGTGACGCAAATGTTCACAAATAACGTGTCGTTTTAAATTAAAATAATGAACGTTTATATAATTTCATGGGTACCGTTGTTTTATGATAACCCTGCATCATGTTTGAGAAATGTATGAACCTCCATGTACGTATCTCGAGTTTTTGGGACTCAGAATCAGTGATAACCTGTCTTGGTGAAAAGAGAAAACTTCACTCTCATAGTAAAAGTTATTTGTTACACTAACCCTGGGTGTTCACAGGTGTTTGATTGATTTAAATATTGTGAAAGAAAATTATAACTTCCACATTGATGTTGCTCTTCCCTTTTGTTTAGCTGTAGTTCAAGTGCAGTATTATGTGTATGGAAAGTCATTCGGAGCAGAAAAACACTTTTTGAAGAAGCTGCGATTATGTTTGAAAAAGGAATCCGTGAATCTGGAATGTACAGAATACCTCTCCACTTGTGGTTCACCTGTCCTCCTTTTCTGCATCAATACCTCAAACGTGTCCAGTGAAGCCAAAAGAGCTCTTGGACACATTGATGGTAAAAAGTGAATTTTTATCATCCGTTCTTTCAAATTGTGTGAATTGTATGTAAATAATTGCAGTTTATATGAAGTTGAGGGATGTTTGGTTAGATGATGAAAGTCATGTTTTGCTTTCAGGAAGACCTGCAATCCTGATTATGATGAATTACTTTCCAAAGAATTCCAAAAGAAATGATCCTTGCAGTGCCTCACATGTCCAAGAAAAGAATGTCCATGTGGTGCTGGATTTCTTCTTCTCAGATTCATATGGAATGTATGATTGTGAGGAGAATACCGAGGTCGTGAAACAAGTGAGAAATCATCTTCTAACAATGGGAAATTCCCTTCAACTACATGATGATGGTCGAAGGGTAAGTTTTTCTTCACTTATTCAAATGGTGTCAATCGATTGTTGATGAATCATCAAGTTTGGTGTAAAGGGATTTTTGACATTGACAAGACAAAGTGCAACAAAGTTGATATTTAAGAATACTTGTCACAATCCCAAATAATAATGCACATTACATGAAAGTGTCATCAATCAGATCAACGAGTCTCCTCTGTGTCGCGATCTACTGCAGTGTTCCCATTGGGTGTGGTGGTATTTATCTGTGATATTTGAGGTAAATAATTATATTTACCTCACCCATATCAATGGAAAAGGAGGAGAACTACAAATGATAATGATTTATCGGTTTTACCTTTCATCGTTGATGTTCCCATTAATTGATTTGAAATGGCTTGAGTGGTTGAAAGCATCCATATGGAGGTTCCCTCACTGTGGCAACCCTTAATTTGATCTTGTGAGATCACTGCTGTGTCCGGGAAGTGATGTTCTGAAACAGGACATTTGTATGTGTTTAATCTTTTTGTTTTTGTTTATGATATACTTTTATATCCTTGTGTTAGTGTAGTTGTTCTGAATAAGCATGACGATGTGAACAACGATATACGAGGTTGTGAAGGATTGATCAAAATTCAAACAAATCGGTGAAGGTGTTCAGTAGGTACAATCGCACAGCAGCGCTTGGATGCAAACTACAGCCGCACTACATTTATGCAAGTTGTGTTAAACACACTCCACATCTGTTACAATTGTGCAAACGCTCCTGTTACAAATTCATCAATTGAGAGGATCCACACACATGACTGAGCACACACATGACTCTAAGCACACACATGACTGAGCACACACATGACTGAGCACACACATGACTCTGAGCACACACATGACTCTGAGCACACACATGACTCTGAGCACACACATGACTCTAAGCACATACATGACTCTAAGCACACACATGACTGAGCACACACATGACTCTGAGCACACACATGACTCTAAGCACCCCAGTATGAATACAGTCTACCGAAAATACACATGGAAGATGATCTGTTACGTCAGATCCTATCAATGACGTACTCTGCACAACATGAATTGATTCAGTGATTAAGTGAAGTACTGCAACCAGTTCTTCTGACTGCGCTTTCACCACTCAATCAATTTATCAAAAACAACGCGTGAATTGGAGCTAGACAGTGACGTCAGGACTGTGGTGTCTGCACATGTCAGGCCTAGTCACAAACCTTCCACTCAACGAAGACATCGATATCTGTGCAGAATCACGATACCATAGCAATCTCCAACCGCCGTTATTTCCTGAATTTGGCTTTGTGGAACGCATGAACATAGCAATGTGTGGAGTTAAGTTCAGCTTTGATGACAACATGTAAACACAATTGGACGATGTTGTGATAGGATCCTCCCTCGGTCTGGCACTTGCTAACATCTTCATCATTATCCACAAGAAGCGTGCCTTTCAAAGTTTATCCACCAACGACATACCTCGTGTGTGTTTTTATGAACACAATACTTTTGCAATTTACTTCTTTCTTTTTTTTGATTTGTTGCCGTGCAACTAGTTCCTTGCACATTTCGACACACTCCATCCTGCATTCAAATTCCCCTTTGAGATGGAGCAGCTGTACACAGCCTTTTCTGGATATGTAAGTCAAGAATTCTGAGGATAGATTTTTGACTACCACATCATGGGGGTCGAGGCCCTGTTGTCTCAAAGCAGACTAGTTTACCCCTCCCAGCCCTTGTTCTGTGAAGAGACAACTTTCCATATTTGTTTTGTTTCAATCCAAGGGGTGGTTATTCTGCTTTTGTTTTCTTTGTGCAGCCCCCACCTCGAGTGGCCCTGTAGGCTTTGTGGCAGGAAATATCACATAAAAATAACATCCACCAAAAGACTGAAAGAGTCCCACACATGGTGAGACTCTTCGTCCCACTCGTTACAGGATCGCCCTCAGCAACACTCTGATGAATAGAGATTTGGCCATCTGTTCACCGTACAATTTGCTGCAGAAATTGAGCATGTCAAAGCCATTCTGTACACTGAGCAAGTCATCATTGGGTGTGTATCATTCTTTATTGTCAATTGGTCGAAGCTCATTCCAGGCCGTGAGCTGAGTTGTTCTATTGTTCAATTCCGTTATGACCTTGTGCGAATAAGTGCATTTCATTTTTTGTAAATTAGCTCAGGTGTAACCAATCACCTTTGAAATCACACACCAACTTGATTGGCCTCCACTGTGTTCAATTGTAGTGATTCTGATTATTTCAAAATAAAATCAGCTGTTCCTGTACGTTTCCCCTGCTGGGTAGGGCATTGCACAGCAAAGACAACCATAAGCACCCAGGAGCTTTCAAAAGATCTCTGGGATAAAGTTTTGGAAAGGCACAGATCAGGGTTATGGGTATAAAATATTTCAAAGGCATTTGAATATCCCTTGGAGCAGAGTCAAAACAATCATGAAGAAGTGGAAGGTATATTGTACCACTTTTTAATAGTATACAGTTTTGCATTTTAAATTAATTTTCTGAAATTTGTTGAATTATTTTTCATAGGGAAGTTGTGGGTTACAATGTGTAAATAAAAGTGGAAAAAGTCTAATTTAATGCAAATTAATTTCAGGCTATAAGTCAACAAAAGGTGAAAAATTTGCTAGGCGGTGTAGACTTCTATGGACCAGGTTTGTCGGTCAGAGACCTCAAGGGAAGGAAGGAGAACAAGGATCAGAGCAGCAATGTTTAATGAAATCGATTACAAACACACAATGTGGAGCAAGGCTCAAGAATGCACTGCCTGACACGCAGCAGGCATTTTCAAGACACTCGCTCCAGAATCAGTAAATAGGCATTTCATATATAGCAAGAAAATCAGATAAGAGTCTGCGCTAAAGACAAAGGAAAATAGGGCCGTAAAGACCCCCTACCATCGTCCCTTCCTGCAGAAGGCCAAACTTAGACTGAAAAGATGTGAGCATAGGATAGGGTGACCTTTTCTGGCTCTTTATCTAAACACATCAGACCCGAGCTTAGGCCGAAGGAAATGTTCTCATAATACCTTCAATGGTTTTCTTGACACTAGGCATAATAGTAGATTAATGATTGAATACACATGCTGAATACATAACAATCAAAGGATATGTAATGACTATATTCCTCCCAAGGTTGGTTACGTCCTTGATTTAGGAGACACACTGGAAACTACAAAGATATATAATTAATTATTCCCTTTGTGAAGAAGGCGTTTGGCAACATGTTTTTCCCTGTACGTGGGTTGTGGGCTCCTTATCTTTGTCTGGCACATACATTCAAGGACTTGTTTACTGGGCTAAGGAACCACAGGTTTTTCCTGTATCCTGCACCTCGAGCCTGGAAACCACATTTTGTCCACCAGCCTCTGCAGCTGAGTTCAAATCAGTTTTCAGAAGCATAATATATAATTTCAGATGTTATGATCAATTGAGTCATGGGGTTTAAACCCTAATGGCTAACATTTCCTCCCTTTGTCTTTACAAGACAACTCCTTGAAAAGACACCGTATACCCCAGTGGTCAGCATCTCAATCAGTCACATGCCAGGCGCGACAAAGCGTCACGCATGCTCAGAGAGAGATACCGGCCCTAATTGTGGCCGTCTAACATTCAACGCATAAATTGTTAGCCATAATTCGCGATGAAGGCGCCTGGTTAGGAGATAGCTGCCGCCCGGCCAGATTCCGAATCCACCCTCGGCACGGCGTAGGTGCGACCCAGTCGCCAGCCAGATTAGGGGCCCTCCTTATGCAGGTGTGGTCCTCGCGAATCAGGGCAAACAATCGACGTCCAATGCCATCAAGCCTTGTACGTGTGATTGCTCTGTGGAAGAAAAGGAGGCACATTCATCAACACCAATCTCCATCTCCTCATAATCACAAATCTCCATCTCCACATAGTCTGTATCAACGTCGGTATTCAAGGTGTTGGGTGCCTCAAGCTGAGACGATCCCAAATTGCTTGTTACGGGTGGTGTGGGTGGTGGTGTAAGTGGTGGTGAAGGTGGTTCTCCCGGATATCCCGGATACATGTTTGCCATCCGCTCCTCACTACTGGCATAATAGCAATAGCTCTTAAAAGAACCTACACTACTTAAATCACAGGTAAAATCATCCCAATCAAAATCATAATCATTGTCAGAATCCCACGCATCAGCAGGTTCATTGATTTCAAGCCAGGAACCATAGACCCCTAAAACCACATCCTCTTGCCACGAAGCGTCGAGGCCATCAACCCACTCGTCGGGGTCCGAGACAATAGAGTTGGCCGGTTCACCAATGGCCTTTGGATCCTTGCCATATAGTGAAAGTAACATCTCGGTGGTGGCGGTGGATGGGGTCCATCCTGTGAAACATTTTCTCACACAAATCATGATTAGGGATTTCATTATAACCACGGCGAGTACGATTCCCACGACTATGGCCAGGCCTGTCAACAGCCATTTTACAATGACCCCTGTCCATCCTCGGAACCAGGCTGTTATGCTGGACCATACATTATTGGCTTCTTCCCTTCCCCTTCGGCTATCCGTGAGATCCTGGGTCGCGGCCTTAAGCCGAATGATTGAGGCCTCTATTCCTTCCGAGTGATCGGGGATATATGTGCAGCATTTTCCATCGATTACCCCACATACTCCTCCCTTTTCTGCCAACAACATATCTAAAGCCTCTCGATTCTGCATCACCATCGTTCGCATATGCACTAATTCGTCTTCCAATTGTAGTTCTGCGATTCGGGTTTCGTTTCCAATTCGTTCCAGTACTAATGCGAGACTATCTATTCGCCAATCATTCATAGTCACTCCCGCCTGGGGAAAAAATGCTCCTAGTAGGACCTGCCACCAACGTCCGTCCAGTCTTACTGTTCCATCCGGGTTCCAAAGAGAGAATCGTTTCTTCCTCTCGTGGGTAGGGGTGTACCCTGTTTCATTAAAATGATCTACCAAATTTACCTTGGGAAAGATGGATCCCAGATAACAAGTCCCTCCCCACTGTTCGGGCAGGTATGGATATGCCTTATTTCCGCAAATAAACATCACTCCATGGGGTGGGATAAGGGCCGAGGCCATGCATTTACTAATTTCAACGCGGGTGGCGCTTGGTGCTCCCCAAGATATTGTTAGCTTGGTTACGTTATGCTGGGCCTGGTCATCTATGGTTATTACAAGGGGGCCTCCCTTTTGTCTCCCTCTGGCGTCGGATGGCAGATTAGCGGATGGCAGGGTATGGGTGCATTTCGAGGTTCCCATCTGGACGTGTCCCTTTCCTATAAGACACACCCGTCCCTTTTGCTCTGTCACCCAGACTGGGTCAGGTGGTTTGTCTAACAAAGCCTGCTTAATGGGTGGGGTATATCGAAACTCCCGGGAACACACTGCTGGGGGTTTTGGGCCTATCAGCTCCAAGGTTGTGGTCAGACATGGGGTACGCAAGGGTCCTGAGCACATATCTCGTAGGGACAGGGGCAGCACTACCATTTCTATCCCTGTCGTACTGGTGTGAGGAAAATGCATACACACCCAACAATGTGATCGGTTTTGTACCTTCGCCATTGCACGGGTCACTGTCCAATACGTGTTTTCCTTTGGCTTTTTCTTGCTTTCGATCCGTGGGTGCGGAGTCAATATGTGTGAGATGCATGGTGGCCTGTAGGCGTAGGGGGAGCTCTGTGAGGTCATAAATTCACATTGTAATAACAGGGTAGTGTCGCTGTTCAGTAATACATGCGTGGTTAAATTGTTCGAGTCCTTTCCCCATTTGTAACCTGCCCTGGCCATGTTTACTATTGGTGTGCCGCCTCTTCGTGGCGCTTGCTTTATACGACTGAGGGCAGCAAAACCTGTCTTCCTTCCATGTGAGTCTGTGTACAACGCCCTCCACATTATCTGTGTCCATACGTCTTCCTTTACGGGGCAGCAGGGTATATTTATCCTCTGACCCCAGATAACTCTCTGCCGGTGGACCTTAACGGTTTGGTCGCCATATGCATATGTCTCCGTGTCCGCCCATGCCCTCATGTCCCCCCACTTGAGGCGTGACACGGCAGGTGCAGTGCTGGCAAAGCGGTATATTAAACTAAGTGTGATCGCCACCCCTAACAGGCGGTGGTGCGGCATCCTCGATCTGTGGTGGTGCGTTTGTGGTGTCTGTGTTTGTGGGTATGGCCAACTTACAATGCATGGCATGTACCCAGGACGACTTGCCCTCACAAAACACCGCTGTTGGTGTGGTCAGGAGAACTTGGAATGGCCCCGTCCACCTTGGTTCGAGCGCAGTCTTACGGGTGAAATGCTTCACCAGCACGTAATCTCCTGCCTCGAAGGTGTGGATAGGCTTGCTTGTTGGCTCCGGCAGGGCCTCCCGAACACGTTCATGTATGCTGCGCGCCACATGGGACAGACCTATGCAAAACTTTAAAAGCATGTCATCCATGATAGGTAATTCAAGTGCTGCCATATCCACTGGCGCCGATACCGGCAAACTCATGGGCCGACCCATCAATATCTCGTGCGGAGAGAGACCAGTGGTGCGCCCTGGAGTGGAGCGCACACTCATTAATGCTAGCGGAAGGGCCTCCGGCCACTTGAGGCCTGTCTCGTCGCAAATCTTTGCCAACTTACCTTTCAGTGTGCCATTCGTTCGTTCTACAAGTCCCGCCGACTGGGGGTGGTAACCACAGTGGAACGACTGTATCACCCCCAATGCCTTTAACACGGCCTTAATGACGTCCCCTGTGAAGTGCCCGCCCTGATCGGACGACACTTTCTGCGGGACTCCGAATCGACATATGAAGTGCCGCAAAAGGCACTTGGCCACCGTTATAGCGTCAGCCTTGACGCATGGGTAGGCCTCTACCCACTTGGTGAACATGTCCACCACTACCAGTACATGCTTAAAGGACATACAAGGTGGTAAATTGAAAAAATCGAACTGGATATGACAGAACGGCCCGACCGGAGCCGGGTGGCCCGCGTTGTGGCGGCGCCTGGGGGGAGCCCCCCTATTGTGCCGTTGACATATAGCGCACGAGCGACAGACCATGGTAACCACAGCCGAAAGGCCTGGTGCTGCCCAGGTGGAAGTGACCTGCCTCATCACCCCCCTACCCCGGTATATACAGTATATATCTCCCTTCCCTCTCCTCTCCCCTCACCCTACACCCCTCGCCTTCCCCCTTCCACCTTCCTCTCCCTTCCTGGGAATTTGCCTGGGCAACGCCGGTTACTTAAGCTAGTAGGATATAAGATAGAAGAGTAAACCACCAAAATAATTTGTATGATTACTAACATATAACTAAGTTCAGAGCACCCTGATTTTTAAAGTTATCATTATTTCTGATGTGGGCCATGACCTTTTTGACATATACTCAAGTGAGCCTTGAGGTGCAATAGGTTGAGAACCCCTGACCTATATATTGTATAGTGTGCAACAATATATACCTATATATCATATAGTGTGTCCCATCTAACCATACATTAAGATGGGGACCACAACATTGCATTCAGCAAGTCTCAAACATCAGGCAACAGCTTCCGTGGTGGGTAAACGTGAAATTTTCTCCTGTGTGAAACTCCTTGTCTTTGTGGTTTGAAAGAAGGGCCTGATTGGAAGTTGGCCCTTTTGACCCATTTCACAATTAAATATCCCATGTGGAACTGCCCCATTGAATTCAGCAGTTCTGAAATATCAGGGGAACAACTGCTGTGGTGAGTAAAACATGTGAAATTTTGTCCCGTGTTGAAACTCTGGTGTTTGAGGTTTGAAGAAGCGCCTGATTGTGAATTGGCCCTTTTAACCCCTTTTGCAATGGAATATCGTGTGTGGCACTGCACCATCGAATTCAGCAGGACTGAAACTTGAGAAATTTCCCAATTACACTTATGCCCCAGATTGTTCCGACGGAGGTTCATTTCTCGCCACATTTTGAGCGATCAACTCACGGAGTATTATACTCGGATCTGACAACTGCATTGTCCACCAAAAGCTGCCTTGGAGATGTAAAATCTCTCGAAAATTAACAGCTGGTTTCGCAAGTGGTCTCGCGCTGCTGTCACGCAGTCATAACATAAGTGGTATTTACCACTCACAAAATGCTCCAGCCTATCCAGAAAGATGTACAGCTGACCACACCATTAAATAATATTTTTTTCATTTCAATGCCAGAGCTATACCGGGTATTTAGGCCATACATCCTGAAGATTGGGGGACTGACTAAAACACCATGATCAAAAGGCGATTTGTAACGGCCAAGTTACAGGTCGCAAAAACCGAACCAAAATGCTCGCGAAAAATTGCGATTCTGCAATTGAACATTTTCTGAATGATCCAGGATGTGGAGAAAACTATTGTGCCAATTGCTTTTGAATTGTGGCCAGAGCACTAGGCGTAGTACATTTACGTGTCCTGGAGGCAAAAAATGTATTAAAAAAAAACCCACCGTTTAAAGGCCATTTTTCCCCGCAAAGCGGGGGTTGGCCTTTTTCGGGAACCGTGGTTGTTGTTGTTTTTTGGTCCCCTTTTTGAAGCAATGTTTTACGGCCGGATGCCCTTCCTGACGCCAACCCTTTTTGCCGCCTTTAACGACAAACAGGGAATTACCAGTGAACTGGTACTCAAATTAGCCGACCTCGGAAGGATGACAGGCTGAGTCAACCCCCCTGGCGTTAATTTAGCGATCGACCGAGATTCGAACCCAGGATCCTAGGATCCTAAGCCGGCACCCTAGCCGCTAGCCCAACACCAGGGATTTTGCACACAGGGATTTTGCACAAAAAATGTATGCACACAGAAAATGGCATTTTATGTACACAAAAATAATTGGTAGTACCATTCTGCTTGTTTTTATGCAACTGCAGAATTGTGGAGCTTGAGTTTTCTAATGCCCTCTTCTCCTCACAGCTATCATGCCCTTGAACATTACTCAATCGACATCTGATGTGAGAAAATGAGTAACCGTGTTTAACCACAAATTGCTTTGATCTTTGACTTCCCGTATTCTTGTGATTATCCTGACAAGTGCATGATGCAAAGTTTAGACAATGTCACTTTTCAACCATTGTGGAGGATGGCAGTGTGCCTGCATTTTGACAGTTTAACAAGGAGGGAAGAACGTGTGCATGCTGGAGTAGATGGGGAGAGTCTGTCAGATGACTGAGAAAGCAGAGGGAGCAATATTGGAGAAGAGGCAAAAGGAGACAGAGAACACAGACTTGCTTGTGATGTGAAAGCAACAGACCTTGTGCTTTGTTCTCATTGCTAGATAACAATAATTTCAAGAGCTTTACATTCCACATAATCTAGGAGAGACGTACAGTCACGACCAAAAATATTGGCACCCTTGCACTTTTTTCAAATAATGCACCATTTCTTCCAGAAAATAGTTGAAATTAAAAAATATTTTGGTATCGACAAATGTATTTCTTTTGATTGCAGTGGAACAAAACAAAAAAAGATGAAAAAGAACTCAATCTTAGCTTTTTCCACACAGAAATCCTAAAATGGCCCAGACAATATTATTTGCACCTTTTCGAAGTTGTTAGAAATAATTACATTTAAAGCAGGTGATTCTTCTTTACTTTGGAATTGAACTCACCTATGGTGAGTTGCAGGTGCCTGCAATATAAAAATCACTCATTCAACCAGTATGAATAGAGAAAAGGAGTCATTCTGCTGTTTTGTGTCACTGTGTGAACCGCAATGATGTATCTCCATACCATATAATTGTTTGAGGAGGTCAGACACAAGATTGTAGCCAAGCATGGACAATCTCAAGGCTACAAGTCCATCTCCAGAGACCTTGATGTTCCTGTGTCCACCGTACGCAATGTTATTAGGAAGTTTAAGGCCCATGGCACTGTAGCCAACCTCCCTGGACGTGGCCGCAAGAGAAAACCTGATCGAAGTTTGCAGCGAACGATTGTCCGAATGGTGTAGAAAGCACCTTGATCAATTGCCAAACCGATTCAAGGTGACCTCCAGACACAAGGTGTTATGAAAGTCAAATCCACAACATTGTCCTAATAGTAGGTTTAATGACAATTCGATCTCTGGCAACATCCTGTAGAAATACAATCATGCAATATATCAGGATTATATAATCAAGGAGAAGTTCAGCAATTATCAATCAGTGCAAGCAAGCCTAGATCATCTACATATACGCACCATTCGAGTCTACGTGTCACAGATTAAATGTCACAGGAATGTTCCGGAGCGATGGCCGTCCGAGTTCTTATAGACGCCTCTCAGTGGTTGGAGAGAGCATAACACCTGGGTTCAACTTAGATACAATTTCATTACATTCTCCCCGCCGTTAAAACTACACTTCCGCTAAGGCAGGAATCAAGCACGCAGCAGCAATAGTAGGGCAGCGATTGTCCGTCCATGTCAGTCGGTCCATCCGTAGCGATCGGGGAGACGAATTTCCCTTCCAGCACGGGTCCGGAAACTACCGGGTACTACATCCCCAAGTCCGGAGTCCCCTGCGTCGGTGTAGCCGCCTAAGTCAGGTGACGAAGTTGGCACCACAGAGCCTACAGGTTGGGGTGTATTTGGCGGCGAGATGGCCGGCAGATGCTCCATAGGTGGAGCAACGGGAGAGTCCATAGACTTGTAAATTGGTTCGTCGATTTCCCCGCAAGGGGCCAGGTGGCGTACGGAGACAGTTGACTCACGTCCATCAGCCATCAACACGTGATCATGCTCAGGATTAGTTTGGAGTACTTGCACCTTATCCACTAGTGGATCATACTTACTCATGCGAACCGCATGTTTGAGGTAAGCCGGCCCCGGCTCTGCAAGCCAACTAGGTAAAGGTCGGATCCTACCCGAGCTTCTCGGGTGATGAAACATCTGTTCGTGGGGAGTTTGGTTGGTTGCCGTACACAGTAAAGTCCTGGTCGAGTTCAGTGCCGCAGGTAACGACCAAGCCCATTTATCCAGGCCTCGGCCGAGGGACCTAAGGCTTAGCGTGACGGCTCTCCATATAATACCATTGAAGCGTTCGACCTGTCAATTCGCCTGCGGTCTATACGGAGTGGTATAGCTAGAAGCGACATTATGCTGGAGTAAGGAGCTCCTCACCTCCTGGGACAGGAACACCGCACCTCGATCGGTATGCACGTAGGCCGGATTCCCAAACATAGAAAACAAGTTCTGCAGGCACCGGATAACCGTGGCGGCTGTCATATCTACGCACGTGAAAGCGAAAGGGAATCTCGAGAACTCATCAACGATAGTGAGCAGGTAACGAGAGATACTCGATGCTGGTGATGCCGGCAGTGGCCCTTTGAAGTCCATCGCCAATCTCTCCCACGGCCTAGTTGCTCGGACCAGTGTCCCCATAGGAGGGTTGTAAAAATGCGGTTTGAGTTCAGCACATACAGAACAATTGCGACAGACCTGGCGAATGTCTTCAACCAAGTAGGGCAAGTTACGACTACGCACAAAATGAGCGAAACGTGTCACCCCGGGATGGCACAAAGTGTCGTGCAAAGCACGCAGATCCTCCAAAGATAAGAGGCCCACACACGTTGCCGGCCGCGATAAGGCATCGGCAACCAGGTTATCCCTCCCAGGGCAATATTTGATTGTGTAGCAGAAATCGGCGAGTTCGATGCGCCAGCGAGTGATTTTCTCATTCTTAATTCGTTGAGCATGCAGGGTGTCGTACATAAACGCAACGCTCTGTTGGTCCGTGATAATTTGGAAGCATCGTCCGAGCAAGTAGGGACGCCAACGCCGAATCGACTCGACCATAGCATACGCCTCCTTTTCGACAGACGAATGGCTCCGCTCAGCGGAGGTGAGAGTTCGTGAAAAGAAGGCCACAGGGCGCCCCCCTTGGGAGAGAGTCGCAGCTATCGCATGATCCGATGCATCACTTTCCCAAACAAAAGATTTATTTTCGTCAATCGTCGCCACATCCGCGCCAGCGATGTCGGACTTAAGGCTATGGAAAGCGGCATTGGCGGCAAGGCTCATGGGGAATGCTTCACAGTCCACAAGTGGGCGGAGCTTCACGGATAAATTTTGTACCCACTTAGAATAATGAGCGAACAGCCCGAGAGCACGCTTCAGCGAAGCACGATCGCAGGGCGGGGCCATGTCGCGCAAGGGTCGCAGACGCTCCTTATCCGGAGCAACAGAGCCGTGGGTCACGGTGTACCCCAGAAGATCTATCGTGCGAGTGGAGTAACGACATGTAGCCTCATTCATAGTTAAGCAATACCTCTGCGTGACCTCGAGGAAGCGCTTCCGATTAGCATCATGATGTTCCTGGTCATACCCGCAAACCGTGAGATTGTCCAGATATACAAAGACATCGGTCAAGTTCTCCTTAGCTATTAGGTCGTCCATAGCCCTCTGAAAACAAGGAACCCCATTCGTGACCCCAAAAGGTAGCCGGATGAACTGGTATAACCTTTCACCCGATTCAAACGCTGTATAGATGCGATCGGCCTCGGAGATGGGGATTTGATAATACACACTACGCAGATCGAGAGTGCTATAGACCAAATACTGAGCCACCTGTCGAACCAGGGAGTCCATTCCCGGAAGGGGGTAGGCATCCAGCTGTGTAAACCGATTAATCCTCTGCGAATAGTCGATTACCATGCGTTTGCGATGCGCTTCGCTTCGTACCACCAGAACTTGGGCCCGCCATGGCGACCGACTAGGTTCTATGATACCTTCTTTAATAGCTGGGCCGTTTCTTCTGCAATGAATTGCGCGTCAGATCGTGAGTAGCGTCGCGATTTAACCGCTACAGGTGTACAGTCCGTGGTGATATTGGGGAACAGCGACAGTGGCTCAATTTCCATCCCTGCAAGAGCACACACAGCAAGCGTATCAGTGCCACCAAATTCCATTTCCAAACGTCCATGTCGCTTGAGAAAATCATGTCCTAACAAAACTTCTGCACATAATGCTGGTAAGACCATGAGATGCACATCCGGAAACATTCGTCCCTTAATCACAAGCTTCAGTTGACATTCCCCTTTTGTGCTGAGCCATAGCCCCTCAACGATAGTGAGCAGATAACGATAGCAGATAACGATAGTGGCCATAAAGATTCGGCATCTTGTCCCAAGAATCGGCCATCCATGTTTTTGCACTAGTCGAAAATCAACATAACTATCCGTGGAACCTGTGTCGCTCAAAGCATTAGCAAAAATTCCCTCGATCATAAGTGGGATTATAGCATGAGCCAGGCCAGGTGGACCTGTAGTTATCGAGTCGTCAAGGTGAGGCGCTCGTGCCTCGCGTGTGGATCCAATGCCAGCTAAAGTCTTTCGTGCCGTTGAAATCGTTTGTAGGCCAGTCGTGCCGCCTCCAGAGGGCGCACATGCCACGTGTGAAGTTCCCAGCTTTCGTGCCGTTGCAGTAGCTTGTATATCATACGTGCAGCCTCTGGATGGCACTCGTGTCACGCGCGGAGTTGCAAAGCCAACATTAGCCCTTCGGGTGGCCGATCCAGAAAGTTGGCAGGGCGTCGGAAGAATGCCGGCCAAGGACGGTCGCACCACATACTGTCGTGTTTGCGCCACTTGTTTAGTCGGCGTGATGAGGCTCACCAAGTTTGAGCTCTCAGCTAGGGGCCCACGGGAAGGGGTGATCCCCATCAAAGTCGGGCGAGGCGTCCCGCGCACCTCTCGGTCCGCTGGCTCGGCAATAAGCACATTCATCGTCGAGTGGGCTCGTTTGCCCCGCGACGATCGGCAAACGTTTGCAAATGACCCGGCTTTGAGCACAAATGACATGTCGCATTTTTAGCCGGGCAAACAGACCTGAGATGATTCTGATTCCCGCAGAAATAGCACGTAGCGTTACTTCCGGGCTTGGATCCAGCTGCTGCGGCTGCCGTCAAGCCCGGATCGGGATCCTCCTCGGGAGTGGCCGGGGTCTCCGATTCCGGCGGACATGCCGAGGCTGCATCCACGACCTCGGCGGTTGCTCTCTCCGGTCGAGTTTGTCGAGATGTCCCCACAGTGACGTATGGGTGTTCATACGCGTCGGATTGTTCTCGTGCTTGGGTATAAACGTGAGATAGCCATAGTGCTTCAGCGAGTGTCAAATCGGCTTCTTCAAGAAGTCTCTGTCTGACGACTGGGGACCTAAGTCCGGTGACGAAAGAATCGCGCACAAGATCATCACAGACTTGTTCATGAGTACGTACCTCTGGGGCACTCTCATTCAGTAGACGTCAGAGGTCCTGAGCAAAGTGATCTAAAGTCTCCATGGGCTGTTGTCGTCGTATTGCGAGCAAATGCCGGGAACAGACCGCGCTTCGTTTTTTAATGTAAATACGCTTCAGCTCTGCCACGGCTGCATCGAACGTTTCACATTGTTCGATTGCCCGGTACATGTTGTGGTGTACCTTTGTTTGCAGTATGTCTAGTTTCGTTTCGTCAGTGACGACGGCTTCCTGAGCCTTAAATTGGTTATCCAAGGTTTTCAGCCAGTGTGTCAATTCGGCAGCCGCGTCCGCCGCTTGAGGGTCAGCTGCGAAGATCGGCACCTGGATCATTTTGTGACTCGCCATGTCGCTCTCGTTCGCCTCTTGTTCTCGTTCAGGCGAAGAGACGAATTGTCATTAATTGTTATGTAAGTCAAATCCACAACATTGTCCTAATGGTAGGTTTAATGACAATTCGATCTCTGGCAACATCCTGTAGAAATACAATCATGCAATATATCAGGATTATATAATCAAGGAGAAGTTCAGCAATTATCAATCAGTGCAAGCAAGCCTAGATCATCTACATATACGCACCATTCGAGTCTACGTGTCACAGATTAAATGTCACAGGAATGTTCCGGAGCGATGGCCGTCCGAGTTCTTATAGACGCCTCTCAGTGGTTGGAGAGAGCATAACACCTGGGTTCAACTTAGATACAATTTCATTACACAAGGTACGACAGTTTCAACCTGCACCAAACACGACAGATGAGACCAAATTGGAGCTTTTGGTGAAGCACATCATCTCTATGTTTACAGAAAACAAAATGAAACATTCAAAGAAAAGAACACCTTCTCTACAGTCAAACATGGAGGAGGTTCAGTGATGTTTTGGGGTTGCTGTGCTGCCTCTGGCACTGAGTACCTTGAATGTGTACATGGCATCTTGAAATCAGGAGATTACCAAGACATTTTGGAGTGCAATGTTCAACCCAGTTTCAGAAAGCTGGGTCTCCGTCGAAGGTCATGGGTTTTGCAGCAGGACAATGACCCCAAACACTTCAAAAAGCACACAGGATTGATTCAAGACAAAACGCTGGACAGTTCAGAAGTGGCCAGCAGTGAGTCCAGATATAAATCCCATTTAACACCTGTTGGGAGATCTGAAAACAGCAGTTGGGAGAAGGCACCCTTCAAATCTGGGGAACTGGAGCAGTTTGCACAAGAAGAGTGGGCCAAACTGCCAGCAGAGAGGTGTAGGAAGCTCGCTCATTCATGGCTATAGGAAGTGCTTGACTGCAGTTATTTTGTCCAAATGCTGTGCTACCAAATATTAAGTCTTGGGTGTCAATAATTTTGCCAATTCCATTTCTTTTTATTTTCTGATTTTAAAGGGTATATTAAGTTCTGAATCAAAAACAAAGGTTCTGTAATATTTTTTTTTTTTTTTTTTTTTGTATAAAAGATCGAGGCTCGTGAAAGAGCGAACATTTATCACACAGAAAGACAAACCGACAACCGACACATAACCGACAAACCGACACATAGAACAAATAACATCGGGAGCGGTAGACAAGATGGGGAGAGAGGGGGAAGGACACAAACACAACACAACACAACACAACACAACATTTTAGAGCAGGAACCGAGAGACATGGAGACATCGAGAGATCTGTGGGAGGGAGAGGGCTTTGGGGGGGAGGCATGGGAAAGGGGGTGGGAGAGGCATAAAACATATGGACACTGCCAGGACTACCAGGAAAGAAGTTGGAATTACAAACAAGGTGGATCTGGGGTGAATTAGTGGGGGTAGAAAAGATCAAGGTTTTGGATGGGGGAAGATAAGAGATGGTGGTGAACAGCTGTTTTAAAGACCTGGAGGGAGGAGTGGGATTGAAGGGAGTGTGGGAGTTTGTTCCAGAGGCGGGAGAAAAGAGGAATGAAGGAGTGAAGGTGAGCAGAGAGCCGAGATTTCGGCAGTTTAACCATCAGAGGCTTGCTGGCAGATCTTGTGCGACCTGTAGGAATATTTGGGGGACAGAGCACAGAGAGAGCTGGGGGAGCAAGGCCGGATATTAACAGTAAAATAAAGAATTGTGGAGACCAAATACTTTTGTCAATTTCAACTTATTTTTGGAGAAAATTGTGAGTTATTTGAAAAAAGTGCAAGGGTGCCAATATTTTTGGCTACGACTGTATGTGATGTTGGGGTGCCAGCCCATGGAGGAGAGCAGTTCTCCAAAGAACATGGACAAAGGCCTTGTCGAGTGTGAGTAGCTCTGATTTTCCAAGGAAATAATTGGATCAACAAAGGATGTCCAATCTGTGATTGGCTGTTGGGCAAGCCATAAAGTTCAAGAGACTGAACCTCTTCTTGTGTTTGATCATGGAAATAAATAGATGGATTTTTTTTGACACCACTAGATCGACAGAATGAGACATTGAGATTTTCCAGGATTGAAGGACTTCTTCTATTATCAGACCAGCATCTAACCAATTCCAGATTAGCCGAGAATGAGGCATCTGCAGTCGACCGAGCAGTTTATGCATATAAGGAACCACACTGTGTAAAAAAAAAACACTGCTTTGGACATTCCAATCTTTTTTTTTGTGCGTTTGACTGTGAGTGGAGGAACTCAGAGAGGTGTGAAATTCAATTTTATGATCCAGGTGGTCAGGCTGAGATCATGGCTTATGAGCCTTAACGGTTAAGGCATTTAGCTTGGATCTTAAGGTCCTTAGTTCAACCCAGCTATGCCAAAATAACACGAGATTGGTTGACTCAGCCTATCTTCCTTTTGATGTCATAAAAATGAGTACCAGATTGTGAAGGGTAAGAAATCAAAAACAGTTTATTTAGGGATAGCAGCAGCATTCTTCTCTCCTCAATGGGTAGAAGTCAGTGAAAGAGGAGCCTTTGGATCTCCTCCAACTTTGGATGACAACTTACCTCACCTTATATCCAATGGTGTCCAATGCCCAAGTGAGGTGAGACTATTTGGGGTGAGCAAGGGGTGGGAGGGTGTGCATTCCTGGAAGGCAGAGTAGACATTGGTGCCACCAGGACTTTGAGGAAGCTTGTCACTTTTCAATGATATGAGCTTTGACAAAAACGTGGGCAGTTGATGAACAAGAGAGGTTGGATGGAAAGAAGGGTCATGCATGATGAGCACTGATGCTCATTCCACAATGCCTTGACACCACTTGATTTGGAGAGAGAGCTGCCAGAATGAGAGCAAACAGTTTTCTCAGCTTGAAGGGAGTTTTGCTTGCGTTTGCTTCCAAGAGGGCCTGATGTAGATAATTGTCATTTTGGAGAAGTCTTCACCTTTGACAGGCTTGCTGGAATGATTGACACACCTCCCTTTCAGTCTTGAGATCTTAATAGCAGGTAGGACTTGCTACTTAATGCAATGGCAGCCACAAGTAGTCGCACTCACCTACCTTGGGACTCACTGTGTAGACACGCCCCAGTGCTTTTACCTTGAATATGCCATTGTTGTTGGGAAAACATTTTCCCTTCTTTCTTCTGGACCAAGGTTTATTTGACTTGTCCCAAGTATAATATCTGGGCAGGTCGGCATGCATTAGGTTCTGAGCAAACAGCTCCGTCTGGCATACCTTGAAGAATTCCATCAATGTTATTTTTGGTGCCTCCCCTCTGGCTACATATTGAGAGGTGTCTTCACTGAAGTATACTCGCTGACCATTCTTCAGGTGGACTGCGAACTTGCACACCTGAAGGAAAGCAAAAATGCAGGAGAAATTCCATTATTCTCGAAGCTGCTTCACTACTTCCCACATATCTGGCTGTCTGGTATTTTTCAATCTCATTTACTTTCTGTCTCCCTTCTGTTCTCTCTTGCCGGCAGACTTCTTGGTTGCACCCTTTGAGGACATACTTGAATGCATATTGTCACGCGATCCCTTTGGTTAATACCAGGGCTCGCGGATGACCGAACAGCTTTAATGGAGGTGACGACCAAATACGGATTTGACTGCAAGCACGGGGAGGAAGAATGAAGGGGAAGAAGCGGAGGCGCATACCTGGAGGAAATGAACTCAAACGGCAATCCGGGTTTAAAAGGAAATGGAAAATAATACAAGGGTTTATTCAGAATAAAGATCGAGACAGGGAAACGCAATGATAAATAAATCCTAGGTTGGGACGTCCCCACAACTCACTTCAGAATACGAGACAAAGGAAAATGAATTACATAAAATAACTGTCGCGCCGTGTACTTGTGAAATGCGGTGCGTCTTATCTTTGTCTGTAGTCGTGTCCGCCGTCCAACGCGGCTCCGAGCTCTGGCGCGAAGAAACCCTCCGTCCGCTTCGCCCACGCGCTCCACCTGTCCCCGAGCGACCCGCCCCACTCCAGGCTCTTCGTCGACTGCCCACGAAGTCCCACCTGCTCACAGCACCGATCCTCGCTCCCGCACCATAAGCACCGCGAAGGACCGAGCACCGCTCCAAGCTCCGAGCACCTAATGATTCAGGGACGACGCCAATGACCACCAGTGTTAGCAACTCAATACAAGGAGCCAAGAACAAAGAACGAATGGACCAGCATGACTGACTAGCACGAACTGACCAGAATGAAGACTGGATACCCAGAGCGAAGAGGGAGAATGCCCGCGAATGAGACGCTTTGTCACTCGCCCTGTGACGTCAGTTCTGGCGCATTACCAATCAGAGCCTCGATTCTTTGTGGTCTCTCGAACCTTCTGCCGCCACCGGCCCTTCTCCCTCCAATGAACAACCTCCTTCTAAGGACCGAATTGGCGCCCTCTGCGCTGATTGGCTCAAGGTTCGCGCCTTCCACGCCAACCAATCACACGTTCCTTGGGCGTGACTCCAGCCTTGCTCCGATGCTTGGTGCCATGGTGGCATTGTACGCGGCTGCTGCCTGCTTGTCTTTCCGTTCAGTCATTGTAAGGGGAGGGAATTATTTAATGTGTGCACGAAGGGATCTATCTAAGTGTCTATGTGAATGCTTTGCCATAAGGGACACAGGTTTGGCGACAGGGGGAACGACAAACAAAGGAATATTACCCATAATCCCTGTACTAATTAGCATGCCCCGCCCCCCTCACGGCGGGGACACCAATACAGCTTATACCAACAAACCGGATAAACATAGAACTTACTACAGGTAGATTCCCTATCACGACAGTCGGATACCTACCTATACAGATCTACCTGGCTCTATATATTCCTTTACCCCCCGCCATAACAATATCTTGTGTCCTTGATGCTCATGCAATTTTCGACATTGATATTGACAGCTTAATTGTCGGAGCAGGTAGGAGTTGTAGGGTACTGTCCATCATTTGTCAGTTATCCACAAACTTTCCATTCCTCCTCTTTTTGATGTTGGCAGTGTTTCCTCCATCCTCAGGTGCACTTCTCCGACACTTCAGATATCCATTGTTGACTCGTTCAGTGAACTTTAGAAGCTCTCTGTGGAACTGCTTGCTGCATTTGCCATCCCTCATGCAAACGCAATTCATGTTGAAGACACTGCAGGGACCGGACCGTGCACCATATTTGCCAATATGATGTGGTACAGTTCTGGATCTTTCTCCTCGTCAGTTATTTCAGCTGAGATGATGTCGTCAATTTGGTTTGGCTTAATCTTGCTGTGCTTGCAAAGCCACAGCAGGATGTGGGCATGAGGAAGTCCACGTGTCTGGAATTCAATTGAGCAGAGGAACGCTTATACTTTACCAAAGGCCTCGGCTTTCATGATATTCATCAGTTTGTTCAACTTCAAGTGAAAGACTCTTGCAATTAGCTCAGACCTGTCATAGGATAACTGTGAGCCGTTGAGGTTGCATTTTATTTCCTCCTATGAAGGGTTGGTGGTAATTGTGATAAACAGATTGGGACGACCAAATTTTCTCACATCGGTCATTGTGTACATGAGTAGTGTAATAATGTTGATCCTGGACCACCCTCATTTTCCCATTCACTTACATGTTAATTGTTCTCTCACACTCATTTCCCGAAACACCTCTATTTCTCCCACCCTGTTCTTTACGAACCTTTTAGCCTTTTGACATACTCTTATCCTCAATGTTGTTCATTAGACCACGCAAACAATGATCCTACGAATATTTGCTCCCTCTCACTCTCTTAATATCAATGATTCCGAGTAGACCGCTCAAACAATGATCCTACAAATATTTGTTTATGCGTAGGAAATAATTTAATTCTCTTACCACTACCATCACCATCTAATATATTAACAAAGTATATGTTTGAGTTTGGTTCTTTATCAAGATATTTTAACTGAGCTAAGATAAAATGGTAAACCTCCCTCAATGTTCTTGTTTGAGCGCCTCCAGTACCACACACCATTTTAAAATTAAAGTATATATTTTCCTGACAACCATCAAAGTTTTCCGTCCACTCAAAAATATTTCCATCTTTTTTACCCAACTCACCGGTATTTAAATTAATTCTCTTATTTGTTTTGTGAACTTTTTTACCAGTTGCCTTTTCAATTATACCTATTTGATATTTTTCACATTCGTTATGTTTACCATTTATATACCAAGGTTGATTACACCTCCACTCTTTAGTCTGGTTAATACTTGGTTCTATCATTTATTTATTTATAAAAAAGGCGGCAGTAGCCCTTAAAATACCTAACCCCATTAGCTTATCACTTTTTTTTTTTTTTTTTTTTTTTTTTTTTTTGTATACAAGATCGAGGCTCGTGAAAGAGCGAACATTAATCACACAGAAAGACAAACAGACACATGAAACAAATAACATCGGGAGCGGTAGACAAGATGGGGAGAGAGGGGGAAGGACACAAACACAACATTTGAGAGCAGGGACCGAGAGACATGGAGACATCGAGAGATCTGTGGGAGGGAGAGGGCTTTGGGGGGGAGGCATGTGAAGGGGGGGAGGCATGTGAGGGGGGGGAGGCATGTGAAGGGGGGGGGGGGTGGGAGAGGTATAAACATATGGACACTGCCAGGATTTCCAGGAAATAAGTTGGAATTTCAAACAAGGTGGATCTGGGGTGAATTAGTGGGGGTAGAAAAGATCAAGGTTATGGATGGGGGAAGATAAGAGATGGTGGTGAACAGCTGTTTTAAAGACCTGGAGGGAGGAGAGGGATTGAAGGGAGTGTGGGAGTTTGTTCCACAGGCGGGAGAAAAGAGGAATGAAAGAGTGAAGGTGAGCAGAGAGCCGAGATTTCGGCAGTTTAACCATCAGAGGGTTGCTGGCAGATCTTGTGCGACCTGTAGGAATATTTGGGGGACAGAGCACAGAGAGAGCTGGGGGAGCAAGGCCGGAGAGGAGTCGGTAGAAGACAGAAAGACCACCTACCTGCCTGCGGTGAGTGAGTGAAAGGCCCTCAGAGATAGCTTCATCGCGGGAGATTCCAATGATTTTGAAAGCTTTGGATTCAACAGCGTGAAGCCGAGCCAGGTGTGAGGCAGGAGCACCAGCCCATAGGGGAGAACAGTATTCCATTGAGCTGCGGATGAAAGCCTTGTATGTGGTGAGGAGCTCAGGTGTGCCGAGGAAGGACTTCGCACGACGGAGGATGCCCAGTCGGCGACTGGCTTTGGAGGCCAGCTTGGAAATGTGGTTTTCCCAAGAAAGATCATGGCAGATAGTGAGACCCAAAAGCTTGAGTGACAGAACTTCTTGGAGAGGATTGTTGAGAAAGTAGATGGGAGGGTTGTCCAGTCGATCTTTTCGGAGAGACATAGTAAGAGAGTGAGATTTGGCAGGATTGAAAGACGTGTTCCACTTGTTTGACCAGTCTGTGATTTTGTCCAGGTCTTCAGAGAGTGAGGAGGCTGCAGACTGCCGATCTGAGGGAAGAGGAATGGAGCGGCAGAGAGTGGAGTCATCAGCAAAGAGATAGAGAGGATTTTCCAGAGAGTCAGAGAGATCATTGATAAAGACCAGAAAAAGCACAGGGCCCAGCACACTTCCTTGGGGAACTCCAGCCTGAACAGGAAGGGGAGATGAGAGAAATCCATTCAGGGCCACACGTTGACTACGACCAGAGAGGAAGTCCACAAGCCATGCATGGAGATTTCCATGGATACCATAGGAGGAGAGTTTGGTGAGCAGAGCTGGGTGCCAGACCGTATCAAAGGCCCTTGATATGTCAAGGGAGACAGCTCTGATTTCCTGTTTGGCATTGAGGACCTCCATCCATTGTTGAGACAGCAGAAGCAGCATGTCCAGAGTAGAGTGACCTGGTCTGAAACCAAATTGATGATCAGAGATCAAGCCATTGGAGAAGAGGAAAGATTTCATATCCGAAGCAATGATGGATTCCATGACTTTGCTGATAATTGGGAGCAGGCTGATTGGTCTGTAGTTGCAAGGATCTGTTTTTGCACCTTTTTTGTGTAAAGCGGTAATGTTAGCTGATTTCCAGGATGCTGGCAGATGACCTTGAGCAAAAGATAGGGTGAAAAGAACAGAGAGAGGGTGAGATAGAGCGGCAGAGCAGGATTTTAGGACCCGTGGGCTGATGCCGTCTGGTCCAGTTGCAGAATCAGAGTCGAGGTTTGACAAAAACTCCTCCACCTTGTCAGGAGAGAAGGACACAGAGTCCAGGAGCAGTTGGGTTCGACTGGGAAAGGTGGGAACAGAGAGAGATGGGTTTGGGACTAAGGATTTCGAGGCGAACACAGAGTTGAGGCATGAGGCAAGTTGAGGCACTTATATATATCTTATCACTTATATATCTTATCACTTATATATATCTTATCACTTATATATCTTATCACTAATATATATCTTATCGCTTATATACTTGTATAACCATAAGGGAGACTATCAATCCATTTTCTAAAATAAACTTCTTGTCATCAAAAGCTCCTAATGCTTTCTTATTTATCTCTTCTGTATATAATTGATGTTTATAACTTCTTATTCCATTAATCTTTCTAAACTCTTCTTTCTTTGTTGTTAAACAGTTATAATAATCCTTAAAGTTTATTGTTTCTTTAATAACATTTTTCTTTACACCTTTTAACTTCTTATCAGTCTTTTCAACGTTATTCACAATGTATTTATAAGCATAGGCCTTTGACCTCAATCCCACAAATTCACTCATTACATATCCTCCTAATTCATCCTGGAACTTTCCAATCACCTTTTTATTTTTAGAAGAGAACAACTCACTCTCTGGACTGTAATTACTTGTATCATAAATATTAATGTCCTTTTTCATATCGAAATAAACATCATCAGTATTAATTTTCAAAATAAAACGATCTGTATCCATATAAAGTAGATTAACATCATTTTGATATTTCTTCCTCAAGTTATTGTAAAAGTAATCATACATCAAGGACTTTGATAAATCAAGTATTGAGGTACCAATGTAAATAGGTTTGTCCATCTTAACGCTTTCTCTCATCAAATGTATCGCACAAAAGTTTTTCGTAAAAACTTCTACTCTCGAGAAGCTTGGTCTGTTGATTAATTTTGATGCTTGTTTCCATGATGTTGATAGATGAATGTTTTGTCTCTTTCTAACATTCTCCATCGTTTTGCCAAATACAGCGTTATTCATCAACTTATAAAAGTCTTTCTCAAAATCATTCTTTGATTCAACCCTGCGTTGTGTGTTAAAATCAATGTACTCTTTCAACCAATGACTCTAATTAAACTTGAGAATCCTATGTATCTTTTCAACACGGAGACCCTTTGAAAGACAGTCTCAAATTTCTTTGATGGAGTACATAATTTTTCTTGATGTATAGTGTTGTTAGAAGCTTCTCTGACGCTTTACCCTTTACATTAAATGATTGTTGATAATCACTTAACCACTCCTTCTTTGGAATTTCCTTTTCACAAGCAAATGGGAGATCTTTGTGTAGGTTATGGAGTTCCTCTGGATATTTCAAATCAACTTCAAAATAATAACCAACTTTTTCTTCATCTAATTCAGCTTGTGTAGATATACAGAGAATCTCAAAGACTTTGTTGAAATTCTTTTCTTTTACCCATCTAAGTTTTCCATAAGGAAGAGCCTGAGACATTGCCCAGCTATACAGGTTGTTCGCGTCATAGTACATCAAGTAAGAACTCTCTTTCGTTGAATCATAATTCGGAAGATATTTGTTATTTGCTTTTGAGTACCTGCTCGAGCATACTTGTGAAATTCCACCTCTTTTTGCCTTTTCAATCATCAAAAGCATATTGACATCGGTTATCAAATCCAAACCTTGTTTTGTCATTTTTAACATCGCACTCCAAGCCAATCCAGGAGCAGTGTAATAGTGAGCAGGATCCAATCCATATTCAGAATGACAGATTGTTCTGAAAGCCTCAAACACATCAGCCAACAAAAGCACATCAGTTTTGAGATACAAATTGTGATACTCACCAAGATTCTTGATGTTATATTTTTTCCAAACATTTTGTGCGTGTCCATAATCTTTATCAGATATATGACTATTATTTAATTTATTATAGTAGTTTTCTTTTGAAGGAAGTTGTGTTTCATTGAATCTCTCAAATGAGTCCATATAGTCATAGGGATAAATTCCCTTTTGTGTTAGTAAATCTTTGTCTGAAAAATACTCTGAAAGACATGGAAACTCTTTTAGATTTTGAACCAGTTCAGCAAGAGGAGAATCCATGAATTTAAATGTGTCAAGAAATCTAATATTAGTTAAATCATAAGTATTATTTTTTTTTTTAATGTCAAATCCTGTTTTTATAAAGATTGTTTTTGTAAATGAAATGTATTTCTGATCTGTGTTAGGAATTGCTGAGATACTTCCAGAAGTCTTTGTAAGTTGATTTATAAATAGATGAGTGTCATAATTAGCGTTGTTATGAAGAAAGACAGGAATGAAAGAGGGGAGTTTATAATTAATATTACAACTTTGATGAGCTGGACCCTTATATTTACCAGTGAGATGACAATGATCTCTAACCTTAAGACCTTCACCAATTTTCTCCTCACAAATATGACAGACATTGTTTTTTCTAAATTCCCTTTTCTCTTCACTCGTCAAGGACATTGGTTTATTGGTTTCTCTCATTATCTTGGTTAATCGAACACAGTCTTTTTCTAATCGTTTCACAAACTCCTCTGGGGTATTTAAGCCTCTATACACCTCTAACTTGTTATATTCATGACCAACGGATGATTTGATATAATAACAAAAACCACAAGGAGTATGTTTTTGATATTTATTTGTGTATGATTCTTTTGGATCTGGAGAAGCAGTATCTATTTTTTCTAAAATACTTTCAAAATCAGCATATATAACAAATGGATGTTTTATTGTTTTCTTTTCATCTTTGAATGAGATATTTGAGCCTTCTTTAGGCATATTGATTACCGTTGATTTATGATCACCACAATAATTTGAATGTTTATCTAATCTTTCTTGTGTATGGAAGAAATTAAGGCAACGCAAACAAATATATATTTTATTTGTTCTTTTACATACTTGTGGTTTTATTAATTTTGTAATATCTTTGATGTATGTATAATGTGAATTTTCCTCTGAATTAAAATATAGAAGATTAATATGAGTTTGATTATAATTTTCAGAAAGCTTTAAAATCTGAATGTTGTTTGTTTCCGTCAGACCATAAACGTTAACTGATAAATTATTCATCTTTTCAAATTTAGGAATATCATTAAAAGCCATTGGAAAATTTAAATCTTTTGTATTCAACATATTCTCATATTTTTTATAATGAGATACTCTTTCAACATGACTATCTTGTGGATGTAGATGTGCAAGAATAGACCAGAGAAAACATTTATTGTCTTTATTTTTGATATTGATAACTGCTTTTTTATTTTTGATAACACTTGGTAAATCAATGTAAGAAGAAGCGTTTAGAGGATTTGATTTAAGGATATGAATGTCAATAAATAGTTTCTCATCTATATTCCAACCACTTCCAGTAATAGTATGCTCAAGTTCTTGTTCTTGCTGGATAAGTTCAACATAAGTGGGATTAACCTGATTGTATGTTGTTATAAAGTGTGTGCCTGTTCTCATGTAAGCTAAATCAGTGATGTTTTCACCAGTGAATGGACAATCTTTTGAGATTAACATTTTAACACCCAAGTAAAACTTGATTGAATTCAATTCGAGAAGAGTCTTTTCAACGAAGGCTTTCATTGATGGTTCAATAATAATCTCTACAGCTTCAAGTATTGACTTTGGACCAGGAGGATTAAAGTTAAAGATTCGAATCCTGATGTCTTTTGAAAGCACCATCAGTATTTTTAATAGTAAACAATTTTGACAAGGGTTTGTTTGTTTTAAGATGGGCTTTGAACCCCTTTTTTAGGATATCTCTATTACAGAGACTACAAAGTTTTTTGTTCTTAGGAAGTGGTGATAATTGATTTAGAATGTTGTAAGTGTGTTTAACTGTGAGTATGTGTTTTCTATAATGTTTTACTTCCTTTTCGCGAGTATCACAATAGACCATGTTTATAGGGTAAGAAAACAGTGTTTTATATATATCACTGTGCTTAAACTAAAACACCTTTTCGAGCTTTTTCGGCTCGTTTTATATATATAACTTTACTTAAACTAAAACGCCTTTTTGGCTTGTTTTATATATATAACTTTACTTAAACTAAAACACCTTTACATCTCCCAATCCATATCAGAACCAGGGTCAAATTCAGAATTAATCTCACAATCAGAGACACCTGAGTCATCAATAAAACTACTATCATAACTATCATCTGAGTTCAATGAAATACTATCATCACCATCGTCCGAGTTCAATGAAATAGTAAAATCTTCACTGCTGTAATGACTCATATTTAATTAGCAGAAAAAACCTTTCCATCTATACCAATATACTTTCTTTCATTAACGGATTCAATCTCTACATTTTTAATATCAAAAGTTATCTTGAAATAATCTCTAACTATCATAGAACGAAATGACATTTCACCGGAAATATTAACATCATTCATTTTACTTAGATCTACACCCTTTGGATTATTAAAGTAAATACAAATTTCTCCACGAGTATTATTAATAGTCTTATCATTCATTTTCAAAGTATCGCGATCGATCACTTTTTCAAGCTTTGAATAAATTGCCAGGAGTAGAGGAGAAACTTTTGTTAGATTTACTTTAATGGATGTCTTTCCAGGTATAGTTAGAACTCTTCCTTTAAATGAAATAGAGGGACTCATGTTATTTTCCATAACTGGTTTTACCCAAAAATGTCCATATTTATCTTTGTTCAATTTAACATCTTTGACATATTTTTCTATATCTTCCACCGAAGTAGAGATTTATTGAAATTTGTTTTTTGTGCTTTGAAACATTGTATTTATTAACTAATAAACTTACGTTTAGTTTAAGTAAAAATTTACTATTTAAATATGATAAATTCTGAAGGAGATTTAGAATTTCCAGACTCTCCATATGATAATTTAGAAATCTGCCGCCATTGTGATAGAATAGGGCTTAATAATGAGGGTTCATATAAACAATGTATTTTCTGTGATTTAATTTTAATTAATGATAATGATAATAAAAAATATAAAAATATATATAACTCTTTTAAATTAGAACCAAAAATGAATTACTTTACAAGATTAATAAGAGAGATGAATGTTAAGCATTATGATGATAATACACCAAGGGAAGAGACTATTTGTATTGGGGAAATGTATAAGGGTTTAATGATATTTTTTATTCAAAATAATTTTAATGGAAATGTTAACACAAGATACTATATAAATAAAATAACAAATTATTTTGAAATTAAACCTGAACTCAGGATAAAATATAGAGTTTCTAAAATAACTCAAAAAAAGTTAGATGACTTGTTTTCCAAATATTTAAATGAATGATTTTTTACCCATTTGGGAAAATAAGATAAAATTTAATAACCATAAAAATATTCCAAATTCATTGAGATGTCTAATAGTTGGTTCAAGCGGATGTGGAAAAACCTGTTTACTTTTAAAGATGCTCCTCAGCCCTAATTTTTTAGATTATGATAATTTAATAATTTTTACAAAGTCAAGTTTTCAACCTGAGTTTCGACTACTCTCACAGTGTTTTATTGCGGGTCTTTAAAAGGAAGACATTATCAGTTTATTTAAACTTCAAAACAAACTAAATGATAATAATATTGATGATATAATACAATTATTTTGTGATACACAGAAATCAGAATCGAAACCAAAACCCAAAACTTGTATTCTCAGTGATAATACGGATGATATACCTTCACCCCAAGATTTAGATAAATCAAAAAAGAACCTCGTTATCTTTGATGATTGTGTTAATGAGAGAAACCAAACAGTAATGGATAGCTACAATACAAGAGGGAGACATTCTTCTTGTAATTGTATTTATCTTAGTCAGTCATATTTTCAACTCCCTTTCAACTCCCACAACTTTCAATTTCAAGCTCAATAAGAAACAATGCTAATACTTTTATTTTGATTTAAGTTGAATTCAATAGATGTAAATAATTTTTGGAGAGATAATTGCTCTACGTTATGTAGTAAAAAAGAATTTGAAAATTATATGAAACACACGATTGGAAAATATAAATATATTGTTGTGAAACAAGATGAGATACTAACTGATATTTTACACACATAAATGACAACTATTATTAATCTTGTGGGTAAATCTGCTTCAGGAAAGAACTTTCATAAATCTAAACTCTTGAATAGTAAAAATGAAAAGATTGTAAGTTTTTTTAAAAAACACCCTATGATTCGTTTTGTAGGTACTACAACCAGAGCAATGTGACCAGGAGAAGTAGAAGGGAAAGATTATTACTACATTTCAATGGAGGGACATATGCGATTGAGGAACGAAGGTCAAATATTTGAGGAGGTCTCTCTTGGTTCTACAAAATATTCACATTGTAAGAGTGAGTTAAATAAAGTAAAATCTAACGGTCTTGGGATTTTAGAAACTAATCCTGAAGGAATGAGACAAATTATTAAACATTTGCGTGGTGATGGAGTTAAGATTTTATCATTCGGTTTTGATATCGATGAGGAGACTCAACGCAAACGTATGAAAAGCAGAGATACAAGTATTAGTGAAGAAGAAATAACAACTCGTATTAATACCAATAAAGAATTTGATGAAATATTTAAAGAAAAGGATTTATTTCAACACATTTACTATAATGATGAAGAAAAGGAAAATTTTCCCATTGACCTTTACAATTCATTAAATGATATTTTTCAATAAATAAATACAGAAAATGAATACCGAAGAAAGAGCAAGAAAGTTTAAAGAACATCAAGAGTTGGTTTCAAAAGTTGTAAAGCAACAGGAAGAGATAAAGAAGAAACGGAGACAGAAACTAACTGGTGAAGAAGCCTTTGAAAGGAAACAAGAGAAATTTTTAAAACCACTTTTAAAAACTCAACAAACGATTTCACCTCCAGTTTCCACGATAGAATATACTCCCAAAAAACTTCAAATGCTCAAAGATTTTAGTCAAATGACAGAGCAAGAACTTGGTGAATTAGAATATGATGATGAAGGATTATTTCGACAACTTGAGGAGGTAAATCAACCCTATAATTATGTTGTGGAAGCTCTTCAAAACAATGAATATTCAGTAGGTTCAAAAACCAGAGCAGGTCTCATTCCAACAGAAGAACCAACGCAGTTCTATCTTGTGAAAGAAAAGTTATTGATATTTAATGATAAATTGGTGTTCTTAAGTTCTGCTCAACCACCTGTTAAATTAACTCCAAGATTAATGTTTCTTCGAACAAAAGACGGTCTCCACCGACCAGAATCATCATATTATGAGGAACCACTTGATATGGAAAGAGAGGAAGATAGAGAGTATATTGATTTACTAAACGCACTTGATTATGGAGTTTCTGTTGCTGGTAAACATAAGAAGAATGAGAAGGAGAAACATATTATTGATGCTTTAAGTAAGCTTGGTTCGGGTGTTAGCTTTCTTCCAAATGACCAATCACAATTAGTTAATAGGCTATTATTGTTGTTAGGTAGTAAGAAGGCTGGAAACAACAATTGTTTTAATGAAACATCCGCCATTTTCGATCAGTTGATGAATATGAAAATAATTAATAAATGTAAATTCAAAGATATTTTATTAGATATTAAATAAGATGAGAAGCATAATTCTTAGTTTTAATTTCACAACGAGTGATTACAAAGCATCATTCCCTTACCCACTACAACTTGACCCCACAAAAGAATATGAGGCATCTTTATTGTCGATGGAAACTTATAATACCTTGTTTAATATCACAGAGAAAAACAACAAGTTGAGTTATTATCCAGGAAGTGGATATAAAACTATAACCGTTTCACCCGGAGCTTACGAGATTTCTCAAATATCTTCTGAAGTCTCTCGCCTTATGAAAGAACAAGGTGATGAACCAAAAAATATGGTCATAGATATTCAAAAACACACTTCAAAATCAACTATTAAACTTAAAAATAATTATAAAGTTGATTTCACGATTGAAAAATCGTTTAGAGAGCTATTGGGTTTCTCTTCAAAAAAGATTGAAACTAACGGGACGTTTTACAGTGATAATGTCATTCAAATATCCTCCGGTATAAATTCAGTATTAATTCATAGTGATTTGATTGATGGTGCTTATAACGATGGAATAAGAACAAATACAATATTTTCATTCAGCGCATACTCAACCCCGATTGGTTATAAATTTAATATGGAACCAAAAAATCTTGTCTATTTACCTGTGTCAGGAAAAACCATATACAGAGTAAATTTTAGGATAACTGATCAAGATAAGCATATGATTTCCCTTAATGAAGAAATTATATCCATCAGAATTCACCTCCGTGAAGTTTTCCAATAAATAAATACGATGATTGTGAGAAAACACGAGTTTGGAAAATATAAAATAATTACAAAAGATGGGGAAGGTATGTACCTTTCACCATACTATGAGGGTGAAGGTATGTTTCTTGGTAGAGGATACTATAAACCAAAGAGACAACGGGGTGTGGGACATCAATTTACTCTAATGGGTATTGGTTCAACCATTCTTAAACATAAAGACCTAATTGGTTCAACTGCTTCTGCCGTGGGTTCAGTTGTGGGTGCTATAAAGAGTATAAAAGATGCTCAAAAGGAGTCTCATAAATTACAAGCAATTAAAGAAATTAAAAAAGGTAAAACTCAACTATCTTCACAAGAACGACAAAAAATCATTAAAATACTTGGGTCAGGGTTTCAACAATTTTAATGCTATATAAATACAAGTATGGAAGCGATTGATAGTATCTATGATTTGGGTGATACGATTATCATTTCAAACTCCACTAAAAAGGAAGACTATTTTACGGTAAATGCTATAACAGGAACAGACTGGAATTCAAACGGAACAAAAAGTTTTGAAATAAATAATCAACAAACTTACTTGAATCTCGCTGATAGTTTCTTGCTGTGTAAATTTAAAATCACTAAGGCTGCGAATAACACTAATGCTACACTCGTAAATGATTTCTTCTGGAAAATGTTTGATAGTGTCCGCCTGTATATTGGAACACAAGAGGTTGAAGCGGTTGATTATGTCTCTGCGACATCTGAAATGATGAAATTTACACTATATTCGTTTCGTGATAGAATGGGTAAGGGAGCTGTTGAAGGTTTTATTCCTGATATGTCAACGGGAACAAATGCTGACCCTGGTTATAGTCAAAGGAAGGCAATGTATAATGATGATGCAAAAGCAGAGAATAGTTTTACCGTAGCAGTACCTCTTAAAGGTATATTTGGATTTTGTGATTATGATAACGTTTTGTATGGGCTTAAAATTAGATTTCAACTACAAAGGAATGATAATGTAAATAGTTTGCTTTTTGGGGTCGAAAATGCTTTTGGAGACAATAATAAATTTGTTATTAATGATTTGTGTTGGTATATCAGTGAATATACTCCTAATCTTAAAACGGAAGAAATGTTGAATAGAACACTTAACTCAAAGAAACCGCTTAATGTATCATACCTTAAAATAAGATGTCCACACGTTAAACTGGAACACTACCTACACTTGGAATTTAGGTGTTCTTCAATGAAAGCCACGATACCTCTGGCTCATTTTTTAAAAACCAGATGGAGAGGACGGTACTAATAAGAATAATGCGCTGAGTGATAATGCTAAGGTGAAACAACTTCGGGTTTCTCTTGATGGCACATTTTATCCACGAGATAGATTGGAAATTGATTGGGAAAAAAATGCTGATGCGGAAGCCTACAAGTCTTACCAAAAGGTGTGTGAAAGCAATGGTAATAATGACCCTGTTTTGGATATGGTTGCATTTCAAAAACTTTATACAATCTACACAATTGACCTGAGTTCTCAAAAAGAAACTATAAAGTCTAATAGAGTGGATACTTCTCTATACATTGAAAGAGGGGAGAGTGAAGAGGTTAATGCTTATTGTTTGCTTTTGGAGGAAACAGAATTACAGATTAATACAGATAATGGTGTTATGATTCATATCACATAGGTTTTTTCTCATAAATAAATGAGTATGAAAGAACCGGTATATGTTAATCAAATCAATCTTAATAAATTAACATCTTGCATTCAAAATCAAAAGCCTTGTATTATTAATGTTAATGCAATTCAAAGAAAAGGAGCATAAGAATTGATGTTTTACTCACAAGAGAGCAGGTAAAAACACTAAATGATGCTGGTTCACTTAAAATTAAAATGACAAAACCTATGTTGAAGAAATATTCAACAAGGGAAACGAGTGGAGGATTTCTCCCATTTCTAATTCCTTTATTTGCTGGTTTAAGTGCAGCGGGAGCATTGACTGGTGGTATTTCAGCAGCGTTAAAAACTGCTAACGAAAGGAAGGCACAACTAAAAGCTCAAAAAGAATTGGAAAGACATAACAAGGAGTTGGAGAAACAAATTAGTGGAAGTGGTGTAATTGTGGATTTTGCTCAAAAACTTGAAAGTCTACCTGATAAAGCAAGATTGTTAGTTGGAGATATGCTTTCCTCTATCGCTCAAGCGGGTGTTAAACTAACTAAAAGGGGTAATGGGTTATATCTTTCTCATAAATAAATGGATAAATGGTTTAAACAATTTGGAAAGAATACAACGTCAAATGTAGAACTTACTAAATATTGTAAAAAACTAAAAATTGATAATGTGGTTATTTGTATGAGAGATGAATCAACAAAGTTGTCCAAGAATACAAAGAATATTATTATTAATTTAGACACACAGAATGGTTCTCATTGGGTTTGTATTCATAATAGTCAGGATAAATATTATTTTGATAGTTATGGTATGCCACCACCTGTTGAAGTAATACAATTCTTACAGAATGGTGTTTATCAAACATTTCAAGTTCAAGAAATTAATTCTAAATGTTGTGGCCAATTATGTTTATATGTATTATTTCAGCTCAACAACAATGAAAATTTTTATGATGTAATTTTTAATCTAATATAAATGACTTATGTCGGAAAAGATGGTTCTATCTTTGGAGAATCCTCTCAGGATATTGATTTATCAAATTATTATACAAAGGCACAGGCTGAACGACAAAAATATAGTATAAGTAAAAATATTAATATGAAGAATACTTATAAATTAATCAATTATCCAAACCCTACAGATGCAAATGACTTAATTAGATTCAGTGATTTACCACAATATATATCTTTAAATAAAACAGCACGTTTTGTTAAACAAGTAAAATTTACAACCACAACACCTGGTTATACTGACCATACACCTTTCCTCATTCAATTTAACTATCTGCTTAAAATTGAATTTTATAAAGAAGGGCATATAGTTAATATGCGAATTAATAAATGGGGGTATGATATGCCTGATTTAGGGTATAATTGGTTTTTTTCAATAAACTTGGAAGACCTACATGATTTTAATCAGTCTCGTAAAGAACAATATTATCCGCTTGGTGAGGATAAGGAGTTATGTGGAAGTACAATTAGTAAACAACAAATACATGATTTTAAGAAAAGAAAAATATATGATAGTATAGCGATGGTTAGCATGACAAAGAAGGAAGGTAATGAGATAAGGATAGAAAGCCGAGGAATACAAACTGATTTGGTAGTGGGAAGATGAGGTGGCATTACCTGTCATAATATTATACTCACATATATTCTGATACATAAATGGCAGGAAGAAGACTACAAGAGAATTATAATTTTTGTATTCAGGGATACCAACAAGAAAAGGGCGCTCCTTATGATATTACATACCTTATGATTTGGAGCATATACATGGAAATTTTGTCATTAAAAACTGGCCTTATACTGATGTTGCTAAACCCACAAATAGAGACTTGTTTAAAATATTAAATAAAAATGAACTTCTCAAAGTTATGAAACATAAAACTCTTTTAGAAATCATCAACAAATCTTATTGGTATCCTATTATGAGAAAAATAATTATAGATACAAGAATATCTCAAAATCCAGATGAAAAAAAAACCAAAAAAAAAAACCACCTTTAGAGGCCATTTTTTTCCCCGCGAGCGGGGGTTGGCCTTTTTCGGGGACCGTGGTTGTTGTTGTTTTTCGGTCCCCTTTTTGAAGCAATGTTTTACGGCCGGATGCCCTTCCTGACGCCAACCCTTTTTGCCGCCTTTAACGACAAACAGGGAATTACCAGTGAACTGGTACTCAATTAGCCGACCTCGGAAGGATGACAGGCTGAGTCAACTCCCCTGGCGTTAATTCAGCGATCTACCGGGATTCGAACCCAGGATCCTAGGATCCTAAGCTGGCACCCTAGCCGCTAGCCCAACACCAGGGTTTCACCAACACCAACACCAACACCAAAATCCAGATGAATATATGTATAATATTCTTTGGGGCTCAAACTCAAAGGTAGCAAGGGATGAGGAAGGAGTTGAGGAGAAGGAGGAAGGAGTTGAAGAAGAGAATGAGGAAAGAGGGAAAAAAGAGAAGGAGGAAAGAGAGCAAAAGGAGAAGGAGGAAAGGGAGAAAAAGGAGAGGGAGGAGAGGGAGGAGAGGGAGGAGAGGGAGAAAAAGGAGAAGGAGGAGAGGGAGAAAAAGGAGAAAAAGGAGAGGGAGAAAAAGGAGAAAAAGGAGAAGGAGGAGAGGGAGAAAAAGGAGAAGGAGGAGAGGGAGAAAAAGGAGAAGGAGGAGAGGGGAAAAAAGGAGTAAAGGAGAAGGATGAAAGGGAGAAAAAGGAGAAGGAGGAAGGGGAGGAAAGAGAGAGGGAGGAAAAATATAAAAATATGGCCATTCCTGAGATTAAAGAAGGATTGAAGGTATTATGGCAAATAAATCAATCTCAATGCACCGAAGAAGAAAATAAAGAATTAATAACTCTTACGAATATATTGTTTTCAAGAATAACGACGTCAATGTCTTCACTTACAGGAAGAAGATATAAATGAAGAAGAGGAAGGCCATATAGTTGATGATGTTGGTGTTATTGACTTTAGTTAGTTTTATTTGTAAATAAATGGAGGAGAGAGTGAAGACATTCCTAAGGATTCTTTATGTTTTAAAAATCAAGATAGAAATGTATATGTTGAAAACCAAAAAGGTTTTGGCACTATGTCAGACTTTTTCTCATAAATAAATATGAGTTATTGTCTCAAATGTAAAAAGAAAACTAAATCTAAAAATATCTCTTATGTTAAAGCTAAAAATAATAGAGTTTATCAAAAAGGAATATGTCAAGTGTGTGGCTCTAAAAAGTGCCAATTCATCTCTCCTAAAAGTGGAGGAGACATACAAAAGTTTCTGTCAGGAAGTAAATTTACAACAACTGGAATTCCTGGGGAACTACATCTACCTGGATATTCTTTCTGTGGTCCTGGAACAAACCTGGATAAAAGATTAGATGAGGCTGACAATCCTAAACCTTGGTCTAAACCTATAAATAGGGTTGATGAAGTTTGTATGAAGCATGATATTGCTTTTGGGAATACCACTACATTGGATGAAAAACATGAAGCAGACAGAGAAATGTTGTATAATTTGTCTTTGATACAAAATCCTACATTGAGAGAGAAAGTTGATAGGTTTATTGTGAAAAAAATGACAAGTGCTAAATTGAAACTTGGTCTTGGTTATTCACCCTCAAAAAACTATTAGGCTCTAATGATGTCATCAAGACTGAGGAGCTTTTGGCTGAAGAATTACACAAACCTATAATCACCAAGTTTAAAAGAAGGAAGGTTTATTCTAAATACACCGACCACATATGGTCCGCTGATTTAATCGAACTAAATAATGATAAGGGATACAGGTATGCTTTAACCGTTATTGATTTGAGAAGTAGATTTGCCTGGGTTGTTCCTTTAAAAAATAAAAGGGGTGATACTTTAATGTTAGCCTTTAAGCTAATATTTGATAGGGATAAAAGAAAACCAAAGAAGTTATGGACTGATGAGGGAACAGAGTTCTATAACAAAATATTAATGAAATTTCTTAAGGGGGAGGGTATTAAATTATACAGCACCTTTAATGAAGGAAAAGCAGTTGTTATTGAGCGTTTTAATCGTATCGTACTTTGAAAGAGAGACTATATAAAAAATTCACACAACTCTCACATTATAGATACAAGAATATCTCAAAATCCAGATGAATATATGTATAATATTCTTTGGGGATCAAACTCAAGGGTAGCAAGAGATGAGGAAGGAGTTGAGGAGAAGGAGGAAGGAGTTGAAGAATTCCAATTCAACTGTGGGTTCTTTGGGTCTTCCAATTCAACTCTCACACTCTCACAAAAAATTCACACAAAAAGAAATTTAAAAATGGGTGTATTTAATTCAAGGTATTGTAGATAATTACAATAATACCGTTCATTCATCAAGAAAATCAAAACCATCAGAATCATTTACAAAATTAGAATATGACAAGGAGATTAATTTGAGAAAACCGAAGTTCAAAGTTGGTGATATTGTAAGAATATACAGATGGAAAAGTCATTTTGAGAAAGGTTATACAAAAAAATGGACTAATGAATTATTTAAAATCGTTGATGTAACGGATACAGTCCCTTGGACCTACAAATTATATGTTATGAATGGGGAAGAAATATTAGGGTCATTTTATTCACAGGAAATACAAAAACCACAAGTAAGTGGATAATACTCTTGAAAACAATAAATAAATAATAAAATGCAATGGGGATACGTTCTTGAGATCTGTGAACCCCAAACACAGAATCCTCAACTTTTCGGTTGGGGCTTAACTTTTGTGTGTGTGTGTAATGGAGATACGTTCTTGAGATCTGTGAACCCCAAACACAGAATCCTCAACTTTTCAGTTGGGGCTTAACTTTTGTGTGTGTGTGAGTCATAATAATATACAAACCCTAACCCAACCCCATCCCTAACCCAACCCCATCCCCAACCCAACCCCATCCCTAACCAAACCCCATCCCTAACCCAACCCATCCCCAACCCAACCCCATCCCCAACCCAACCCCATCCCTAACCCAACCCCATCCCTAACCCAACCCTAACCCAACCCAATCCCTAACCCTCACATTCAAAATCCCAACCCTAACCCAACCCTAACCCAAACCCATCCCTAACCCTCACATTCAAAATCCCATCCCTAACCCAACCCCATCCCTAACCCAACCCCAACCCGATCCCTAACCCAACCCCATCCCTAACCCTCTCATTCAAAATCCCACCCAAACACAACCCCATCCCTAACCCAACCCCATCCCTAACCCAAACTCAACCCAACCCAACGTCAACCCTAACCCTCACATTCAAAATCCTAATCCTAACATAATCTTTTTTTCTTTTCTTTTTTAAAATACATATTTCATTTTTTTTTTTTTCCTCTTCTGCCAATTCTGTCTTTCAAGGCTTTTAAGTTTGAAGAAGTAGAAATGAGAAGAAAGAACATTGTTCATTGCTTTAGAATCCAAAGAGTCTCCAAGATGGACCCCACAGGTAGAGTCTCCAAAATAAAACCAACTTTCCAAGTTCCCAAGGTATAACCACATTCCTGTTGAGCCTTCAAGATAGGTATCACATTCCGAGTCATCAAAACAAAACCCCAATTCCGAGTCTCCAAAAATATAACCATCTTTCCAAGTCTCCAAGGTAGAACCACAATTTTCAGAAATATTGGGGGTTTCCATGATAAGTCTCACATAGTATAACTGCAGACTATCAGGGAGAACTCTCCTGGCCCAATTTTTTAGGGTTTCTGTGATGTGTCTCACATAGTATAACTGCGGACCATCAGGGAGAATTCCCGTTTCCCAATTTTCATAAATTTGTGGGTCTCCATTGTATAACTTGTATTGTATTCTGGCTCATCAAGGTAGAACTTGTTCAGTGGGTTTTGTTTTGATAACTCACAATAAGTATCATCATGGTAGAACTCTTTTTCAGGATTTTGTGGATCTCCAAGGTATAACCTTTTGGCTGGGTCATCAAGGTAGAACTCGTTCTGTGGGTCTTGGTTGTTCAAAATGTCTTCAAACAAAAAAATAACTTCATCCCAAGTTGTGTTAAAAGCAGAATTTTCATTTCGTATCTCAGATACAATTTCCTGTGAAAGAAAATAACAATGTATTAATTTAATACAATATTTTTATTTGTATAAATCAAGCTCTATGAATATTAAAATAAACTTTGTTAACTCTTACACGAGTCTCATCTAAAATAAAAAAAAGAAAAAAAGAAAAAAAGAAAAAAATAAATAATTAAATAAACTTACCTCCATTGATAAGAGGTTCGAGTCCAGTTCATCAATCTGAAGGTTGAGCTCTACACAGGTAGTAGGATTCCAAGGAATAGCAAAGTTATCCCATTCCATTTTGGCATAGTAGTCCATTCTCAAGTGAAGCAAAAAACAAACAAATAAAAAAAACACCTTTAGAGGCCATTTTTCCCTGCGAAGCGGGGGTTGGCCTTTTTCGGGCACCATGGTTGTTGTTGTTTTTGTTGGTCCCCTTTTTGAAGCAATGTTTTGCGGCCGGATGCCCTTCCTGCCGCCAACCCTGTTTGTCGCCTTTTACGACAAACAGGAATTTACCAGTGAGCTGGTACTCAATTAGCCGACCTCGGAAGGATGACAGGCGGAGTCAACCCCCCTGGCATTAATTCAGCGATTGACCAGGATTCGAACCCAGGATCCGAGGATCCTAAGCTGGCACCCTAGCCGCTAAGCCAACACCAGGCTGGTGTTGTGTTTGAAAGTGAAGTGAAGTGTTTGAAAGTGAAGCAGAAAGCGTGTTTGAAAAAGCCTGTGTGGTCGGTGTCTTTTATAAGAAGGGCTGGGTGTGTGTCATTTCCTGTGGAAATTCCCTGGGCAAACTTGGGCGTGTCTTAACTGGAAATGATGTGATGGAAATTCCCTGAAAATGATGTAATGTCTTAACTGGAAATGATACAATGCTCGAGAGTTTATAAAGTGGGTGGGGTTTATCAAAAGCGGGCGGTGCTTACCAAAAGTGGGCGGAGCTTACCAAAATGGGCGGGGCTTACCGAAAAGTTGGCGGAGCTTACCAAAAAGTGGGCAGAGCCAACCAAAAAGTGTGTGGCACTGGAGGCGCTCAAACAAGAACATTGAGGGAGGTTTACCATTTTATCTTAGCTCAGTTAAAATATCTTGATAAAGAACCAAACTCAAACATATACTTTGTTAATGTATTAGATGGTGAAGAGAGTTGTAGGAGAATTAAATTATTTCCTACGCAAAAACAAATATTTGTAGGATCATTGTTTGAGTGGTCTTCTCAGGATCATTGATATTAAAAGAGTGAGAGGGAGCAAATATTCGTAGGATCATTGTTTGAGTGGTCTAATGAACAACATTGAGGATAAGAGTATGTCAAAAGGCTAAAAGGTTCGTAAAGAACAGGGTGGGAGAAATAGAGGTGTTTAGGGAAATGAGGGCGAGAGAAAAATTAATATGTAAGTGAATGGGAAAATGAGGGTGGTCCAGGATCAACATTATTACACTACTTACATGGTCCGCTCGTGCATGTACCTTGGTCCTCCAGGAAATGTAGCTGGCAGGACAGCACGTTGGCACACTTGTGTAGGATCACCATCCAGCAGTGACTCTCAGTTCTTCGTACGAGTCAGCTCTTGAGGTCTTTTGCTCCGTCCTTAGATATTGCAGCCGCTCGGTCTCTATCTTGCAGTAGGCATCCACCATGAACTGTTGAACAGTCTTCGGGCTTTCAGAGAGTAGTTGCCTAGTTTGGGCATTAGGTGGTAATAGTAGAATTGCTTTTGTGTGATCTTCTTATATCTGGTGCTCTTCAGATACAAACTATAGCTGTCACTGCCAAATGGAAATGATAAGGGGTACTGTCAGGAAAATATGACTGGTGCAGCTCATTGATACACCTCAGTCCACCATCTCGTTTTCTCAGAACAATGTCTCTGTTGTTAAATGGTTAATTTAGCATGAGAATGGCGATCTCATCACAGCACTGACCGTTGAAACATCTGGTGTGCTGTTTTTTTGGACGTTCTGTCCTTTATGATGATCAATGGCTGTCCACCCACCTTAGGACACCGATGGGAACCCAAAACGTTCCACAGAAGGTTTTATGGGGCGAGCCCCAAACCTGAGAGAATTGTTTCCATACGAAGACACTCCTGTTTTATAAATACAGAATAGATAACACCATTTGTAGAAATGGCAGCACACATATGGTTCTATTTTCTCCACCCTGACTTGGGACATCAATTTTATGGTTGCTCGTATCTCATTTGATGCCCATCTCCATTTCTCTCCCACAACCCATTCAGATGAATTTGCCAATGAGAAAAGGCAGCTATGAAAGGCTTTGTACGAATGGAAAATCAGAATTGTATTGAGAAATTTATGAAACTTCCCACCCACCTTAGAATGGATAAAAGCAGCGTTGTTTGAGGGGAAACTCAGAATCATTATTGTATTGAGATATTATCAAATGAGGGAATCTTCTTCATCGTGTGCACTTCCAGATCTGGAGCAGGTTTGTGTTGATTGAATTCTCAAAATCATAATTGTATTAAGGAATTTATGGAAGCTCCTGCCTACCTTAGGGTGTCCGCTGTGACACCAAAATGCTCCACTGAAGGTTTGGCGGGGCCAGCATCAAAACTGAGGGAGTAGTTTTGTGATGGATGGGCAGACAGACACTACTGTTTTATAATATTGATTTAATGTTCATGAACCCAATGTTAGGAAACACTTCACTTTATGAAGTTCTTCTTCTTCCCCCTTTTATCTGACTCCCTTTCTCTACAAGCCATGTTCATGTGGATGATTTAATGTGAGGAAGAGATGTCCTCTTTTCCTCTATATTTCCCCACTCTTCCTTCTCTGATATGTTTTTCCACAAGGTACCACTTCTCTCCCACTTCCTATGTATTGACTGTGATTTCGTCTTTTACATTCCAATTATTTCACCCCAACCAGGGACAAGAAACAAGTTCTGGGAATTTGCAGAATGATAAAAACTCAAACACACCTCACGTTACATTGCCCTCTTTCCGTATATAACAGTTGCACTTGCTCACATTGATTTTCTGATCTTTTCCACCTGGTGCAGATTTACTTGTCATCCTAATGTGTCAATTCAAAACTGCAAAATGAGATCAAAATGTATAACTTCAAACAGATGCAATCTTCACTTGTTTGGATTGTAATGGCGAGATGATTGTTTTAACACTGGTTGAGGCTATTAATATTTTGGTGTAAAACGTATCGTAGAATAGTAAACTTGTGAAACCATGTTTGTCTTCAAAGTGAGTGATACAAATTGGCATTTAGCTGAAAAGCCAAATTTTTGGCATTTAATATCATTTACCAATAACACTGGACAACAAAAACAAAGTTTCCATCTTCTGGTGAGGTAAGGTGTCCTTTATTAATTTGAGCATGCCAATTCCAAATCTGAAGTCGGAATTGACTCAGCACATCATGATATTTACTTACAGAAGAATGACAATTTTCAGGTATTGTTTATTTCATAAATCAAGCACATTGCACACCTGAACAATATACCAGTAGTTCAAACCAGTAGTCGTCCCCCATCATGATGGTGTTGAAACGCCCCTGATATTGCATCTCCATTGTGCTGATATCTTGTGGAACCTCTCACCATGCTTCTCACTGACAACACCAAGGTTGACTGGGATTAAGAAAATGCAACTTCAGCAACATACGGCAACTCATTTATTCAAAGGCCTTTATCATTATTTTTGAACCAATTCATCACATTTTGACGTTTTTTTTGGTATTTTTGTTCAGCCTTCATATCCAGCCTCCAGCATATATCATATTTTGTAATAAATATTCCAGCCCTCAATTTGGCATCAGTTAGAATTGCTCCAAATTATTTTTTTCAGGTGATGAAATCCCACAACTTTAACACACATTGCCTTTACTAAGTACTTCATTAGACCCAGTTTTAGATGCATGGCGGAAGAAATATTATTTGCGGATGTACTCGCGGCACATGTTGCACATTGAGTTTTCCTGGAGTATGGTCCATTCTTGTTGGCCACTCATTGATCTTGCAATGATTTTCATCATCTTAGCAATGCCACAAGCATAAGAAGCACATGTGTTTGGTGTACCCTAGTTGTAGACCAAGCAATAGGCCTATCGCTTTGAAGTCACCGCATATGTTCCACTTGTCATCAGCATATTTCGTTCAGTTCAGAATAACTTCCATGGACTCTTACATCTCTTTCATGCCGACAGCATGTGCCACGGGCAGGGATAGCTTTTCGTTGCCATTGTGGAGAAGCACCACTTTCAGGATGCACTTTCTGGAGTCAAGATGAATAAACTACGTTCATCAGAATGGTGTTCATATTTCATAGCCTTCATGAGGCCGTTCACATCAGTGCGGAAGCACACACACACACACCATTCTCTATCTGGTAGAATGCTGCCAAGCTAGCATGATGTTCACGAAAATGAGAGGTTTTTGTGCTTTCTGCCAACAAGTTCCATTCTTGCAAACGTAAACACAACAATTCTGCATTTTGCTTGGACAGCTCACGGTCCCTAAAAAGGTCATTTGACTCTTCCAGGTTGATCAGGTGAGGTTGTTTCAGTGACTCCAACTCATCTGGTTCGTAAAGCTCAGTGTCATGTGTATCATCACAACCATCATCACTTTCAATGTCGTCATCAGCTGGTGCAACAGGTACGGGATTGTCCTCGTCATGTGGCACAGGATTTGGTACTAACTGGCAATCTGGACATGTTATCTTATTTTTATTATTCTTTGTGAAACCAGCCACTTTAATCATGCAGAAGTACAACGAATTCAGATGATTCTTCGGCTCCCACCACACCATTTGGACGACGAATGGCATCGACGTTCATTTCCCATGAAACCATTGTGTCAGTTCAGAGGTACAAACAGTGCAACATATGTGTGGTGCTCACAGCTCGTCTTGGTGGCCACCTTGCATCCCAAGTCGTGCATGCATGCAACCTTCATCCAATTTGTTGTTTTTCGGTTGTGTACGAAGTGCATACTTGCCACATTCGTAGGAAAAGCAGTCTGCACTGTTCAGACATGTTTGTCTATTCATATCAATCTGAAATATAATTCAGTCGGACCCCGCTATTCGTGGAATCCGCATGTTCGTGGAATCCGCATATTCATGGTTGATAAAATGCGACATGTTTCTCTATTCGCTGAAAAATGTCCCGCAAATTCGCGGTTTTTTACTTTTTGCGGCTGTGTTCTGCGAAATTGCGCCCCCCAACCCCCACTATTGGCGGCCATGTTCCGCGAATTCGCAGTTTTTCAAGGGCGCAAAAAAAAAATTCACGAGCCGCTAGCTTGACACATTTACAAAATCTATCTTTCAATAACCATGCATAAAGCAGCTGGACATGGGCAAAAAGCATCTTCTGCGAGCTGCGAGCATGACCTGCTGCTGTGTGATATGTGTTTTCATGGCTTTTGCAGCCGTGAATTTTAGCTGGACTAGAATCGAGAGCTTTGTGGGACATCCCACCAGATGTGTAAACACGTCGTGCTCTGCGAATTGCAGAACACAAACGCTTCATTAAATTGATTGCAGTTTGCAATTTACGGTAAAGCATGATCAGAGATGTTACACAATGAAAACGCTTCGGGGGAATGTTCCATCAGTGATTAAAGCAAGTCATCCTCCACGAATTATAGATTGCAAATGCTTCATCAAATCTTTTATTGAAATTAGCAGATAGGCTCAAAACCCACAATGCTCACAATCCTACATATAGTACAGACTGTCCTCGATCTCGATCATTGTTCTCGTCCCGTTGCTTTGATCTGTGTTTTTGACTCGCTCTGCTCATTGTTCAATAATGGCTCCCAAGCGCAAGACCAGTGCCGGAGATGCGTCGACTACCAAGAGGCAGAAGAAAGTCATCAGCCTTAGCCAGAAAGTGGAGCTGTTCGAATGGCTTTCGAGAAGAAAGAGTGCGGCCTCTGTGGGCAGGCATTAAGGCATCAACAAATCCACCATTCGCTACATATGGAAGAACGAGAAGGCGATTCATGACTATTTCAGCGAGCGCTATACTGTACGAAGTGGTCACCATGTCCGGGATGTCCACATTGAAAGGACTGAGAAGGCCCTTAGCATATGGATCGAGGACAACGTGCAGAAAAGTATGCCTTTGAGTGGACCTCTCATTCGTGAAAAGGCCAAACAAATTTACGATCATCTGTATGGTGCGGGTGGCGCCAGCACGGTTGATGCGCCGAGCGATGATGGTACAAGCAAGCACGACTTAATTCACTGCAAGCAGGGGATCGTTCAATCGTTTCAAGGAGCAGTACTGTCTCAAAAATGTGAAGCTCTCAGGGGAGGGTGACTCCGCAGACCATGAGGCGGCAAAAGCATTCCCTGCTCAACTCACGAGGCTGATCGAAGAGAAGGGATACCTCCCAGAGCAGGTGTTCAATGCTGACGAGACTGGCCTCTTCTGGAAAAAGATGCCCACGAGAACTTTCATCTCAAAACGCGAGGAGACAGCATCTGGATTCAAGGCTGCCAAGGACCTGGGATATCTTATCCTCTGTGCAAACATAAATGGGGACTTCATACTGAAACCCATGTTGTTGTTCGATTCCTGAACCCGCGTGCTCTCAAGGGCAAGAAAAAGCAAACTTTGCCCTTGTTTTAGATGGCCAACAGGAAAGCCTGGGTGATGGCAGCATACCTCCTGGAATGGTTCCATAATTGTTTCATCCCTCAGGTGGAGAGGTACATGGTGGGCAAAAACCTTTGCTCTCAAGCTTCACTCCTGGACAACACTCCTGGCCACCCTGCGAACCTGGACGTGGCTCACCCGAATGTCGAAGTGATCTTCTTGCCGCCCGACATTACCTCCTTCATCCAGCCACTCGACCAAGGTGTGACTTCAACGTTTAAAACGTATTACACCCATCGCACCTTTCACCACATTTTGGATGCAATGGAGTCCGACCCATGGCTCACCGTCGGGCAGTGTTGGAAGGATTTCAACATTGCCCACTGCATCGGTGCCATCAAGGAGTCGCTGGATGAGGTGAGAGCCTCCACCATCAATGCGTGCTGGCACAACCTGTGGCCACAGGCAGTCATAAACTTTACTGGGTTTTCCGATAACACTGAGGGTAAGGCGTGTGATTGTCGGTTTGGCAAGTTGGGAGGGGAAGGATTGGATGACATGCAGCCTGAGGAGTTGGAGGATCTCATTGCCTCACATGGCGACAACCCCACTGAGGAGACGTTGGAGGCCATTATGATGGTTTCCAAGGAGGAGAAGGCAGGCAGTGATGAGGAAGAGGTGCCGAGGTCTAACCTCACAGTCCAGTTCCTTGGTGAGTTGCTGCTTGGTATGCAGGCACTTATCGACAAATTGGAAGATGCTGGCCCAGTCATGGGGAGGTACCTCAAGTTCAAGAGGGGCTTGGATGATTTGCTTCTCCCCTACAAAGAGCTGCATCAAAACCTGCAGCAATCTGTCAGGCAGCTCTCCATTACCCATTTCTTTCAACCTGTTCCCTCCACTCCACCTCAACACCACCATCACCCTCCTCACCTGCCGCCCACTCAGTGTCCTCACCAGCATCCTCACCAACACCCTCAACTGCTGCCTCTCCTGCCTGTCCTGCCTCTCCCTCAGAGCACGACATTGCAGGACTATCAATTGGTTCATCCTCAGAGTTTGAGGAATTCATGGGATTTTAATTAATCACCATCATCATCATCATCATCATCTGAAAGGTGCGTGTGTTTGTAAAATAAAAATTTAAACGGTACATGATGGTGTTGTGTTTTTTTTACTTTCCTGGTACGGTGTGGTTAAGCACTTTTAATAAACTGTAAGCGCATTCCTTCAATAAATTGGAAATGGTACTGTACCTGGTGTTGTTTTATTTATTTATTTGTAAGCATTTTTTGTGAAACTGTAATCATGTGCATTTGCGGTCGAAAACATTTTAAACTTGAAAAAAATTTCCTCTGTGAATCAGGAACTGCCGGGAACCTATAACGTATCCCGTTTTCCCCATTGAAACAATGCTGTGGCATACATTCGCGGGATTTTCATCGACCTTCGTGGATTTTCGTCAACATTCGTGGGTTTTGTCTCGCCATTTCCGTGACTTTCATCGACCTTCGCGGATTATCGCCGATATTCGTGCGTTTGTCTCACCATTTCCGGGACTTTCATTGACCTTTGCAGATTATCGTTGACATTCTCGGGATTTGCGTCAACATTTGCGGATTTGGGCTCCCTGTTCACGGTTAGTTCCTCTCTATTCGCGGATTTTGGCGACTCGGGAACCTGTCCCCCCTTTTTGCATTGAAGCAATGCCCCACTATTCACGGGTTTTGCTCTTTGCAAATTTTGTAGAGATGTATCCCCCGCGAATAGCGGGGTCTGACTGTATTAAAATATAACATTATAATATTATTATTTTATTAAACATTATAATATTAAATATAAGATCTTTGGTGATGGGGGAAGGGAATAGAGTGAATGTGGAGCAAGGCTTGAAGTGAAGCAGGAGAAAAATATAACCCCATCATCCTGCCTGTGCAGGTGAGAAACAGTCCCGCAGATTGATCTTATCAGGAAATCCCATTAGGCTGGTTAATTTTTTTTTCCTGTATATCATCGCCGCCCGCCCCATAAAAGTCGTCCGCCCGTAAAAAATTATTATTATTATTTTTTTGCTCGCGAAGTCAGTAAAATCCGTTCCCGCTCAGTGGAACAGGTTCGAATTTTGTATGTGCTCGCGTACTGTCTGAGCCAAGTTACATGTGCTCGAACTTCGCCGATCTGCAGGAGACCAATGAGGCAAACGTCTTCAATAATGTCTACGCCAAAGCCAATCTCACATGCAACGATGCGACAGAGAAGCCATACCACACGGCTGGCTATGAAGATGTGTGTTATTTGTGTGGCTGTGTTGAGGAGCTGAGTACCACAGATGAGTCATATCCTATATGCAGTACCTGCAGTAAGAGTCGTACTGCCGAGAAGAGGCCCACTCGGAAGTTCAAGAAGTAGTTGGTATTCTGAAGGAGAAGCCAAATATCATCGGCAAACGGGAGAGCCTCACGTGATAATTATTGCTGTGGATTCCTAGTCAAAAATTAAACGAGCGCTACCACTACATGTAGTAGTAGGTGATAAATAGATACATGAATAAACGGCAACCAACATTCTCTTGGTGTTGAACTCGACTCAACATCTATGAGTGCTATAATAGCAGTAACTGCTGATAGATAGATACATCTATGAGTGCTATAATAGCAGTAGCTGCTGATATATAGATACATCTATGAGTGCTATAATAGCAGTAGCTGCTGGTAGATAGATACATCTATGAGTGCTATAATAGCAGTAGCTGCTGATATATAGATACATCTATGAGTGCTATAATAGCAGTAGCTGCTGATAGATAGATACATCTATGAGTGCTATAATAGCAGTAGCTGCTGGTAGATAGATACATCTATGAGTGCTATAATAGCAGTAGCTGCTGATAGATAGATACATCTATGAGTGCTGTAATAGCAGTAGCTGCTGATAGATAGATACATCTATGAGTGCTATAATAGCAGTAGCTGCTGATATATAGATACATCTATGAGTGCTATAATAGCAGTAGCTGCTGATAGATAGATACATCTATGAGTGCTATAATAGCAGTAGCTGCTGATAGATAGATACATCTATGAGTGCTATAATAGCAGTAGCTGCTGATAGATAGATACATCTATGAGTGCTATAATAGCAGTAGCTGCTGATAGATAGATACATCTATGAGTGCTATAATAGCAGTAGCTGCTGATAGATAGATACATCTATGAGTGCTATAATAGCAGTAGCTGCTGATAGATAGATACATCTTTGAGTGCTGTAATAGCAGTAGCTGCTGATAGATAGATACATCTATGAGTGCTATAATAGCAGTAGCTGCTGATAGATAGATACATCTATGAGTGCTATAATAGCAGTAGCTGCTGATAGATAGATACATCTATGAGTGCTATAATAGCAGTAGCTGCTGATAGATAGATACATCTATGAGTGCTGTAATAGCAGTAGCTGCTGATAGATAGATACATCTATGAGTGCTATAATAGCAGTAGCTGCTGATAGATAGATGTATGGCAACCGGACATTATTCTTAAAAGCCGAAGTTTTGGTCTGCCATTGTTATATGTATCAGTGTAGCAGTTACCCGAAGCATGACACAATTACCGTGCACTGGCCGATGACGCAACCGGCGAGCGGTCACGTGTCAGGACTCGCCCGGGCGTGTCCAGACTTGCCCTTCTCGGGCGAACACTTGCCTTGCATACCACGCCCCGTCGAGAGGCGTGACTTACTTATTTTGCACACCACGCCCCGCCTGAGAGGCGTGGCGTTTGTGTGTTGAGTTTGCGATATAAATTGCCGCCCGTTTGAGGGGCGGATCCAGTATGCTTTTGAGTTCTTTGGTTTTGAGCTAAATAAATAGCTCGGTGAAACTTCGTTCCTGTGTCGTCCATTTTGTCTGGATTTATCGTGCGAGCACAGCTCCCACAATTGGTGACCCCTTTCTAAGAACACGGTGATGGAGTCAGCTGTAGCTTTGAAGCTCCCGGGCTTTTGGGAGTCGCACGCGGCCGTTTGGTTTGCTCAAGCGGCTTCTAAATTCACCCTGCGGAAAATTACGGAGGACACGACGCACTACCATCATGTGGTTTCCGCGCTCACCACCTCCACCGCTGCCCGGGTCCTGAGCTTCCTACAGAACCATCATGTGGTTTCCGCGCTCACCACCTCCACTGCTGCCCGGGTCCTGAGCTTCCTACAGAACCCGCCGAACGCTGACAAATACGGCGCGCTCAAAGGCCTACTCCTCGGTGCGTTTGGACTCACGGACACCAAACGCGTTCGACAACTACTACACCTCCTGGAGCTGGGCGAGGCCCATCCATCCGAAAGCATGGACCACATGCTTGCTCTTCTCGGTGACCACAGCCCGGACTTCCTCTTCCACGAGCTGTTCCTCCAGCGGCTACCCGGGCAGGTACGGTTAGCTTTGGCTAACTCACCCATCACGGACCCTCGTGCCCTGGCCAAGGAGGCTGATAAATTTTTCTCGGCCAGGCGACACGTCGGAGCGGCAGCCTGGGACCCTGGGCCGACCGAGGCAATGCCCGCGCCATGACCGGCGACACCATTGGCCGAGTCCGCGCCACTGACGGCCACCGCGACGCCCCGTCGACCGAACCGGACATGACCGCCGGAGCCTCCACCAGAGCGGACCACGTGCTATTACCATGCCAGGTTCGGGCAGAAGGCCAGAACGTGCCGCCCACCGTGCACTTTTGGCGGGTTGGGAAACGACCAGGCCGGCGCTCGCTGCCTGCCATGAGCATCGGCCATTCAGGCAGCCTTCTGTTTATCACGGACACAGAGTCCGGGCGGCGTTTTTTGTGTGACACCGGCGCTCAGCTGAGCATAATCCCCACCTCGGTGCAGGACAAACAGGCCGTGCTTTGCGGCCCCGCCTTGGTCGCCGCGAACGGCTACTCCATCCGCACCTTCGGTTCGCGCAGCGTCGCACTCTGCTTCGGGGGCCAGCGCTTCAGGTGGGACTTCATCACGGCGAACGTGCCCATGGCCTTGCTGGGTGCAGATTTTCTGTGCGCGCATGGGCTTTTGGTGGACGTCAAACAGCGTTGGCTCATCAACGCGGAGACCTTCAGCTCGCTCACTTGCTCATTGAGCGGCTCCGCTCCGACCAAGCTAGCCTGCACGCTCCCGGCCACGGACGATTTCACCCGCCTACTCGCCGAGTTTCCCGCCCTCACGCAGCCGACGTTTTCGGCCGTTGCCGTCAAGCACGGCGTCGAACACCACATCCCGACCAGAGGTCCACCGGTCCACACCAGGGCTCGCCGCCTAGACCCGGCCAAACTCGCCATGGCGAAGGCAGAATTCGACGCGCTGGAGCGATTGGGCATTGTGCGGCGCTCGAATAGCGCGTGGGACTCGCCCCTGCACATCGTGCCCAAACCGGGTGGCGGATGGCGACCATGAGGCGATTACCACCGCCTCAACGACGCCACCACCCCCGACCGGTACCCGACACCACACATACAGGACTTTTCTGCCCGTTTGGCGGGGCGGGTGATCTTTTCCAAGGTCGACCTCATTCGGGGCTACCACCAGGTACCTGTCCGGCCGGCCGACGTGCCGAAGACGGCGGTAGTTACACCTTTTGGTCTCTTCGAGTTCCTTCGCATGCCGTTCGGCCTTAAGAACGCGGCCCAGGCCTTCCAGCGGCTGATGCACAGCGTGTTGTGCGACCTCACCTTCCTTTTTGTCTACTTGGATGACATTCTCGTCGCCAGCACTTCCCTGGTGGAGCACCTCATCCACCTGCGCACGCTTTTTGAGCGCCTTGGCCAGCACGGCCTCATCATCAACCCGGCGAAATGCCAGTTTGGCGTAACGGCCGTCGACTTCCTGGGGCACCGCATCACGAAGCGCGGGGCCGTCCCGCTGCCTACCAAGGTGGAGGCAGTCACAAGTTTCCCGCGCCCCCGCTCCATCAAGGCCCTACAGGAATTTTTGGGGATGGTAAATTTCTACCACCGGTTCGTGCCTCGCGCCGCCCAACTCATGCGCCCCCTGTACGAAGCCCTCCGGGGCAAGCCGGCCAAGCACGACGTCGCCTGGACCAAAGAGATGGACGAGGCGTTCGCGGGCGCTAAGCTGGCCCTTGCCAACGCGACCATGCTGGCGCACCCGGCGCTCGACGCACCCATCGCCCTCACCACGGACGCTTCCGACTACGCGGTGGGCACCATGCATGAACAATGGGTGAACGGGGCTTGGCAACCGCTGGCCTTCTCAGCCGGCAGCTCCGCCCCAACGAGCGCAAGTATAGCGCTTTTGACCACGAGCTCCTCGGCCTTTACCTGGCCGTTCGCCACTTCCGCCATCTTTTAGAGGGCCGCCCGTTCACGGCGTTTATGGACCACAAACCCCTGGTCTTCGCCATGGTCAAGGTTGCAGAGCCGTCTTCGGCCCACCAGCAGCACCACCTCTCTGCCCTGTCCGAATTTACGAAGGACATCCAGCACGTCGCGGGCAAGGACAACGCTGTGGCCGATTGCCTCTCCCGGTCCGGCGCGAACGCCGTCCACCTCGGTGCGGACTTCGCCTGCATGGCGGCCGACCAGACCGCCGACCCCACGGTGCAAGCCCTCCGGACAGTGGACACAGGCCTGCGGTTGGCCGACGTCCCCTTCGAGGACACAGGCACAGTTCTCCTGTGCAACGTCTCCCTGAGCCAACCTCGCCCCATCGTGCCCACCGGATGGCAGCGGCACATTTTTGACGCCCTCCACGGCCTTTCCCACCCGGGCTGGAAAGCATCACAGAAGCTCGTGGCAGCAACGTTCGTCTGGCATGGGCTCCGTAAGGACATCCGCGACTGGGCCAATGCCTGTGTCGCCTGCCAGCGTGCGAAGGTCCACCGGCACACCCAGGCCCCATTGGCACCATTCGACGTGCCCGAGCGGGGCTTCGACCACGTCAATGTGGACCTGCTGGGACCCGTCAATGTGGACCTGGTGGGCTTCACCCACCTCCTCACGATGATGGACAGGACCACCAGGTGGCCGGAGGCCGTCCCGCTGGCATCAACAACATCCGCCGACGTGGCGCAGGCCTTCATTGGCACTTGGATTGCCCGTTTCAGCGCCCCCTCAGACATCTCCTCCGACAGAGGCCCGCAATTCACCTCCGAGCTTTGGGGCACGGTCGCCCAGACCTTGGGGGTCAAGCTTCACCACACCACGGCCTACCACCCCCAAGCCAACGGCTTGTGCGAGCGGTTCCACCGCTCGATGAAGGCCTCTCTCAGGGCCAGCCTCCAGGATGACGGTTGGGCCGACAGGCTCCCGTGGGTCCTATTGGGCCTCCGAACGGCCCCTAAAGAGGACCTCCAGGCTTCCACCACCAGGCTGGTCTACGGCCAGCCACTGCGCGTGCCGGTCGAATTCATCCCTGACACCACCGTCCGCTGGTCCGCGGCTCGCCAACGCTCGTACCTCCAGGAGGCCGCCGGGAGATTTGCCCCCATGCCCACGTCCCACCATGGCTGCCCCCAACCCCACGTTCCCCCAGCACTTCGCACTGCGGAGTACGTTTTTATCCGGCACGACGCACTCCGGGGACCGCTCCGGCCGCCATACGATGGACCTTTCCAGGTCCTGAAGAGGGACGACAAGTCATTCATCGTCGACATCGGCGGCAAGCCGGACCGCATCTCCATGGACCGCCTCAAGCCGGCCCATTTGGACCTCGACCAACCTCCACGGTTGGCCCTTCCTCCACGACGGGGCCGTCCCCCGTCAACCAAGCCCCCTGCCAGACCATCCACCACCACGTCGCCTACCACCCCCACATGAATCGCCAGGAGTCGTTTCGGCCGGGTCATCAGGACCCCCTCAAACTGACTCTCCCGGTGCAGGTTAATTCTGGGGGGGCGCATGTAGCGGTTACCGGAAGCATGACACAATTACCTTGCACCGGCCGATGACGCAACCGGCGAGCGGTCACGTGTCCGGACTCGCCCGGCCATGTCCAGACTTGCCCTTCTCGGGCGAACACTTGCCTTGCATACCACGCCCCGTCGAGAGGCGTGACTTACCTATTTTGCATACCACGCCCCGCCTGAGAGGCGTGGCTTTTGTGTGTTGAGTTTGCGAGATAAATTGCCGCCCGTTCGAGGGGCGGATTGAGTGTGCTTTTGAGTTCTTTGGTTTTGAGCTAAATAAATAGCTCGGTGAAACTTCGTTCCTGTGTCGTCCATTTTGTCTGGCTTTATCGTGCGAGCACAGCTCCCACATCAGCAAATATTAAAAGTAAACAGAACTCAATGTGACATAGGTTTCCTTATTTTCTTTATTTGAATCGTATCAGTGCGTACATACGAAGGTTTACTCGTTTAGAAATCATAACATGATTCATCATGTATGCCCGATCAAATATATTTAAGAAAAAAACATTGTGCGTTGAATAATCCATTAAAATTTCATTCTGAAAAACAAACAAACAAAAAAAAACCCCTCCCTCCCTACCCACTTTTTTGAAAAAAAGTGATGATAAACAGGAATTTTTTTTTAACCAGCCTTAATATGAAAGGTATTGAAATTGATGTCTCCAGGTGATCAAGATGTGAAAAAGCTGCACCAACCCAACGTGGGGATCCACATTCATTGCTAATTTTGTTGATGGCCTTGTCCACTTTGAAGTCTGCCTGGATCAGAACGGAAATGGCTCTGTAAAGCACACCACCGGTATCAGGCAGCGTACAAACGGTTGTGGACATGGTCAGGTAAAGACACGTGACAGACAATGAAAACAAATAGTTCCAGGGATTACATCTCTTCCCTGGATTGCTGGAGAAGTAAACTGGTGACTTCAACATCTGATTCTTATTGAAGGACAGATTGACAGTTTATGACATTCCTGTGTTGAAAGACATGTTTCAGGTAGCTGACCAATCACATTTGTTTCACAGATCTGCAGAAAGTGATGTCGTGCCACCTTGCCAGTCAGAGATGTGGATCTAGTGTTGTGTGCAGGATGGAATCGGAAACAGAAAGGTCAATGATGTCGAACAAGAAAAAGGTTGTGAGCTCAGAAACCTTTGCATCAAGTTGCTGTTGATGAAGCCATTGCATCAAGTTGCTGTTGATGAAGCCTTTGCATCAAGTTGCAGTTGATGAAGCCTTTGCATCAAGTTGCTGTTGATGAAACCTTTGCATCAAGTTGCTGTTGATGAAACCTTTGCATCAAGTTGCTGTTGATGAAACCTTTGCATCAAGTTGCTGTTGATGAAACCTTTGCATCAAGTTGCTGTTGATGAAACCTTTGCATCAAGTTGCTGTTGATGAAACCTTTGCATCAAGTTGCTGTTGATGAAACCTTTGCATCAAGTTGCTGTTGATGAAGCCTTTGCATCAAGTTGCTGTTCATGAAGCCTTTGCATCAAGTTGCTGTTGATGAAGCCTTTGCATCAAGTTGCTGTTGATGAAGCCTTTGCATCAAGTTGCTGTTGATGAAACCTTTGCATCAAGTTGCTGTTGATGAAGCCTTTGCATTAAGTTGCTGTTGATGAAGCCTTTGCATCAAGTTGCTGTTGATGAAGCCTTTGCATCAAGTTGCTGTTGATGAAGCCTTTGCATCAAGCTGCTGTTGATGAAACCTTTGCATCAAGCTGCTGTTGATGAAGCCTTTGCGTCAAGTTGCTGTTGATGAAACCTTTGCATCAAGTTGCTGTTGATGAAGCCTTTGCATCAAGCTGCTGTTGATGAAGCCTTTGCTTCAGTGTTGGCTTTGTTGCCTTCAATGGAGGCAGTGTTGGCAAGCTCTTTGTAAATGGACTGAACTTCTACACAAAGGAAGATGTTCTGGACTCTGTCTTCGGCAGATATGGACCGCTCTTGGAAGTGCTGCTGATAAAAGACAGGGATACGCAAAAGTCAAGAGGGTTTGGCTTTGTCACGTTTGAAAACACAAAGGACGCCAAAAATGCAGAAAGGATTTGGAGGGTCGGACCATAACAGTAGAGAAGGCAGCCGACCTTCTCAATTTGCCGACCTCGGAAGGATGACAGGCTGAGTCAACCCCCCTGGCGTTAATTCAGCGATCGACCGGGATTCGAACTCAGGATCCTAAGATCCCAAGCCGGCACCCTAACCGCTAAGCCAACACCAGAGATTTTCGGCTCTACCAATTGACCAATGTGCAGATTATGAGATAGTGAAGAAAACCATTCTAAAAGCCTATGAATTGGTCCCTGAAGCTTACCGGCAAAAATTCCGGAATGCCAGGAAGAGGGAGAGTGAGACCCATGTGGAGTTTGCCAGAATGAAGGAAACCATGTTTGATCGGTGGTGTGATTCGAAAGGGGTTGGGAAAGACTTCAAATTGTTGCGACAATTTATCCTGGTGGAGGAATTCAAACAGTGTGTCCACGAGGACATTCAAGTACATCTGGAGGAAAAGAAGGTACCAGAGTTGTATGAGGCAGCAACCGTGGCAGATGACTATGCCTTGACACACAGGATGGGGTTCCACAAACCTAACTTCTCGCCTAAAATTAGCCAGGGGAGTTATGGTACATCCGGTGCGGAGAGCAAAAATTAATGGGGGCGGCCTAGAGAGGACTATGAGGACAAATCTGACACCGTGACTTTTAGGGATCAGAAGACTACAGTTCCAAGACAGACCTATCTTCCGGGGGGCTCGAGGCAAACCACGAGGTTCTCCTCCGGGTCTACTTGCGCTTTTTGCAAGAAACTTGGACACTTGATGTCCCACTGTTATGCCCTGGAAAGGAAAAATCAGGAGTGGAGTCAGACTAGTACAACTCCGAATGCATTGGCAAATGTGAGAAATCGCCCTCACAAGGGTTACAAACCATTTATTTCAGAGGGGTTTGTGTCACTGGATGGAGACTTGACTAACCAGAGACCTGTTAGGGTGTTGAGGGACACAGGAGCACATCAATCTTTGATGCTTGAGGGCATTTTGCCATTGTCAGAGAAGACGGCAACTGGTGTTAGTGTTCGTTTACAGGGGGTTGGTGGCTGTGTTAAAGCTCCACTTCATGTCATCCATTTAGAGTCTGATTTGGTGTCAGGACCGGTCACCATAGGTTTACAAGCCAAGAGGGAGTATCTTTTGTTATCGGGAATGATTTGGCCGGTGGTCAAGTTTCTGGTAACCCGATGTTTGTTGAAAAGCCTAGTATGGAAAATAACACCGCACAGTTAGAGCAGGAGATTCCGGGTATCTTTCCATGCTGTACCATGACTCGTGTTATGAGTAGGAATCGCCCTGACGAGAAGAGGAAGTACCCTGAAACTAAGTGTCAGCACACACAAGTCCGGGATGGAGGCAGTGTTGGCAAGCTCTTTGTAGATGGACTGAACTTCTCCACAAAGGAAGATGTTCTGGACTCTGTCTTTGGCAGATATGGACCACTCTTGGAAGTGCTGCTGATAAAAGACAGGGAGACGCAAAAGTCAAGAGGGTTTGGCTTTGTCACGTTTGAAAACACAAAGGACGCCAAAAATGCAGAAAAGGATTTGGATGGCAAGGATTTGGAGGGTCGGACCATAACAGTAGAGAAGGCAGGCTATAGGTGTCGAGGGGGCTTCAGAGGAGGAAAAACGTGGAGGTAGTTTCAGGGGTGGCTATGGCTCCCGGGGTGGGAGTAGTAGTTTTGGTGGTGGCCACAGTCCATATTACTATGGAGGCTCCCAGATTTACGGCAGCTCCTGAAAGGATGATTATCAGGGTAGTGGCCGAGAAGGAGACCGCTATTCACGTGACTACAGCGACAAGCGGTCCAACCATGATTATTATGAAAGTTAGGAAGAGTTGAAGCACTGAATGCTGCGTAGCAGTTGAGCCAAGATTCCTACACGGATTAACCGTGAACGCCACGTTCCTAAGGGCTTCCATGTAGTGAAATTTCCCACACGGATTAACTGTGAACTCCACGTTCCTAAAGGCGTCCATGTAGTGAATACTTCCAGGCCTCACCACCCAACAACCATGGAACCTGGCTCTCAGCTCGGCCTCCCGGAAAAAGTGCTGTAGATTTGTTTGCCTTTGGATTTTTGATTACAACCCCTTAACCTTCATTCAAAAGAAACTAAAAATAAAAATCAGAGGTTAATGAGATGGAGTTTGGCTTTGCAGGGGTTCAACTTGGAAATTGAGCATGTAAAGGGCAGGGACAATGTCGTTGCTGATGCTTTGTCCAGAGTGAATTAACTTTGGAAATGCCTTTAAGTTGTTTGAAATTTTGTTGCTTTATTTTTGGGAAATATTGATTATATCGTTGCTCACGGGAATTGATGATTTGGGGGTGAGCTTACTTTTGTTTGTTTAAAGAGTTTTGCCTTCAAAGAAAGTTTTCACTATGTTCAAACTTTCTTTCTTGAGGGGGGGAAGTGTTATGGATTCGTCACTTCCGTTGTTGTGGTTTTCCTCCACTTGAAATATTTCTGATTCTATGTACTATTATTGTCTTCAAAAGGTTTATTGTTCATGAACTGTTTGCAAAGGATAAAAGCGTTAATTTTAAAAAGAGACAGGAAGCCTGATCCGGAGCAGGAAGAAGAAGAAGAGGAGGAGAGAAAAGGGGAGGGGGCGAGTGAAGTCGGAGAAGAAGCGAGTCGCTTCAAGCTCCGTAGCGAGCATTGTCGAACGAAAGTCGCGAGTGAACTTTGAGTTCCTTGAAAGGAATTCCTGCGATAGGTGTTATCGCTGGGATTGAGAAACCTGCGTGGTCAGGTTTGGCGTTGGGATTCTGACGAATCATCGCCGGGTCGTTTTGACTCAAGTACGAGCCATCGGCCATTTTGACCCTCACGCTTTGTTCATCGCAAAAGGTCTTTGCTACGCGTCAGTTCTGACACCATCCTGTCGTCTGTCGGGGATGTGTGTGCGCAACGCGGAGTTTGAAGATTAATTGGCGGTTCGCCGACTAAACAGTGAATGTTCATATCTGGAGGGCGCCTTTGGATTTCCCATTCCTCCGTGAGTTTGCCTGACACGGTTTTGGACCACGTGACTCTTTATGCCGCTTCAGCCGCCTACGCCTGTGATCTGTTTTGGCAGTGTGACCGGGCACGTCATCTGAATGGGGTTCGGGTTTCGATTTGATCTCGCTCTGACACTCGCTGGAGGGGATCACCTTTGAGCTATAGAGACATTGGGGAGTGTTCTTTTCACTCACTTGGAGCACAGTGAGTTATCTTATCCTAACTGATGGTACCATCATAAGATGTATTGATTGTAATTCTGATTGCCAGTATTGTTGTACCGTTATTCTTGTGTGATTGTTAATACATTATTTGTTTGTTGATAACCATTGGTGTGGTTTCAATATTGATTTTTGACACGGAATAACATATTTTTCTGCCGTGGGGGGTCGGGGTTCGGGTCGGGGTCGGGGTTTGGGTCGGGGTTTGCTCGGGGTTCGGAGGTACACCGTGACCAGGGGGTTGGGGAGGAGCACGTAACACAAGCTGCTGTTGATGAAACCTTTGCATGAAGTTGCTGTTGATGAAACCTTTGCATCAAGTTTCTGCTGATGAAGCCTTTGCATCAAGCTGCAGTTGATGAAGCCTTTGCATCAAGCTGCTGTTGATGAAGCCTTTGCATCAAGCTGTTGTTGATGAAACCTTTGCATCAAGCTGCTGTTGATGAAACCTTTGCATCAAGCTGCTGTTGATAAAACCTTTGCATCAAGCTGCTGTTGATGAAACCTTTGCATCAAGCTGCTGTTGATGAAACCTTTGCATCAAGCTGCTGTTGATGAAGCCTTTGCATCAAGCCGCTGTTGATGAAGCCTTTGCATGAAGTTGCTGTTGATGAAGCCTTTGCATCAAGCTGCTGTTGATGAAACCTTTGCATCAAGCTGCTGTTGATGAAACCTTTGCATGACGTTGCTGTTGATGAAACCTTTGCATGAAGTTGCTGTTGATGAAACCTTTGCATCAAGCTGCTGTTGATGAAGCCTTTGCATCAAGCTGCTGTTGATGAAACCTTTGCATGAAGTTGCTGTTGATGAAACCTTTGCACTAAGCTGCTGTTGATGAAACCTTTGCATCAAGCTGCTGTTGATGAAACCTTTGCATGAAGTTGCTGTTGATGAAACCTTTGCATCAAGCTGCTGTTGATGAAGCCTTTGCATCAAGCTGCTGTTGATGAAGCCTTTGCATCAAGTTGCTGTTGATGAAACCTTTGCATCAAACTGCTGTTGATGAAACCTTTGCACCAAGTTGCTGTTGATGAAGCCTTTGCATCAAGCTGCTGTTGATGAAACCTTTGCATCAAGCTGCTGTTGATGAAGCCTTTGCATCAAGCCGCTGTTGATGAAGCCTTTGCATGAAGTTGCTGTTGATGAAGCCTTTGCATCAAGCTGCTGTTGATGAAACCTTTGCATCAAGCTGCTGTTGATGAAACCTTTGCATGACGTTGCTGTTGATGAAACCTTTGCATGAAGTTGCTGTTGATGAAACCTTTGCATCAAGCTGCTGTTGATGAAGCCTTTGCATCAAGCTGCTGTTGATGAAACCTTTGCATCAAGTTTCTGTTGATGAAACCTTTGCATCAAGCTGCTGTTGATGAAGCCTTTGCATGAAGTTGCTGTTGATGAAGCCTTTGCATGAAGTTGCTGTTGATGAAACCTTTGCATCAAGTTGCTGTTGATGAAGCCTTTGCATGAAGTTGCTGTTTATGAAGCCTTTGCATCAAGTTGACCGTCCTGCACCCAGTCTTCACACAACATTAGACACTAAATGAACAACAACCAAGATGCTTTGCAAGGCCTAACAGTAATGGGTGCTGCTTTTGTTCTTTTTATTCTAAATAATAACAAGTTACTGAAGAAGCCCCTTCCATCCCCCACCCACTATATCATTAATAGGTTCCCAGTAATCATTGAAGATCAAGTATCTTATTATGTAGTTTACTGACATGAAACCACCTGTAATTGGGAAGAATATCCTCCTCATAAGGTTTCACACCTCTGGCTAACAACTGTGTGAGTCACGTGACCGGACCTAATACCTTGACGTTTGGTGGTGTAATGTCATTACATAATTGATTGGTTTACTTTATCATTTATATATTTTTTCTGTTCAGGCGATTTGTACTACAAGACCAAAATCACCTTCTAGTGAAAAGAAAGGAAATCCAAAAGTTCAGAAAACTCAGCAATCAGGTGTTGTGCTTCCTTTGTGTTATCTTGTGGTGAACACTGGTTTGAGATTTTAAATTACCATTGAAAAGTTAACTCCTTGAATAAACTAATTTTTTTCTCCTCTGTTTAGTTTTCTTGCAGTACGACACGTATGGACATTCAATGAGGGCAGAACGAGACTTTTTGTCGAAGTTGAAATCGTATTTTCACAAGAGAAATGTGAATTTGTATGTTGAGGATTGCACAAGAGGAACCCCCATTGCTGCTAATAAACAGCTTCTCCTTTTCTGTGTTAACTCTACTCGTGTGGGAACTGATGCTCAAGCTGCGCTCCGACGCATTGGAGGTAACAAAGTAAACTTTCCGCCATTCCTCTTGAAAACATCACGAGCTTTGCACAAATGTGTTCAAAATTTACACGAGCTCTTTCATTTTTGATCTTTTGTGTCTCTTTTGCTTCCAGACGAGCCTGTGATATTGATTGTGATGAATCACTTTCATAAGAAAACGAACTTGGCAAATCCTCACAGCGCCGCACACGTTGCACAAAGCAATGTCCGTGCAGTGGTGGATTGCTTCTTCTTCGAATCAGACGGCACGTACGACTGTAAGCAGAATGAGGATGCCGTGGAACAAGTTGCTAAAGAAATCATGTCAATGACGAATACTCCTGGACATCATGACAACGTTGAAACAGTAAGATTTTCATCACTAAGTGAAATGGCATCAATCGTTTAGACTGTAATCAGCAGGATACGGCTTGTAATTTGTTGTTGTGCAGATATATTATTGATTCAAGAATGTTGATCAACTTGTAAGATATTTATGTGCTGGAGAAAAACAATGGTATTTATTAGTACAGGGTGATTTTTTTTCTTATCTTCGAGAACCATAAATAATCCCCATCTCTTTTGCTCAAGGTCATCTGCCAGCATCTTGGAAATCAGCTAACATCACCGCTTTACACAAAAAATGTGCAAAAACAGATCCTTGTAACTACAGACCAATCAGCCTGCTCCCAATAATCAGCAAGGTCATGGAATCAATCATCGCTTCTGACATCAAATCCTTTCTTTTCTCCAATGGCTTGATCTCCGAATATCAATTTGGATTCAGACCAGGTATTTCTACTCTGGACATGCTGCTTCTGCTGTCTCAACAATGGATGGAGGTCCTGAATGCCAAACAGGAAATCAGAGCTGTCTCCCTTGACATATCATGTGCCTTCGATACGGTCTGGCACCCCGCTCTGCTTACCAAACTCTCTTCTTATGGTATCCATGGAAATCTCCACGCATGGCTTGCGGACTTCCTCTCTGGTCGTAGTCAACGTGTGGCCATGAATGGGTTTCTCTCATCTCCCCTTCCTGTTCAGGCTGGAGTTCCCCAAGGCAGTGTTCTGGGCCCTGTGCTTTTTCTGGTCTTCATCAATGATATCTCTGACTCTCTGGAAAATACTCTCTATCTCTTTGCTGATGACTCCACTCTCTGCCGCTCCATACCCCATTACCCCATCCCTCAGATCGGCCGTCTGCAGCCTCCTCACTCTCTGCAGACCTGGACAAAATCACAGACTGGTCAAACAAGTGGAACATGTCTTTCAATCCTGACAAATCTCAAACTTTCACTATGTCTCTCCGAAAAGCCCGACTGGACAACCCTCCAATCTACTTTCTCAACAATTCTCTTCAATAAGTTCTGTTACTCAAGCTTTTGGGTCTCACAACCTGCCATGATCTTTCCTGGGAAAACCACATTTCCAAGCTGGCCTCCAAAGCCAGTCGCCGACTGGGCATCCTCCGTCCTGTGAAGTCCTGCCTTTGCACATCTGAGCTCCTGCACAAATATTCCTACAGGTCGCACAATATCTGCCAGCAACCGTCTTATGGTTAAACTGCCAAAATCAAGACTCTCTATTCACCTTCACTCTTTCATTCCTCTTTTCTCCGCCTCTGGAACAAACTCCCTCACTCTCTTCAATCCCACTCTTCCCTCCAGGTCTTTAAACCAGCTGTTCATCACCATCTCTTATCTTCCCCCATCCAAAACCTTGATCTTTTCTACCCCCATCAATTCACCCCAATTCCACTTTATTGAAATATCGACTTCTTTCCTGGAAGTCTGAGCAGTGTCCACGTGGTTTTTTTTTTAACCTCTCCCAACCCACCCTCCCTTCCCATGCCCCCTCCCCCCTCCCCCAAGCCCTCTCCGTCCCACAGATCTCCCGATGTCCCTGCTCTCCATCTTGTTCTCCCGCTCCCTTTATCATATGTTTTATGTTTTATATGTGAGTTTTTCTTTTTTGTGATCAATGTTAGCTCTTACACGAGCCTCGACTTTGTATACAAAAAAATAGGAAAAAAAAAAGGCATGTTTTCAGGTTGTCTGTCCATCCGTCCGTTAAAGGTTTTCGTTTCCACGATAACTTGAGAATGGCTGAAGGGATCTTAATCAAACTTGGTGCAGGTATGTATGATGAGGTAAAGATGAACTTATTCGGAACTGATTCGGTTTTGCAGTCGCGAGGTCAAAGGTCAGAGGTCATGTTCGGTAAAAAAAATCCTGTTACCCACGATAACCTGTGAACCAGTGATAGGATTCTGACCAAATTTGGTACAATTATGTAGAATGATGTAAAGATGAACTGATTTGAATTTGGGGGCAAAGGTCAAAGTCTGTAATGGGTCTATAACTTGAGAACGGCTGAAGTGATGTACTGTAATTCAAACTTGGTACTGGTATGTATGATGATGTAAAAATGAATTGATTCGAATTTGGGGTTCAAGGTCAAAGTCTGTAATCTATATTATATGAGTCGTAGGTGATTCTGTCTGCCTGTCTGTCTGTCTGTCTGTCTGTCGTGGGGTGTGGCTTACTCCGTTTAGAGAGTAGCTCCATCCATTCTGGGAGAGGCCTCAAAAACAAATATCCACCATTTTATTAACTCGCATAGCTTTGAGGCCTGTATAGTTAGGCCCGTGCGGTCTTTCTCTCTCACACAGGTTTATTTCAACTCAAATTCGATATATCATTTCATTTTTAACAGTCGCTAACATAGTGTTAGACTCACGAGAAAAAACACGGGAAGAAAATTCGATGAAAGTTTCCGTTTATAGAACGAAATTAATCATCAAAGGCCTGGAACACACCTTTATCTTCAATCTAACTCACCATCTCATTTAATTTGTATCAATGGTTTTAGACTCGGTTTCAGCAATAATTGGGAACATTCATGCACACGTGGGAAAATGCAGAGATATATTTTAAAAGATCGCGTCTCGATGTATCATACACCGCCCAACATGACACAGACGGCAACATATTGTTACGGGTCGCGGACAAGATGTTACTTTGGGCCGAGCGGATGGTCAACCGCGACCGTTACAGGATCCCCGATTGGCCCGACTCCCCCAACATTGACCAGATCGCGCCACAGATATTCAATTTGGAAACCTCTAAAGCGACCGAAAGAGAAGGAAGAGAGAAGAAGACAGAGTACGGAGGAATAACAGGATTTATTATACACACAAGCAAAAAGAACAGTCATGATTATTTACAAGCAATGGATGGAAGGAGCAGTCACACAGTGAATCGTTAGCTTATGCTATTCAATTTACTTAACCCCAGGACAACGATTAGGACAGACGACGTTCACACTTACATGGGGGAAATTGCAGGCAGGAATGGCGGAGGTGGGTTGCTGGAGAGGGAGGCAGGGTCAGGTCCCTGCAACCGGCAGGGCTGGAGGTAGCAGCTCCTTTTTGGCGGGAAAACCCTCGGTCGCGTCGACGCTGCTGATGCTGTGGACGTCACGCGCTGGCTCGGTCACACCTGCTCCTCTCCTTCTGGTGGAGCCATCTCCCTCCTCTCAGCGCGTCTCTCCAAAGCTTGTTTCATCTTCAAGTACCTCTCCTTTTTGGTTTGGAGCATCTCTCATCTCTCATCTCACAGCTCACAGCTCATCTCTCCTCTCATCTCTTCTCTCATGTCTTCTCTCATCTGCCGAAGCAGTCCCTTCCAGTCGCTGTTATTACTCGGGTCGGAATCAAGCCGCCGGCTGTGAGGGCACGCCTACCGGGTCGCTCACCGCGGTGCTGGTTGGCTGTTAGGGCTGTCCGATTCCCCTTTTGATCATGACGACGTGCCACGCCCGTGAGTTGGCGGCTCCTACCCCCCTCTTCTCCGAGATTAGCACATGGGCAATGGCAGCTTGCGGGATTGAACACCACTCGCACCGCTTTTGAAAGGAACTTTGGAGAGCGGAGATGATTGGGGAAATTGAAAGGGGCCTACGCTTATTTCGTTTGATACAATGCAGAGTCAATCTAGTGGGAAACACATATTTAGCCTACATAGAATAAGGAAATAAACTATTTAAAAAGATATATCGTGGCCTGTCTGTAGGTTCATGGAATTAACTAGGGGGACGTCTTTCGATCTTATTTACTCTACGAGGGTCAGTTAAAACACAGCAAACCAGTTCTCACATTCTTTACACTTTCCAAATTCGTTACAATATCTACATATATTAAAAATCGCTTTTTCTTTTCCGTTAAGATATATTACTTTTCCATTTGATGACAGTCGTCACAAAAACGCCAACAATGATGCCGACATATATTTTTTCGTTCTTATTTCATTCAACATTATTATCTGAAAGTAAAGGTTCACGTGTTCATTTCACGTGTGCAAAAACAATCTCCATTTCACGTGTGCATGGACGTGTCATTCACATATGTAAAATAAATAAATTAACAGACGGGGGAAATGGCTGAGAGATATTTCGTTCGGAGCGATTATACACCGCCCAAAGGAAAATTTTCACTGAGGAACCGAGTGAATTCACTGAGCGAATGTCATCGAATTTCACCGAGTTTCAGGAAATTACCGAGAGATATTTCTTTGTTTTTATTTTATTAGTTACCAGCAGAAGTACCCCGCGTTGCCAGGTAGGGGGAGAGGGGAAGGGCACGTACACTTTAAACATGTATATACATGTGGATATATACGTGTGTTTGTGTGTTTGTGTGTATGTGTATATGTGTATATGTGTATATATATATATATATATATATATATATATATATATATATATATGTGTGTGTGTGTGTGTGTGTGTGTGTGTGTGTGTGTGTGTGTGTGTATGTGATGTGTGTGGGTGTGTATATGTGTATATATGTGCATATATGTGTGTATGTGTGTGTATATATGTCGGAATGATGGGACTTAGAACTTGGGACTCAGAGGACTCAGAGAAGGAGCAACGGATATATTTATTAGAACTCGTTTACACAAGCTTGCGGAAAACACAATGTCGCATGAAGCTCACAAAATGACCAACACTACAACAAGATGCTCTGAAGTAATTCGATTTAAACTTGCTATATATAAAGAATATTAGGGTGTGGCTTTAGCTCACAAGATACAGAGAAAGAATGGGCTCATTGGTCCCCCCACCATTAGTCCCATCCTGTTGTTCAGTTAGTTAAAGGAAGTTCATCCAAGGCCACTCATGGGTTAGCTCAGATAAGGAGATGGTCAGCAATATGTGGCAACATGTTTACAACTTTCTGTATAGAGACTTGGGTTGGGGAAGTACAAAGGGAGTGGACACTCATAAATGTGTCAACCTACAGGGTATTGGCAAAGTCTTGTGGGAGGCTGAGAGATAGCAGCTGCAACCAAGGCCACAAAAGGGGAACAAGGGATTATGCCAATACAGGGCAAGAGCTCACAAGCACAGAACTCCTTATTAGGGTATTACACATCCTCAATGCACAAGAAAGGACTAAGTATTTTAAAAGAATACAGCAATCAGTCAAAACAAAACATATAATTGGTTATGCTTGGTAATTGGTAGAGCAGCAAGAATTAACAAAGGGGGAGGGGAATAACAGCTCCCCACATACCGCCCTTTTGGATCTAAGATACAACGTTATCTACGAGCCAATCAAAGGCCTTTATTTCAAACAAAGCAGAAACAAAACAAATCAGGAAAGTCATTCAACATATCACGCGAAGGCAGCCCAGTGAGCATGTAGTGCCCAAAGCACTCCACATCGCACCCAGCAGGATGATTCGCGTCTGTATGTGAGTATGCAATGTAAGTCCGTAAAGACAGGGTGAACAAATGGCGTGTACAAATCCTCCGAGAGTATTGAAATAGGCAGTGTAAAAGGTTCACTAAACATACCACGTGAATGCAGCCCAGTGAGCATGTCCCGCACCCAAAGTACCACACATCGCACTCAGCCGGATGATCCGCGGGTATGTGGGTGTATGTGGGTGTATGATGTAAGTCAGGTGTAGGTGGGTGTATGATGTGAGACCGTAGAGGCATGAAGATCGAATAGCGTGTCAGATCCACAACGAAGACCTCTGGTTCGGCCGGGGTCCACACCCAGGAGGATCTCCCGACCCACCCTTCGACCACAGAGGTGCGGCCAGGACTCCCCCCCGACTGGAGCTCGCCCAAGCTTATCCAGGTGCAATCCTTGTAGATCTTCAGCGCTCAATCGATATTCATGTTCATGAGGTCTCTTATATGCTGGTGATCTGGGGAAGACACAACGTCATCAGTATCAGGTGGCTTAAACCTATGGCCAAAAAACAAAGCATAACGGTCCAAAGGAGGGAGAGAAACTTCCTTTGGGTCAAAGTCGAAGTCGTCCGAGGCGATGCTGCTTCCACCGCCGTTATCCATGGACGAATCTTCAAGACAATCAGATTCGGAACTCAGAGTATCTCCAATGTTGAGTTCCTCACCATCCAGGCTCGGGTTTGCAGTTGGGTCCAAATCCAGAATTGGGTCAGTGACGTTTGACTCACTGTGAGCTTGTGAGACATAAAGGTGAGCTCGTGAAACATAAAGAGGCAAAGCCTGCATTGAGACATAAACATCAGTCGGGGACCCTTGCAAGTGGCCCACATCATCATCGGAATCATCATCAGTAACATTATTCTCAGGTGGCTTAGGCCTGCGGCGTAGGCGGCCAGCAACAGTCATAGCCTTACACATCGAGAAAAAACGAGAGGTCTCCCTTAGGTACTCGTTGGCGTCTGCATGCGACATGTTGGGGTCCAGAGTAATCGGCGTCCTGGCAGCCTGAAATGCTCTGAGGTCCGCAACTGTTTAATCAAAATCATTATCGGTAACATCAACGGAAGAACAATCTTCAGAAGCGGAGATCTCATTGTCGCGGCCCAGTGACTCGTTCGGGTCGTCGTTCCAGGATCCGCGATCTGCAGTCACGTCGACGGCCGGAGTGTCATCTGGACCCACGGTCAGCTTGTCGGTCATCACCATGGCCTTTTCTGGTGTCGTCTTCAGTGTCCATCCTGTGGTAAACTTTCTCACACACGCAAGGACTAAAGCCTTGATTAGTACACAACAAACCACGATTCCAAGGACTATTGCCAAGGCGGTCAATATCCACTTTACTATCGTACCTGTCCATCCTTTAAACCAGTCAGTAAGCCACTGGTGGGAGGCTTCCCAATCCATTCGATCCTTTGTCAATATATGAGCACTTTCTCTTAACCTTATAATAGCAGCACTGACCCCTTGTGAAGGATCAGGAATAAAAGTACAACATTTACCCTTAATTATCCCACATACCCCTCCTCGTTCTGCCAGTAGCATATCTAACGCAACCCTATTTTGCATAACCATTGTACGCAGGTGGACAACCGTGTCCAACATTTCGTCATGTGCTGTAGCGGTGTCGTTGGCCACCCTTTCTAAGATTAACGCAATTTTGTCAATGCGGTAACTGTTCATGACCGTCCCAGCCCATGGGAAGAAGAAACTAACGGCTTTCTCCCAATCAGCGCCGTGTAAGGTGGTGGTGTCGTTGTCGTGGCAATAGGTGCTTCGTTGTGTCCTTATGAGTGCAGTGGTATTATGCAAGTGTTGTCGCATTTCCATCTCTGGGAAAACTGATCCTAAATAGCAAATTCCTCCCCAATTATCAGGTAAATACGGGTACGCTTTATTCCCGCATACAAACATGGTCCCGTGCGGAGCCACTAAATGGGTGGTCATGCAAGTGAGAAGGCCTGGGATAGTGTTTGTCCCGTTCTCCCCTCTCCATGCCAACTGGAGGTGTGTGAGGTTATGTAATGGCGAACTTGTAACATTCACTGACAACCTGTGTTTCCCTTTCCTAGGGTCCGCGGGGAGGGTATCTCTACACACGGATTTGCCTACCATTACTTGGCCCTTTCCTTCTAAGCAGAGGGCCCCCCTTGCCGGCTTGACCCAAACCGGCACCGGACGTTCCTCAAAGTGTCGGGACTGGATGGGGGGGGGGGGAGTACTGAAAAACTCGTTTACCCGCGGTTCCGTCAGAACCTTGGCTTGTCAGGGTTGTACTAATGCATTTGGTGTCTAGTGGCTTCGAGCACAAATCATTGAGTGATAGGGGTAACACTACCATTGGTATTCCTGCTGTGCTGGTGCGGGGAAGGTGCATACACATCCAACACCGTGTCCTATTCTGTACTGTGGCCATATGCCGTGCGACCTTCCAGTATGTGTTCTCCTCTGGCTCCCTTCTTACTTCCTGGGCAGGAGGGGGTTTAATGACGTAGGCAGCGCAACTGGGCCGGAATTGGTGTTGGGTATCTCCCGTCTTTCTGTTCCTTCTAATCAGCGTGCGCGGGGGCCATATTCCACATTCAAGTATTATCGTGGTGTGTGGGCCGACGAGGGCATGCGACAGTAGGAGAGTAGTATTGTCGATGCCCGTGCCCCATTGGTATCCTGCGGCGGCGTGACTATTCACGGTCCCAGTAAACTTTCCATTTTCCACCTTTCTAATTTTAGTTAAGACTATACGTGGGGTTGTCATGCATGCCTGTGGTGTCCCATTGTGTACCACCATGGCTTCCATCCATCTTACAGATAACCACTTGAAATGTGTCTCCAACTCACAGCAATGTACTACTATCCCCTGTCCCCGGGGAGCCGTTATGTATTTGACGGGGTAAAGTTTAAATAACGTGTAGTTGTCGTGTCCTGGGTATTTGGGGAGATCCTCTCTCAGTGGGTTAAACTGCAGAAGCCTATCTTTGGCAGGGTTTGTTAGGCAGCTGCCCAGAATTCCCATCATCATGACCATCATCGCCGCCCTTAGGAGACTGTAGTGCCCTAAACGGTGCATTGTCTTCAGCAGTGTGAGGTGCGGTGTCTTGTGTGGCTTGTGGTGTGGGAATGGACAACTTACAATGGGTGGCGTGGATCCACGAAGGTTTACCCTCGCAGAAGACTGCCGTCGGTGTGACCAGTAGCACCTGGAATGGTCCCTTCCACCGTGGCTCCAAAGCAGCTTTGCGGGTGAAGTGCTTTACGAGCACCCAGTCGCCGGCTTGGAAGTCGTGGATGGCGTGGCCTATTGGTTCAGGCAGCGCCTCTCGTACTCGAGCATGGATGCTGCGTGCCACATTGGACAAGCCTATGCAAAATCTCAAAAGCATGTCATCCATCACCGGCAAAGCAAGGGTGGACATGTCCGTTGGTGCTGAGACGGGCAAGCTCATAGGTCGTCCCATTAATATTTCGTGGGGGGAAAGGCCCGTAGTGCGACCCGGGGTGGAACGGATGCTCATCAATGCAAGCGGGAGAGCCTCCGGCCACTTCAAGCCTGTGTATGCGCAAAGTTTCGCTAGTTTATTTTTTAAAGTCTTATTCGTTCGTTCCACAAGTCCCGATGACCGTCGGTGGTAAATGCAATGGAAGGACTGTTTCACGCCCAACGCCTTCAGGATGCCCGTGACCACCTGCGCCGTGAAATGGCCCCCTTGATCTGATGAAATTATCTGGGGGATGCCAAATTTGCACATAAAATCCCGCATGAGGCGCTTCACTACTGTCGGGGCATCGGACTTGACGCATGGGTAAGCTTCGACCCATTTGGTGAACGTATCTATGATCACCAACACGTAGCGAAACGACATGCTTGGTTCCAATTCCGTGAAATCGAACTCGATATTTGCGAACGGCCCACTCGGCCCGTCATGTGCATGTCTCGGCGGCGCCCCTCTATTGTGTTGCTGGCAGACCACGCACGATCGGCACACTTCGGATACAATCCGTGACAGTCCTGGTGCCGCCCAAGTGTAGTTTATCTGTCCCATCACCCCCCTCTGGCACACATGACCATTTTGATGTGCCATGTGTGCCAGCCAAGGCAGTAAGGCCTGGGGTGCTATAGGTTTTTCGTCAAGGGTCCACATTTCCCCTGGCCCAGGGCGTATCGCCCCTCGTTTGAGCCAGTCCTCATGCTCGGCCGTCGGTGCAGCGCTTTGCAAATTTATGATATCGTCCTTAGTTGGTGTGGCGGGTGGTCCCACAGTCGGTATGTCAGCAATCTGTGCAGATGTCGCCTTTGCTCGTGTCACCATCGGCATGTTGCGTTCTATCTGTTGGTTGGCGGCCTTTCCTGCCGCCTCGTCCGCCCTTGCAGTGCCCCGGGCAACGTCAGTGTCCGCCCTTTGGTGGCCACGACATTTAATTACCGCGATAGCGCGGGGAAGTAAAATGCTTCGGAGGAGCCCTTCCACCAACGCGCCATTCTTTATTACTGAACCGGCAGATGTGAGAAAACCTCTCATCTTCCAGATGGCCCCTTTATCGTGGACTACGCTGTGAGCGTAGGCCGAATCTGTGTAAATGTTGACGGCAAGGCCTTCCGCCAAGCTGCATGCTCTGGTCAAGGCGCACAGCTCTGCCTGCTGTGCGGAAAATGTAGGTGGAAGACGCCCGCTTTCTACCGTCTTGCTATCTGAGCACACAGCGTACCCGGATAACAGGGACCCGTCCCATGCGCGCCTAGCTGATCCATCGACATAATATGTACAATCGGGGTAGTCTAGGGGATTGTCCTTTAAATCCGATCGCACCGTGGAGACAAGCTGCACAATGTCGGCACACACATGGGGTTCGCCCTCCTCAGGGGTGGGCATCAGTGAGGCTGGGTTGAGTGTCGTGCAACGTTCGATCGTGATGTTGGCTGCAGTGATCAGTGCGGATTCGTATTGCATTAATCTAGTGTTAGACAAATGCTGTGTGCTTCGCTGTAACAACAGCGAAGTGACGCAATGCGGTACCCGTAGCGTTACTGGGTGTCCCATAACAATGTCCGCTGTTCTTTCTACTGCATACCTGGCCGCTGCCACGGCTTGCAGGTACACCGGAAACCCTCGTTCAACCGGGTCTAACTTTTTACTAAAGTAGGCCACCGGCCGCTCCTTATCCCCATGGGTCTGTGTCAAGACTGACTGGGCGAAACCTCCCACGGCGTGAGTGTAAAGGGTAAATGGTTTCACATAATCCGGGAGTCCTAATGACGGTGCCGTGACCAATGCCTTTTTCAGCCCTACGAAACATCGCTTCAATTCATCCGTCCATACCAATTCGTCCGGGGCGTTTGATTTGGTCGCCTCGTACAGTGGCTTAGCCAGCAGCGCAAAATCAAGTATCCAAGTGCGGCAGTATCCCGTCATACCTAGGAAGCGCAGCATTTGCCGTTGCGAGCGTGGGCGAGGCATCTCCATGATAGCGGTCACCCGTCCAGCATCCAATTCCCGTTTCCCATGCGAAATGGCGTGTCCCAAGTAAATTACAACCTTCCGCACAAATTGAAGTTTTGGTCTGCCTACTTTGTGGCCTTTGGCCGCCAAGGCCTTTAATAGGGCCATGGAATCCTTTTCGCACGCCTCCTTAGAAGGGGAGCAAATCAACAAATCGTCAATGTACTGCAACAACACTGACCCTCCCTTCAATTCCACATCCGCCAGGTCGCGGTGCAGCGCCCGGGAAAACAGAGTGGGGCTATCTGAAAACCCCTGAGGGAGTACTGTCCAAGTATACTGTCGCCCCCTATGGGTGAAAGCGAACAAGTATTGTGACTCAGCCGCGATGGGCACAGAGAAAAACGCAGAACAAAGGTCAATAACTGTGAAGTATGTTGCGTCCGGCGGAATTGACATCATAAGGGTCTCTCCATTCGGCACTAGTGGGTGTATGCCTTGTATCACCTTGTTCACCTCCCTTAAATCCTGTACAAACCTCCATTTATCTTTCGTCGGCTTTTTTACTGGCAAAATTGGTGTATTACATGGGCTGTTAGTTTCCACGATAATTTTCTGCTCCACGAGGGATCGAATTACCGGTGCTATACCTTCGTCGGCCTCGGGTCGTAGCTTATACTGTTTCACGTTTGGCAAGCGCATCCCCGGCTGCACTGATATTACTAAAGGTTCGGCGTCTCGCATCCGTCCAACCTCATCGTCGCTCTGAGGCCATAAATCGTCTGGCACCTCCGCCAGGAGGTAGTCTGACTCACCCGGGTCCGTTAGAACCGCTCGCATGGCATAGTTGCCCGTTGGTGGCAACTCTGCTTCTTCGAACACTCCATCCCTCAGTTGTGTCTTAATGTCAATCGAGTACCCTTCACCGTTATTGAGCTCCCTCACAGTCCAGTGGCCCCTCTTAAACCAATAACCTTGTAAGGGAACTTCCTGTAATCGCCCCACCATCCAACCTACACCTTCCGGCGGCCATCCCTTGGCAGTAGTGAGGGTAACATGGGCGGCCGCTCCTGCGGGGTATTGGGTCAACGCACGCTGACTCGCGGATAGGATTTCCTCGATACTTATGCCCTCGCGGCCGATCCATATTCGTGATAAATGTAGAGGCGTGCGCTTGCCCAGCTTTTCCTTAACCTTCTCTCGATAATCCTCGTCCTCGCCCTTTGCATTGTAATACGCCGTGCAGTGGGGTGGATTATACTTTAAGTGTTTTATCGAAATTTGGTGCAGTTGTAGCCAATCCCACAGAACTGGACTGTCCAAACACACATTATCTATGATATGCGTCCAAGTAGCCAGAGCCCCTTCGTCCAAGCGCCACCAATACGCGGTGGGGCCGGGACGAGACAATGCCATCATCAATGAGTCGTGTTTAGATTCCGCGACATCTACGAAAACTCCCTGTTCTGTACATGAAATTTGACAGCCCAATCGGCACAATAAGTCCATTCCCAGCAAATTTGTTGGGGCGGTAGTGGTCATCAAGAAAGCATGTTTAGCCTCCAGCGGGCCGCATGTTACTCGCACTTCCTCCGAAATAGGAAGCGCTTGGGGTAAGCCCGAAACACCCATTATTTGAACGTTCCTCGCCGTGGGGTGCAAAGATGGCAATTGCCCCTCGTTAATTGTACTGCGGGTCGCGCCTGTATCGACAAGAAACTCTAATTGTTGTCCGTCCCGTCCAGCGTCAAGGTCGGTTCCTCTGCCGGTGTCATGGTCAAACGAGGACACTCCTTAGGCGACCCGCTGGCGTCCCGTCAATAGGCCCCTCTATTGTCCTGGGGCAGAAACCCCTTACGAGCACTTGGGCAATCACGTCTCCAGTGTCCCATTTGCTTGCAATAGAAGCATGGTTCCTGCAGAACCGGCGGTGCGGAGGGCATAGGTCGTCCCTCTACGGCACCCCTTCCGCCCAGCCGTCGGTCTGGCGGCCCCCACTGTGACTGGTTTACTTGTTGCCATTGCGGCGGACCCCGAGGCGGGGCCCAGGTCCCCTTCGCTCCATTCTGCATCCCACTATTGGGGGGTGGTCCAGGGTTTTGGAGAAGGGGTCTTGGTGGGTGCCAAATTCGGGGAGGGGGCCCTGGTATGGTCCAAATTTGAGGGGTTTGAGGAGGAGGGGGAAGAGGGGGTGGTATTTTCCATTGTTGTCTTATCTCGTCCATGTTAATTCGTCCATGGTCTTGGTCAGTACAACCGTCGCAGTCATCCCGGCATTCATGGTGGGCCCACTCTCCGTTGGGGAATTGGCCCTTATAGAAAGGCCACTCCCTTCAGGGGTCCTCATGACCCCGGACGGGCCCCCACTTCTGGCACTGATCGCGTATGTGGCTCTGACTCCGATCCCCCTTTTTATTTTGATTAAGTTGAGCCCGTTTCTCCTGGACATACATTTGCAATATTTCCTGCTTAATATCCTTCTTCTCCTCTAAGGAGGAGCCCGGGCATTGTTCCAGCTTGTCGCATAAATCGTTGGTTGTCATTCCCTTCCAGCCGAAAAGGACGGACTGTACCTGTTTCTTTAATGCCGGCCGAAGCCCCTCGATTAGATATTGGTTTACCAATGGTTGGGGTAGCCCTATCAGCTGCATCGGACCCAGTCCTCCCCAGCGAGCGATGGCCTTTTCCAACCTTTCCCGGTAATCTCCGATTGATTCTCCTGTCTTCTATTTTATGGCCCCGATTTTTCCCCAGTCCGGACCTCCTGCTGGCAACAGCGCCAGCTCGATGGATTCTAGCAGCCGGACCTTCAGTTCCTCCCATTGTACTTGTGTTATCTGGCCTGCTCCTGCTGCCCTTGGATCGTCCATCGGCCACTGTGCTCTTTGTCTAGCCCTTTCCCATACCTTGGGTGGGAGCACGGATACCCCCATATGGGTTATGTCTCGATAGTCGCACTCGCCAACTAAAAACCAATTCGACATGGTTGGCACTATCTGTCGTGGGTCATCGATAAGCAAATGTTGAATCCTTTCCCGCATTACTGTTAAAGCGGGTTCTTTCCATGGTACCCTTTCTCGAACCCCCTGACCTTGAGCATTAACTCCAATAACTTGTAAGGGGCACAATGTTTTCCTTCCTGTTATTTCCTGACATTCCAATGGGGTAGTTTGTGAGGTCTCGTTCCCATTACAGCCTACCAGTGAGGGGTATAACCCATCCTGTCCTATCGGTGGTGGGAACCCTGCAATATCGGTCCCGTTATTTATCCCGTTAGCCCCGAGCTGTGCAAACGGATTTCCCTGGCTCGGATGGTTCTGGGGGGTAACGACCTTCGTGCCGTGGGGTGTCGGCCCCGGGGGTATCTGGGGCGCGATGGTAGCGGGGTTGCAGGGAGGTGGTGGCGGGAGCGCAGAAAGGATAGGTGGCGCCTGAAACCCCGGGACAGGGCTTAGGTCTGGGGCTGGGGAGGGTAGATTGGTTACTACCTCCCCTACCGCGGGGTCTGGATTTTCAACGAGCGGCATCAGTCGCGCGTTGGCCTGCCTCTCTATTTCTTTAACCGCTTCATCCTGCATTTTATTCGCCTGTTTCCTCAGGCCCTTGAGTTTTGATACCTCACCGGCCAGGGTGGCCTGTTTTGACCTTGCCTGTCGCTTCATCGCTTCTTCCTTCCACCAACCAAAGACTTTCCAATAGTCAGGCGGGAAGTGTTTCGTGTCCTGTTCTAACTTTTCTAATGCCCCATACAACGCGTCCAATTTTTCCAGCGCAAAAGACCCTCCTTCGGGCCACGGTTCACCTAGATCCTTAGTCAGCGCAACCCATGACTTCCCTGGTCTCGCAGCGTCATAGCCATACCTCCTAAACATGAAAAATGCTGGGGTATTTCTGAGAGGTTCTGCCTTTACAGTCTTATTACCCATCCTAGGAAAATTTAGTTTACCGACGTAGCCTTGTACCCGTGAGATTCGCCCGCCTCGCGAGGTACGGCCGTCTACCTAACTCCTGAGAGGCTCGTCCGCCTACACAGCTGTCTAACCTAACCCTTGAGAGGCTCGCCCGCCTTCACAGCTGTCTAACCTAACCTTACTGTACTCTCCTAGCGTCCTACGCCCTTATAATACTTCTAGCCTTGCTTATGATTCCAATGTCTCCCGGGTAGGCCTCGGATTGGGACGCCGCCCTTATCCTTACCCTCACAACCCAGAGATCTATTACCCCTTACCCTCAGGCGCCCAACGTGGGGCACTTCCCCTTACGTAACGTTACCCTAACGAGTCCATAAACAGTCAGTTGCTCCGGGACCCAAGCGGTCCGTATTTAAATTTAGGTTCGTGGATCAGGTTCGAGCAGGGAACGGAACATACGGCATCCGAGCAAGAGAGTGGGTTACCATTTGGACTGACCCCCAGGCTATAAAGGAAAAAACAAAAGAAAACCACAGCTCACCTGACCAGATCAATTGCCAGCTGGTCTCACCACTCACTTGCCTGGGACCGCGTCCCGGACTGCACAGACTGATCCCACCGCTGCCACCATATGTCGGAATGGGACTTAGAACTTGGGACTCAGAGGACTCAGAGAAGGAGCAACGGATATATTTATTAGAACTCGTTTACACAAGCTTGCGGAAAACACAATGTCGCATGAAGCTCACAAAATGACCAACACTACAACAAGATGCTCTGAAGTAATTCGATTTAAACTTGCTATATATAAAGAATATTAGGGTGTGGCTTTAGCTCACAAGATACAGAGAAAGAATGGGCTCATTGGTCCCCCCACCATTAGTCCCATCCTGTTGTTCAGTTAGTTAAAGGAAGTTCATCCAAGGCCACTCATGGGTTAGCTCAGATAAGGAGATGGTCAGCAATATGTGGCAACATGTTTACAACTTTCTGTATAGAGACTTGGGTTGGGGAAGTACAAAGGGAGTGGACACTCATAAATGTGTCAACCTACAGGATATTGGCAAAGTCTTGTGGGAGGCTGAGAGATAGCAGCTGCAACCAAGGCCACAAAAGGGGAACAAGGGATTATGCCAATACAGGGCAAGAGCTCACAAGCACAGAACTCCTTATTAGGGTATTACACATCCTCAATGCACAAGAAAGGACTAAGTATTTTAAAAGAATACAGCAATCAGTCAAAACAAAACATATAATTGGTTATGCTTGGTAATTGGTAGAGCAGCATGAATTAACAAAGGGGGAGGGGAATAACAGCTCCCCACATATATATGTGTGTAGCGACCCATGGGTCCCCCAAGCAAGACCGGCATCAGAATCTCCTTGCTCCAGCCGGTGACGTCACCGGCGGGGATCCACGGCGCCAGAGTGGCTGGTCACGTGACCGCCAAAGCGTGCCGCGCGTGCGGGTATAATGAGCTACACCTGTGGATCACGTGACCACCGAAGCACGCCTCGCTTGAGAGGCGTGGCTTTCGGTTTCGGTTTCGGTTTCGGTTTTTGGTTTTGCTTTATAAGGCAGCCCGATAAACAGGCTTTTAGTGTTCCCGAGTTGGTTTTACGAATAAACATCTTCTCGGACGAGTTTGTGCCTTGCCATCCTTTTATCCGTATTCTGCTGGAGTCTGAACTCCTTCACTGGTGACCCCGAATTTGCAACACGGCAATGGACACCGCAGTGTCCCTCAAGCTGCCCACCTTCTGGGAAGCACATGCCGCCGTCTGGTTCGCGCAGGCGGACTCCCAGTTCGCCCTGCGTGGCATCACGGAGGATGCCACCCGCTACCATTACGTGGTCGCCGCGCTCGGCTCCGCGACCGCCGCCCACTGCCTGAGCTTCCTCCAGTACCTGCCCGCTGACGGCAAGTACGACGCCATCAAGGCACTTCTGCTGAGCGCGTTCGCCCTTTCCCCGGCTGAGCGCGCACGACGCCTGCTCGACCTACCGGAGCTCGGTGATACGCGCCCGTCCGAGCGCATGGACTACATGCTCGCGTTGCTCGGCGAGCACCCCTCGGATTTCCTGTTTCAGGAGCTCTTTCTTCGCCAGCTCCCGGCCCCGGTGAGGGTCGCCCTGGCAGGTACGACCATCGTAAACCCCCGCGACCTCGCCAAGGAGGCCAACAAGAGCACTGTCGGCCCACGCACCGTCGCCCTCCGCTTCGGCAGCCAGCTCTTTCACTGGCAGTTCGTGACGGCGGACATCCCCATGGCTTTGCTCGGGGCCGATTTCTTGTGCGCCCACGGGCTGCTGGTAGACGTGAAACGCCGGCGTCTCGTCAACGCCGAGACTTTCAGCTCCCTGGCGTGCGCCTTGAGCCGGGCCGCACCCACCGAATTTACCTGCGCCCTCCCATCGGCGGACGACTTCGCACGTCTCCTCGTGGATGTGTGTGTGTGTGTGTGTGTGTGTGTGTGTGTGTGTGTGTGTGTGTGTGTGTGTGTGTGTATGTATATATGTGCATATATACATATCTCTTCTCTTCTCTCTTCTCTCTATATTATAAAAGAAAGTTTTTGTTTGTTTGTCTGCACACGCTAATCTCCTTAACGGTGAAAGATAGGAGGAAACCTCGAACACAAAAAACGTTGGGACGGGCCCCGGGAAGGTTTTAGGCTAGGTGGCGAGGCCGGTTGAGGCCGCTTCGGCCGGGCTGGGCGCATTTCACAATTATAAGCTGAGCTGAATTATCGTAGTCATTCTTCTACGGCCGCAAGTAAAAGCTGAATTATAGTAGTAAATTCATTCAAAAAGAACCAATAATGTCGGGACAGGCCCCGAGAAGGTTATAGGCTAGGTGGCGAGGCCGGTCGAGGCCGCGTCGGCCGTGCTGGGCCCATTTCGCAATTGAAAGCTGAGCTGAATTATAGTCGTCAATCTTCTACGGCCGCGAGTAAAAGCTGAATTATAGTAATCAATTAATTCAAAAATGGGCAACGCCGGGTGCTTTCAGCTAGTATATATCTATATCTATATCTATATCTGTGCAGTGTGTGTGTGGATATATGTGTATGTGTATGTGTGTCTGTGTGTGTCTGTGAACAAGAGAGAGACAGAATTGTGAGGAACAGAAATGAAAAAACGAGATGTTTGTGTGTATGTGTGTGGGTGTACATGTGTACGTGTGTGTGTGTGTGTGTATATATATGTGTGTGGGTGTACATGTATGTGTATATGTGTATGTGGGTGTGCACGCACATGCATTCACATGTTATCAGAAGTAAATACATTGTGTAGATGACATCATTTGTGCATCTGATAAATTGGCAGTAACCATTTTATATTACTGAATGTGCAGGTACAGCATCTAACTCAATATGTCGAAATGTCACACACGTCCATGCCCGTGGGATTCCCATGGGTGACCCCACCAGTATGTCTATAACTTGAGAACTGCTGAAGTGATCTAATTCAAACATGGTACAGTTATATATGATGATGTCAAGATTAACTGATTAGATTTTTGGGTCAAGAGGTCAAAGTTCAAAGGTAATAGTCTGTAATAGGTCTATAACTTGAGAACAGCTGAACTTATCTTATTCATACTTGGTACAGGTATGTATAATGATGTAAAAGATTAACTGATTAGATTTTGGGGTCCCAAGGTCAAAGGCCAAAAGTCAGAGGTCATGTCAAGGAAAAATGTGATAACTTGTGAACAGATGAAGGGATTTAAATTATAACTTGGTGCAGGTATGTTTGAATGATGATGTATAATAATGTATAATGATGCAAACCTGAACTGATTAAATGTTGGGGTCAAGAGGTCAAAGGTCAGAGGTCATGTCAGGTAAAAATGTGATAACTTGAGAACAGCTGAATGGATTGAAATCAAACTAGGTACAAGTATTATAATGATGTGATAATGTGGGCGGAAGCATATCGGTCGACGTCATGACGTCGAAGAGTGTGTCTAGTTTTTTAAATTAACTCCACAGGGAGTGTAAGAAGAGGAAGAACCTCCTTTAGAGAAAAGGAGTGTGTCATCCCAAAAACCAAGAGGGTAAAAATAAATAAATAAGACGATAAATTTTAGGATGGAGTTCCATAATTTAGGATGGAGTGAAATTTTAGGATGAATTAAATATGCTTCTTTGTTTGGGTATCACTTTAAATAATTCCTTGGCATGTGACTGGATAAAGAATTGCACGCGACATCGGGTTGAAGAAAAAGGCAGTTTTGCCTTATCTAACCTGTGTTATATGTTCATCCGAATACAAGAAGACATGAATATTATTACACTTAAATAATCAGGTCAGGTTGTCCAGTTTAGTGTTTGCACTTCTCCATGATTTTGGGATTTCAGTTTTTAATCAAATGTATTATGTTGATTTATCCATTACTGTATTTGTTAATGTATTTTTTTCATGTCAGTTTTCATTGATGTATCTCCAAGTGTCCTTGTCTCGCTTGTTATCCATGTATAACTTCATACAGAAGATGCTGTAGAAAGAAATAAACTCAAAATAAAATAGATGTCTCATTAGTTAACGAACTTCACCAAACAGCCTGAAATAATTTGCTAATGGAGGATTTCACCGAAACGGCAGCTTTGGTCACATGAACATTGAACAACATAACGTTCAGACAGTGGTGGGTCACATCTTCAAGTCAAACAGCCTGTTGTCAGCTATGAGGTGTTTAACATGTGTTGTCATTTTGGAATGGCAAAAAATTTACTGCTGAATAGTTAATGTGAGTTTGCATAATCCTCATTTAATATCTGATTGTTTTGTAACATACTGACCAAGGCCTGACAGGATGGTAAGAGTCTAATGCAATCATGATCTTCCTGTTTAACATGGGACATGCACCACAGTTGCTTCGGGAAACAATTTGTAAAGATGTTTAAATTTGTCAAGTTACTGAGATACTTATTTCATTGCAGAAATCACCCAGACGCAGCTCAGATGGTTCGGCTCACCCTCAGCCCGAGAATTGGCAATTTAATCAGCGATCACTAGAAAATGATGATCTTCAAGGTATTATTGTCTTTTGTCTTGTATTTAATGATGATCTGTACTGATTCCTCCTGTTGGTACATTGACTGATTCACAGCACGCAATGCTGAACGACTACAACATTAAATTGCATGTGAAACATCCACACTGGTGTTTTGTGAAGATCATTCACTTACTTGTCATTTTATGTTAAATGCAATCTAACACTTGAGTCATCAGGGTGCAGTCTTGGATAACTTGTCTCTGACAACTTGTCTTCATGAAACTGTCTGTCAAAGCAGAATCTCAATAAATCATTATTTTATTAAAAGACAATAATGTGGTTCATTAAAAGGGCCAACTGGTGGGTTGGGGTGGAGGGGAGGAGGGAGGGCGGAAGGGGTGAGGTGGGGGTGAGGTTGGTGTGGGCCTGGTGAACACAGGGGGTTCTTCTTCTGAACGTTTCAAACCCATCTGCATTTGCCTCTGCATCAAGATATTTAATTAAAACGGAAAGAGTTATTCAGATGAATTCTTATTTTGTTCTAACTTTGTTTGGTATTTCTTTGTTAAGTTATTTTGCAGTATCAAAAGACAGCGGCAAATGAAGAATGTTTAAATGAACTGGAATCAGATCTACAGAAGTGGTGTCATCAGAACTTTCAGGACGTGACAAGAAGCATCCCATCCCATGTTGAATCGAGTACTTTCCACGTTAATTGTCCCTGCCCGGCAGCTGATATCCTTTCTGTTGCTCGTCTCATTGAAGGTAACAATGCAAGCCTTCCAGTGCACTAATTGCAAATATTGAGGAATTTACTGAAATGATGCCATTTATTGTGCTTGCAGCTGGGTCCCTCATTTCGGTTTCCATCAAACACAAGCCAATGCCGAGCCACGTCTTCTTGTTTCAAACAAATAAGAGCTACAGCAGTGATGAGAATCAGGAAGTTTTGAGACTCATGGAAGAGAAAATCACAAAAAAAAAATCGAAAAACAATGCTGGAAGTACTCTTCAAACTGATGATACAGTAAGTCGACAGGTTCTGAAACCAATTCTTGTCGTCCCCCCGCTCTTGCAGGGAAAATGGCCTTTAAAATGCCTGTTGTTGTGTTGTTGTACCAATTGTAAAACATTGTGGCATTTTTGATACACCTTCACCCACCCATTATGCCCTTGTAAGGCCCATATCTACATACCGGCACTTTAAAAAAAAAAAATTTGTATACAAGATCGAGGCTCGTGTAAGAGCTAACATTAATCACAAAATAACAAACTGACACATCAAACATATGATAAAGGGAGTGGGAGACAAGATGGGGACAGAGAGAGGGAAGCACACAAGTCCAACAGTAGAGAACAGGGACATCGGGAGATCTGTGGGAGGGAGAGGGCTTGGGGGGGGGAGGCATGGGAAGGGGGAGGGGGCTGGGAGAGGTATAAAACACATGGACACTGCAAGGACTTCCAGGAAAGAAGTCGGCATTTCAAAAAAGTGGTTCTGGGGTGAATTAACGGGGGTAGAAAAGATAAAGGTTTTGGATGGGGGAAGATGAGAGATGGTGGTGAACAGCTGTTTTAAAGACCTGGAGGGAGGATTGGGATTGAAGAGAGTGAGGAAGTTTGTTCCAGAGGCTGGAGAAAAGAGGAATGAAAGAGTGGAGGTGAGCAGAGTCTTGATTTTGGCAGTTTCACCATAAGAGGGTTGCTGGCAGATTTTGTGTGACTTGAAGGAATATTTGGGGGACAGAGCACAGACAGAGCTGGGGGAGCAAGGCCGGAGAGGAGTCGGTAGAAGACAGAGACCACCAACCTGCCTGCGGTGAGTGAGTGAAAGGCCCTTGGAGTTAGCTTCATCGCGGGAGATTCCAATGATTCTGAAAGCTTTGGTTTCAACAGCATGAAGCCGAGCTAGGTGAGGCAGGAGCACCAGCCCAGAGGGGAGAACAGTATTCCATTGAGCTACGGATGAAAGCCTTGTATGTGGTGAGGAGCTCAGGTGTGCCAAGGAAGGACTTCACACGACGGAGGATGCCCAATCGGCGACTGGCTATGGAGGCCAGCTTGGAAATGTGGGTTTCTCAGGAAAGATCATGGCAGATTGTGAGACCCAAAAGCTTGAGTGACAGAACTCCTTTGAGAGGATTGTTCAGAATGTAGATGGGAGGGTTGTCCAGTCGGTCTTTTCGGAGAGACATAGTGAGAGTGTGAGATTTGTCCGGATTGAAAGACATGTTCCACTAGTTTGACCAGTCTGTGATTTTGTCCAGGTCTGCAGAGAGTGAGGAGGCTGCAGACTGCCGATCTAAGGGATGAGGTATGGAGCGGCAGAGAGTGGAGTCATCAGCAAAGAGATAGAGAGGATTTTCAAGAGAGTCGAAGAGATCATTGATGTAGACCAGAAAAAGCACAGGGCCCAGAACCCTGCCTTGTGGAACTCCAGCCTGAACAGGAAGGGGAGATGAGAGAAATCCATTCAGGGCCACACGTTGACTACGACCAGAGAGGAGGTCCGCCAGGCATGCGTGGAGATTTCCATGGATACCATAGGAGGAGAGTTTGGTGAGCAGAGCGGGGTGCCAGACCGTATCGAAGGCACGTGATATGTCAAGGGAGACGGCTCTGATTTCCTGTTTGGCATTGAGGACTTCCATCCATTGTTGAGACAGCAGAAGCAGCATGTCCAGAGTAGAGTGACCTGGTCTGAATCCAAATTGATGATCAGAGATAAAGCCATTGGAGAAGAGGAAGGATTTGATGTCAGAAGCCATGATGGATTCCATGACCTTGCTGATTATTGGGAGCAGGCTGATTGGTCTCTTGTTGCAAGTATCTGTTTTTTCACCATTTTTGTGTAAAGCGGTAATGTTGGCTGATTTCCAAGCGGATGGCAGATGACCTTGAGCAAAAGGGAGGGTGAAGAGAACAGAGAGAGAGTGAGATAGAGTGGCAGAGCAGGATTTTAGGACCCCTGGGCTGATGCCGTCTGGTCCAGTTGCAGAATCAGAGTCGAGGTTTGACAAAAACTTCTCCACCTTGTCAGGAGAGAGGGACACAGAGTCCAGGAGCAGCTGGGTTCGACTGGGTAATGCGGGTACAGAGAGATGGGTTCGGGACACAATATTTTGAGGCAAACACAGAGTTGAGGCATTCGGCTTTTTCACATGTGGTCTCAGCTGTGTATCCATTTGAGGTAATGGAGTGAATGGAAGGGGAACCAACACCAGAAACAGATTTGACCAGACGCCACCAGGATTTGGAGGAGGGAGACAGGTTTGAGAGTTCAGTTTTGAGAGTGGAGAGATATTGTTTCCTGGCTCTCCTGACGGTGGACACACACTTGTTCCGAGCTTTGTGAAAGGAACTGAGATTGCCTTCAGTTGGATGAGCCTTCCATGAGGCAAAGGCAAGTTGTTTCAGGGAAACTGCCACACCACAAGATTCAGTGTACCATGGACGGGAGGAAGGGTATGACGACTGAAGACGAGATGGGATAAATCTGTGTATGAGAGAAAGAGAGAGCAGTTTCCTTTGGAAGAATTCCCAGGAAGAGTTGGTCAGAAGCAGTATAGATCGGAGACCAGTCCAGATGATTTATGGCTGCTTGAAGACCATGCCAGTCAGCCTGAGTGAAATGCCAGACTCATCGGTGCTGATGAGGCTCTGAAAATGGCCAGAGAGATGTCCACTTTAACAAGCAAATGATCAGAAGAACCGATTGGAGCAGAAGGAGAGCAGCAGACATTTGCAGGGAAGTTTGTCATAACCAAGTCTGGAAGAGTGGACACTCCATTGACTGAGATCCGGGTCGGGACATTGACGGATTGTGTCAGTCCCACTTACACCTGGCTTCTTCCAACCAATTTCCGACTTCACCTTTTATCTCATCCTACCATACTCTTCAAACATCCTTTTTCATCAATATCCTCCTGACCTTCTTTTGTCCTCCTAAAGATTTTCTCATTTTCCACTTCCCCACCATGTTTCATCTGCACAATGAACATGGGGCCTCACCAATGGCACTCTATTCTCATGCACACTATATTCTTTCTGAGAAAAAATACCTTAAATTAATTAATGATCTGTTTTAATTCTTCAACCTCCTTTGTTCATGGACATGATGGTGGCGTTAACAGTGAAGACGATGGACTGGCCTTTGAGGGTTTGTGATCCAATTCTTAATTTAATTGAACAGTATTACATATTGATATTCAAAGCTCCTGAAAACCGAGTGTACTGTCAGAGGTATTGCTACATCACTGAAGTTGTCAGTAAAAAGCTATCTGGCCCATAAATGACCTTCTGGGGGGAGGGGGGGGGATAATCTGGATACACCTCATGGTCTTGTCCACATGCGGTGCAGGACCACAATGTGGTTGGATTAATGCCCTCATGGCTGCTCATCACATGGATGGTCTCTTTCCACCAGAGCAAAGCGACATTCACCCCGGTGCGATGCTCTTCCAGACCATTACCCAACAAATATCTCCCTGCCTGTGCCCCAATTGACCCTCCATTTTCCTCTCTAATCCATCCATTCGCTCTCCGAGTTAATTCATTATTTCTTCCAACCTCACTCCCAAATCACTTTTCATCTCATTCTTTTCATTCTTTTATTCATCTATTTTATTTTCAAACCTCACCCATTGTGCTCTCATCTCCCTTTTACTCATCCATTTTTTTTTCCAAATCAGCTTCATTTCTATATATTTTTTTCACCCATATTAATAATATCTCTCTTCATATGCTCACCCATCTTATTCATTTTATTATTCATTTGTCTTAAAATTTTAACTTGGCCTGGATGGTCATCGCATCCGTTTTCTGGCTCGTCTGCTCAGGAATGCTGGAGGTTCCTACCCTGGGATCCTCACTAGCTCCACCCCCGGCTCACTTCCTTCATCCTCGCAGTATCCTCGTGCCGCCAATCTCTTGCACATCCGCCATCAATTAACACCGATGCTGGACGGAAGGACTGAAATGGCTTTGACTCCCTCAAACCATCAATTATAGCGGAATTGCACACATGCGGTTGTGAGGAGAAACACAACAACCTGAAAGCTCTTGTAAAACCATAGGGTTCATTCTCGAATACAACAAAACAGGGAAGATTGAATCCGACGGCGGTGAACCCGACGGCAGGATTTGAGAAGGGAAAAAAATGTGAAACAGGTAACAAGTAATCAATAAGTAAGTACATGCAATGACGTAAAGTCAATCAAGAGAAATATAAAGCTCCTCACTCCAGATTCAATCACAGATGGGGAAAGGGAACAAGAACAAGAAACAAGAACAAGTGACTTCTCTCTTATCTCCAGTAGTTGGAACGTCGAAGGAGGAGGGATGAGGGGTGGGGGGGGGGGGGGGGGGTTGGCAGCGAAGCAGCCACAGACAGGCAGGACGAGCAGGCCATGACAAGGTGATAAGGAGACGGTGAGGAGGCATTGGTGAAGCGGGCAGGACAATGAACAGAAAGCACAGACAAGAACCGCCGCAGGGCGAAGGCAGGCAGGACTTCTCCTGCAAAAGCTCTCCTCTCAGCGCACTCTAGAAACCCTCTCTTGCACTTTCCAAATTCTCCTCCGAGCACCTGTGCGACACAGGCTCCTCCCCTCACTCTACTGACACTCTCTACCCTTTCAGGTGCCCATAGCTCCGCCCTCATGAACAGACGTTTGTCACTCTGCCCCCCCCCCATCCCCTTTCTCCTAAACCTGGCAGAGCCTCACCATGATGTGTATCGCTCTCTCCTGCTCTTCTATTACCACCTGGTGAACCTGGTGGATTACAAAAGGTTTTACACATGTTTTACACATGTTTGACGAACCTTAAACCCTCGATAATTATTACAATGCACCACTCTCCATATGGTGCACATTCAAACAAGACAATCCTTAAGCTGACATGTCCCCGCTTATTACATCAATATTAGCTAACTACTCGTACACAGACCATGCTACTCAATACATTTCTATCTGTTCTCAGGTGATCTCTATCCTCTCACACACCCACAACCAATACTTATGCTTACCTAAAATGAGGGCACTGAACATAAAAAGTGCTTTAAAAAAAAAAAAATTTGTATACAGAGTCGAGGCTCGTGAAAGAGCTAACATTTATCAAACAAACAAATCAAACAAACAAGCAAACAAAGTATACAAAAAGGGGAGCGGTCGACAAGATGGGGAGAGAAGGGGAGGAAGCACACAAACACAACATTTGAGAGCAGGGACATCGGGAGATGTGTGGGAGGGAGAGGGCCTGGGGGGGGGGGGGGGGGCAGGATAGGTATAAAACGAAAGGACACCAAGGACTTCCAGGAAAGAAGTCGGCACCTCAAAAAAGTGAATTTGGGGTGAAATTAGCGGGGATAGAAAAGATCAAGGTTTTGGATTGGGGAAGATAAGAGATGGTGGTGAACAGCCGTTTTAAAGACCTGGAGGGAGGAGTGGGATTGAAGAGAGTGAGGGAGTTTGTTCCAGAGGCGGGAGAAAAGAGGGATGAAGGAGTGAAGGTGAGCAGTTGAATTGTTATATGTTATATGATATATATGTTATATATATGTTATATGTTATATTGTTATATGATGGTAAAACATATATGCATATAAATACCAAAAGTAAAATCTGACCTTCTTTATTCTTGCCTCGTATTCATCTTTTGATCTCAAATCCCAATTTCTTGACGATGTAGCACTAACTAGATGGTCTTCATAGAATACATACTCTGCGTAGTCAACTTGGTGCGAGCCAACTCTTCTGTTTTTGAAGGTTTTTTTTGTTTGTTTTATCCAATATGGTTGCCAGACCACGTGAGCGATGACATCAAAAATTTATATTCTCTAATATAATTCTTGCATAGATCACGCTCAATAAATTTCAAGCTCATCAGACTTAGCGTTGTCCCTGTCGAATTATGACGTCATAATTATGGCACCAATGATGTCATCAATAAGAACACCTCTTCCCCATGTGGAGTTCTTTCCAATGAGCCACGTTTAAATTTTTTCCACAGCGGTTTTGGAGATATAGAGGTGCAACATTTTTTGCTTTTTCCAAGATGGCGCCTGCACCACATGACCTACGACGTCATGATTATCATTAAAATATTTTAAAGGAGGAGGCGCTCCCATGGTGAAAATTTCGTGTCAATCGGACCAACAGTTGCAGAGAAAAAGAATTCATAATGATCGGATAAGTGTTGTATTTGTCGAATTATGGCTTTATAATGAAGGCACTGATGACATCATCATTAACATATCTTATTCCCCATGGGGAGTAGTTGACAATGAGCCAGGTCGCAATTTTTTCCATAGAGTGGTTTCAGAGATACAGTCGTGGTCAAAAATATTGGCACCCTTGCACTTGTTACAAATAACCCACAATCTTTCTAAAAATAAGTTGAAATTGACAAAAGTATTTGGTCTCCACAACTCATTATTTCACTGTTAATATGACAGAACCTTTGTTTTTTATGCAGAACTGAATATGTCCTTTTAAATCAGAAAATAAAAAGACATGGTATAAACAAAATTATTGATACCCTTGACTTAATATGTGGTATCATAGCCTGTGGTCAAAATAACCGCAGTCAAGGGCTTCCTGTAGCCATGAATGAGCTTCCTACACCTCTCTACTGGCAGTTTGGCCTCTTCTTGTGCAAACTGCTCCAGTTCTCCCAGATTTGAAGGGTGCCGGTCCCAACTGCTATTTTCAGATCTCCCCACAGTTATTCAATGGGATTTAGATCTGGAATCATTGCTGGTCACTTCAGAACAGTCTAGCGTTTTGTCTTGAACCATTCCTGGGTGCTTTTTGAAGTGTGTTTGGGGTCATTGTCCTGCTGCAAGACCTATGACCTTCGATGGAGACACAGCATTCTGAAACTGGGTTGAACTTTGCGCTTCAAAATGCCTTGGTAATCTCCTGATTTCAAGATGCCATGCACACATTCAAAGCACCCAGTGCCAGAGGCAGCACAGCAACCCCAAAACATCACTGAACCTCCTCCATGTTTGACTGTAGGGAAGATGCTATTTTCTTTGAAGGCTTCATTTTATGTTCTGTCAACATAGAGATGATATGCTTCACCAAAAGGCTCTAATTTGGTCTCATCTGTCCACAGGACATTCTCCCAGAAGGATTTTGCTTGTTCAGGTGTGTTTTGACAAACTCAAGTGAGGCTTTCTTTTGTTTCTCTCTCAGTTGTGGGGTCCTTCTGGGTCTCCTACCATAGAACCCCCTTTCATTGAGTTGGTGACGGATGGTGCGAGTTGAGCCACGACTGTATAGTTAGTCATATTTTTGGCCACGACTGTATGGCGGTGCGAAGTCTTTCCAAGATGGCGCTTGTACCACATGACCAATGACGTCATAATTATCATTGAAATATTCTACAGGAGGAAGCCCTACTTTGGTGATATGATGAAAATTTTGTGTCAATCGCACCAAGAATTGCAGAGAAAAAAATTCATGCTGATCGAATCAAGCATTGTACTTGTCGAATTATGACGTCATAATTAAGGTACCGATAACATCCTCATTAACATATCTTATTCCCCATGGGGAGTACTTGACAATGAACAATGTTTCAATTTTTTCCATGGAGCGATTTCGTAGATATAGAGGTGCAACGTTTTTCGATTTTTCCAAGACGGCGCCTGTACCACGTGACCTATGACATCATAATTATCATTAAAAAATTCTCCAGGAAGAGCCGCTCATATTGTGAAAATTTTGTGACCATCGGAATAACATGTGCAGAGGATTTTCTTTTCATACTGATCAGATCAAGCGTTGCACTTGTCGAATTATGATGTCATAATGAAGGCACCGATGACATCATCAACAACATATCATTTCCCATGGGGAGTACTCGACAATAAGGCATGTTTAATTTTTTTCCATTGAGCGCTTTGGGAGATAGAGGTGTAATGTTTTTCCAAGATGGCGTCTGTACCACATGACCTATGACGTCATAATTTTGAACAAAAATTTTCTGGAGGTCGAGGAACTCCTCGAGTAAAGTTTCGTGCCAATGGGACCAACAGTGCCGATAAAAATGGATTTTAAAAATGCAGACATGTATGCACGTACGCACGACATACGAAACCGAATGCTTAACCCTGCTTTTCCCTTCGCGGGCACAGGGTAATAACAAATTTGACTTCACTGTTCCAATAATTATGGAGGGCACTGTATCTACATCACTTTTGCTTACAAGTGGTTTTAGACAGCAACCTCTTCCATGTGAATATCATCTTCAGGATTACTTGTGACAGTGTACAAATTGATTGTGACCACAACTTGTGTGAGTGTGTGTGGATTATTTTGACCATAAAAAGCAATGGAAGCATCGATGAACCAAAACTGATATCAGTCATATATCTGTTTTAATTCAGGTTCTCTACCTTTAGTGATTAATAAGATGAATAAAACACAGTACTGTACTGCAAAGAGCATTGGAATAAATCACTGAAGATAATTTAACAACAATGTTATTGTAATGTATGATTATAATTTTTATTTTTTCTTCCTATATAGATAAATGGTAACCAATCCAAGTCCGACGATTCTGCAAAGTGTTCTGATAAAGGAAAACCTCAAACGACGCCATCCACATCCTCATGTAGGTATCAGGATGATCCTAAATGTGACAAAGTGACATTATGTCTGGTTTTATTTTTTTTGGAGACAAGATCGAGGCTCGTGTAAGAGCTAACATTAATGACGAAAAAAAACAAACGGACATACAAAACATACAACAAAGGGAGCGGGAGACAAGCTGGGGAGAGAGGAGGAAGCACACAAGTACAACATTTGAAAGCATGGACATCAGGAGATCTGTGGGAGGGAGGGGGCTTGGGGGAAGGTGGCATGGGAAGGGGGGGGGGGGAGGGTGGGAGAGGTAAAACAACACATGGACACTGCTTGGACTTACAGGAAAGAAGTCGGTATTTCAGAAAAGTGGATCTGGAGTGAATTAACGGGGGTAGAAAAAATCAAGGTTTTGGATGGGGGAAGATAAGACATGGTGGTGAATAGATGTTTTAAAGCTGGTGCCAACTTGGGATCCTAGGATCCTGGGTTTGAATCCCGGTCGATCGCTGAATTAACGCCAGGGGCGTTTACTCAGCCTGTCATCCCTCCGAGGTTGGCAAATTGAGTACCAGCTCACTGGTAATTCCCTGTGTGTCGCAACAGCACTAATAGGGTTGGTGGCAGGAAGGGCATCCGGCCGTAAAACATTACTTCAAAAAGGGGACCATGGTGCCCAAAAAAGGCCAACCCCCGCCCTGCGGGGAAAAATGGCCTCCAAAGGCTGTTTTTGCACACGTCAATTGAGGCGACGTTCTTTTACAGCCTACCTAGGCAATGTCAACCAGAAACAATGAAACAAAATTATCCAGGTGGAGCAGACAAACGGAAAAAAGTAAAAGCAGAGAAGAAATCACATGAAAGTTTGCAAAAAGTTACTAATATCTTCAAAAGTAAAACTAAGACTGAAGCAGCCACGCCGGCAAGAATCAGCGGTAAAGTTGGGGCTAACAACCAAAATATTTCCACCTTAAGCTAATAACCTCGTTTTTTCATCGTTATAGCGAGAGTATTTTGTTTTCGAGGCCAACACGATGCATTCACATCGACATCGACAACAGACTTTGTCAAATGAATTTCGAGTCACTCCATTCCTTTTATAATATTCATTTGTGTGTGTGTGTGTGTGTGTTTGTGTGTGTGTGTGTGTGTTTCTATGTGTGTGTGTGTGTGTGTGTGTGTGTTTGTGTGTGTGTGTGTGTGTGTGTTTGTGTGTGTGTGTGTGTATATGTAGGAGTTCTCCTAGAGCTCTCTGATGTGGAGTGTGATGCGCCAAAATGATCATGACCTTCGTTGATTTGGCTAATTATCTATAAACAATCTGGAAGAATTCCCACGTTTTAAACACACGCCATGTTAAGCTGCATAGAGCAGCTTAATCGGTCCTTCCACGGCATGGCAATCCTTTTACAAAATAAACAAGAAAGAGCAATCAGAGATTGTAGACCCTTGCCAGGACGTGTTTTGAAGGCTTTTGTGTTAAAACAAATATGGAGGCCGAACCACGTGACCGATGACGTTATCTTTTTTTTTCTCTGCCAATTTATCCCGTGATCCTTTTGACCGAGATGACGCGCAAGAAATTTCAACTCGATCGGATGAAGTTTTGTACTTGTCGAATTATGACGTCATAATGGAGGCACCTATGACATCATCATTAACATGTTATTCCCCATGGAGAGTTCTTTGCAATGAGCCATGTTTCAATTTTTTCTATGCAGCACTTTCGGAGAAATAGAGGTGCAAAGTTTTTCGGTTTTTCCAAGATGGCGCCAGTACCACGTGACATATGACATCATAATTATCATTAAACAGTTCTACAGGAGGAGGTGCATGTCAATCAGACCAATGGTTGCAGAGAAAATCATATTTATTCTGTGCGGACAAACAAACTATAGACAGACAAACCCCTCTTCCCCTCCCACACCCCCACTCATGCTCAAGCAGTAAGCAGGCAGGTATGCTACAAGGCTGTGAAGACCAACGGAAATTGGTCCGGGTCCACTATTCGTGAAGATCGGGTGCTTTATTCTCGTTCAGAGTGGGTTGGGTGGGAATAAGAGGGATGGTAGGGGACCACATCCTTGACTTTTTTCCCCAGAGCCCCGGAATCACTCAGACCGCCCCTGTATAAGATTACAAAGTGATGATAGAAAAATGGCATCGATGATGGCAAAAGGCAGTGTAAGATGAAGAACACGCATATATTTGAGGCTCGCCAGTTTCGTGTTCCCCTCTGAGCACTTCACTGAGGATGGCTGATGCCAGGTTCAAATCCTATGTACTGTGTTAATTTGTCCATTATCGACTAATATCCTTCTGATTTATGTAAAAGTAGTCTTCACCAAATCCAAATTGATTCATTGTTGTCATGCATGCAACCTCTCCACCAAGTTTCGTCAGAATCTGTACACAACTTGTTGAGATGTCTGTCTTCGACAAACATATAGACGAACAGATGGGGGTGAATATTTAACCTTTGGTGGCAAAGGTAAACCTCAATTTTTTCAGACTATACACCTTTTTAGGAATTCAAATACATAATGTCATCTATCTAGTACTAAGTAGGTGGTCACAAGATATACTTCAAAACCCTTATGGTGATGCAGATGAAAAATGCATTTTAAATATACCAAGAAAATTGTACAATTATTCTGAACACTTTATTGTCCACACCTGTGAAGTCTTTAACGATAGGGATAATCCTTTTTTTTTTGGAGAATCACATCCACTGTGTTTGGAATGTTTCAGAAGGAAGGTTTCCATCTTGGGATGAAAGAGTTGATTGATTGTTGGACAAAGTGCATTGAATAGTAAAACAAGAAAAAGAGCAATCAGAGATTGCAAACCCTCGCCAGGATGTATTTTCAGTGGTTTTTAAGGTTTTTATGTAAAAACAAATATGGCGGCCGAACCACGTGACCGATGACGTCATCATTATTTTTTTCGAAACTAATTTATTCCTAGATTATGCTCAAGAAATTATCTTCATCGGATGAAGTTTTGTACTTGTCGAATTATGACGTCATCATGGATGCACCTATGACATCATCATTAACATATTTTATTCCCCATGGAGAGTTCTTTACAATGAGCCATGTCTCAAATTTAACTATTCAGTGCTTTCAGAGATATAGAGGTGCAAAGTTTTTCGGTTTTTCAAAGATGGTGGCCGAACCACGTGAGCAATGACGTAATCATAATTTTTTTTTCTCCACCAGTTTATGTCGACATGGCGCTCAATAAATTTCATCTTGATTGGATGAAGTTTTGTACTTATCGAATTATGACGTCATAATGGATGCACCTATGACATCATCATGAACATATTTTATTCCCCATGGAGAGTTCTTTACAATGAGCCATGTCTCAATTTTTTCTATTCAGCGCTTTCTGAGATGTGGAGGTGCAATTTTTTTTCGAATTTTCAAAGATGGCGGCCGAACCACGTGACATATGACGTCATAATTATAAAAAAAAATTCTACAGGTGGAGTTGCACCTATGGTGAACATTTCCTGTCAATCGGACCAACGGTTGCAGAGAAAATCATATTTATTCTGTGTGGACAAACAGACAAACAGACAAACAAACAAACAAACAGACTCAAATGCAATACCCTCTCCTCTGGCGAGGGTAATTATGTAGAATGAGATTGCATTAATTATTTGTCAATGGAGCAAGCAAAATATGTAGTTGGGGTACAAATTTTTTTGGGACGATCTTCGTATAACCTGAATGATTTTGGCAAAATCAGGGCAAGGAAATGATATTTTAAACCATGACTGACTTTGAAATGAATGGATTTATGAGTCTTTATTGCTTGTTATCTTTTTCTCTCTGCAGATTCTTTGCAGTTTTACACACATCACAACCTAGGCAAAGAACCAGAAACCTTTCTTAAAATGCTGGAAGAGATATTGAAGAAACATTCTTTCTAGTTTATTGAAAATTAATAACAATAGGTAGCGCAATGGTTAAAGGGTCCATTCTGAGTACTAGCGTGACTCGGCACGCTCCGCACGCCTCACCACACGTCATTTCAGAGGTGTAGGCATCTTTGACCATTTCTACTTTCTCAGGGTGTGAGGGATGGTGGGAATGGTGGTTGGGGGTTTGTGGTGGTGAGAATTTATGTGGGGATTAGAGCGGCCAAAATTGGGTCTTCAAGGACTTTTGGGTCTTCAAGGTATTTTGGGTATTCGGGGTCTTTTGGGTCCTCTGGGTCTTTAAGGGTCTTTGTGGTATTTTGTTTCTTTGGAGTCTTTAAGGGTCTTTTGGATCTTTGGGGTCTTTAATGGTCTTCAGGGTGTTTTGGGTCTTCAGGGTGTTTTGGGTCTTCAGGGTGTTTTGGGTCTTCAGGGTGTTTTGGGTCTTCAGGGTGTTTTGGGTCTTAAGGGTGTTTTGGGTCTTCAGGATGTTTTGGGTCTTCAGGATGTTTTGGGTCTTCAGGATGTTTCGGGTGTTTTGGGTCTTCGGGGTGTTTTGGGTCTTCACGGGCTTTTGGGTCTTCAGGGGCTTTTGGGTCTTCAGAGTCTTTTGGTTCCTCTGAGTGTTTAAGGATCTTTGGGGTATTTTGGGTTTTTGGGGTCTTTCAGGTATTTTGTGTGTTTTGGGTCTTCTGGGTATTTTGGGTCCTTTGGGTCTTTAAGGGAGGGTATTTTGGGTATTCAAGGTCTTTAAGGTTCTTTTGGGTTTTCGTGGTATTTTGGATCTTTGCGGTCTTTTAGGGTATTTGGGGTCTTCAGGGGCTTTGGTGGTATTAAGGGTCTTCGGGGACTTAAAGGGTCGTCAAAGGTCTGAGGGGTCTCGGCAGTCTAAATGGTCAAAAGGTATATTCCAACAGTACATAATTAAGAGTTGACGGACTGTATTTTGGGTGGTAATTTTATCTGAAGAAGAAGAAGACTTTTTGGTCACAAATAAACATACAAACATCATCAGATACGTTTGCTCTATTATAATAAGACGTGATGTCGGCGGTTTAAACCTCGGCCGAATCCTACCAAAGAATTTGAAAATGGTACATACTGCTCCCTTGCTTGATGTTCAGCATTTAAAGCGGATATAACACGAACTAAACAATTATTGTACAGGCTTAATGGGTCCCATGGCCTCATCCTTCATTGAAGTTCCTGATAAGGGAATTCATATTTATTATATTTAAAATATGTACTGGATTTCTGGTAAGTTTGAAATTGGTGTTGTACAGGGCTGGAAAATTGGAGGAAAATTATTGATGGAGCACCCTCAAGTGTTCTAAACATTGCAGCTTATAAGTTTCAGATCACCTTAAAAGTGATCACCTTATAAGTTGCAGATCACCTTAAAAGTGATCACCTTATAAGTTGCAGATCACCTTAAAAGTGATCACCTTATAAGTTGCAGATCACCTTAAAAGTGATCACCTTATAAGTTGCAGATCACCTTAAAAGTGATCACCTTATAAGTTGCAGATCACCTTAAAAGTGATCACCTTATAAGTTGCAGATCACCTTAAAAGTGATCATTTTGATGAGTATCTGAAACAGACCCAAATCTCCTTTGCTAATTCAGCTTAGTCGCAAGTGGAGTTTCATCTCAAACACATTGAGGTCATTGACAAAGTCTCGGCATGTGCAAATCCTCACAGTGATATGTTGAGTTTATTCATGATGAAAACTATATTTAAAGGTTAGGTGACATTAATAACCCATTTGTCATGAACAAAGTAAGCCTGGAAGTTGCATTTCTTCTGGTAAACAATATACCCCTGGATCTAGGTGTGCAGCCTCAAGGCTCATTTGACATTGAGTGTTTTTGTTATTTTGAAAAAGTGCAAACCTTTTCCATTGGGAAAGATACTGGTCAGAAAATTGACCTTCTGGCTCCGACCAGCCTCTTTTTATCGAATTGTTGATATGACGTTTGTTTGAACTGTCGTTCATGTTACGCAATGTGCAAAGTTGGACTAAACGAGGGTGTAGGGGATTGGGAGCAGTTCTTTCTCATTTTGAATGTGATGATTTGACCCACATTATTGACTGTTCTTCATTTTATGGCACATTTCACTTGTAGGCACTATCGTGATTACAACAGATGACAATGAGCAGACATCCACCCAGGAGCCATTGCGTGAAAAGAACATCGGTAATGACAAAGGCCGATTAGTGATTCATTACTGTTTATCTGAATCAGGCCAAACCAAAATCAATGAGGCTGTGAAAACCGTGGCTGAAGAAATCTTGCAACAATATAAACGTTCACAGGCTGATCATAAGAGTGTAAGTAGTTACTTTGTTCAGAGATGATCCACTTTTGCTGTTGTAAGTTGATTTTATGTGACTCGTTGATGTGGGAATGCCGAAACATTACCAGATGTTTGTGAAGATTTCACTCGTTGTAATTCAGGTGATTACGATGAGGATTACATGTATTCTTGTGAGTATGTTTATTGGAAATGGTACAAAACACATCTAATGTCCTAAAACGGTTTTCCAAATGTAGTTTCTACACAAAAACACAACTAAATGGAAGTTTTTGTGTTCTCCTGCGAGTTATTAGAAAGTTCAAGTTGATGATGTAATTATAACATGCAAGTTCCAGAGACATGATGCTAACCCTATGGCTAGATTACTGGGGAGGTTGGCAGGTTTTCAGAACAGGTGGTGATTAATTATAATGAGCGGGGTGATAACTTTCTAGCTCGTAATGTTGGTACTGCCTTGGTCTGTGTCTGGAAGCTTTAAAAGACAACAATAAAAATGTCATGGGGTGAACAAACATCGTAGTTGAAATGAAATTGAAAAAGCTGCTTGAAAGAATATTTGCAGTGACAGAGTGAGAGACCTTGACAACCCAGTTCCACATGACACGACCCTTTTTGAACCTCCAGAGAATATTCTTACATTGGATTCGCACATGTCCAGGATTAATTCTGAGCCAAGCTTATGGGCCAAAGTTACTCTCCGGTGGGGTGTGGGAGTAACAACAGAGACGAACCCAGAGATTACATGGCAGGAAGTGATTATGGAGATTTTTTAGAGGTTGCAGGTGAAACATGACAAATGGCAGAAATGGAGATTCTTCAAAAAAGCAACGGAAGCTGGGTACATGACAGTTTAATTGTTCATCATTTTATATACATTTGACCTCAACTATAACATTATTATTGTATAATATGTGTGTCGGCAAACTCAAAACAGCTTCCCACAAAAATGATGGAAGGAAAAACAATTCCTGCAAAATAAATAAATGGGAAATGTGATGATTGTTGAAGTGAAAACCCCCATTCCACAAGGTTAATGCTCAATAGGCATGTTCAGATGTTTTGTTTTTGTTTCCCTGATCGAGTAGCTGTTGGTATATCTCCAGTATCAAGTCTAAAATAGTTTTTTTTTTCCAGGCTTCTACAGAAGAAAGTTAGAAGTTTCGAATGCTGCTTCGGCTTCTCCTGTCACGGATTATGTGAGATAACAGGAATTATGTGAGGGTGAAATTTATGAACTGACTTCAACAATGAATTATTATATAAGAACCAATCTAGCCTTAGACCTGGAACTTGTTTCCACCAGAACCTTTCTATCATCAAACCTGACTTTGCAGACTGGAACCAGGAATGTCTGTTTCGCATAACAATAATTCTGTACAATGCATGTCAGTGTATGTCAATGAACATTCAGTACCTGGTGCACAAGGAAGTGACTCGTTATTCTTCTCCTCAACCCCAAAACAACCCTTCGTTCACGAATCACCTCCCGTAACTCTTAATCCCTCATCACCGATGCAATCACCTTTTGATCCTTCATTCCTGATCTGACTGAGCCCCTTCAAACTTTCAGCCAGCTCAACAATAGTTACAATTCCCCTTTCCACCATCATAACACTCTTCCACAGAGGAAGTGTTGATGTGGGAAACATCGGCTTTACTTCGCATCCATTGCATGGCGATTACCACACCTTTATCAACACTTAGTCGATAAACCTTCAATTGGAATTGTCCACCCACACTAACTCACACTGGCCTTGATAAAGTCGAGTAATATTGCATTGTCTAAGTTTTATTAAGTGTTTTATTAAGTGTCGAAAAGATAACCTTCTCCAAACTTCCAGCAATTAAGATTTTCATTCTTTCTCTCCAAATGAGTTGATAGTTGAATGACCAAAAAGGTTCCTCTTTCTCCTCCTCCACCTCCTGATTCCAGGTGACCCCATACCATTAGCAACTGGGACAATTTGTGGTGGTTTATTTCGAAGGGACAATTCTCAAACTTATTTGTAACATTTTTGAACTTTATGCATTTGCAGAAATACTAAATCCCTTGATTTCTTTTTCACTAAATCTACAGGTCTGCATGTTTGAAAGATAGACTGCTTTTTGGTACTTGCTATAAACCATTACAAATGATTTCTTAAAGATAAACATTGCACCTTTCAGTTGAGTTTATGGGAAAGTTCGAGATTTTTACATTGGGATTTGGTATTTGCACATAAATGGGGAATTTACGGTATTGTACTCTGCACGTGGGCAATAAAGGGACTGGCAGAGATACCTGCCCACTGACAATGTTGCATCTTCTTCTTCATAATTATACTGGAATTTGTTTGCTGCATTGCCTCTCCATTAAACAACATTGTGGTGAAGAGCTTCTCAACAAACTCAGTAATCTGCGGGATATTTGCCAGCATTGCTGCATTTTTCCAGTGGAGTGTTTCAATAACAATGCGGATCGGGAAACACATTTGTGACGGCCATTGGCATTGTTGGCAAGAGGAAAATGAACTTGTTCCTCACTAGGATGGGACAAGAAACATGGACGTTATTTAATAAACCTTGTTTAGTATGAGACATGTTATCGAAAGATGTACGATCAGGACTGGATTCACAATGGCTCCAATGTCATTTTGGTGCCAGGCCCATAATCAGAAGGGCCTTAATGACAAAGATAGATTTTTTTTGTTTACACATTTCGATACGTTTAGATAAAGAATATGTGTGGAATTTAACGTCACTATTTAAAATATATATTATTTAAATGGGAAAACTATCATTTCCTGACGTGTGACATCACAACAGTTAATGGCGTACATTCCAATTTCGAGTGTGTCCAATCAAAACGGGCATGACCATGAGGGTTTAATGGAACAATTAAAGGTAATTCTTGGGCGGTTAATACTGAAACAAGAGTAAAAGGAATGGATGACCAGGCTGGATGCGGGACTGGCGGAAACAAAGGAGGAGAAGGGCTAAGTGCGTGGGGCAGGCTGGCATGGAGGAAACTAGAATGGCACTCTGTGGACAGAATACCTGTGCCACTGTGCCAGGCTGAACAGTTTGTTCTGTATCCCACTGATAGGCCGGATTCGGACCTGAACCAAAATCGAATCAGCTTGTTCTTATCACCTCACCAACTCGTCTGCCAAGTTTAGTCATAACTCGTCCATAACTTTTTTTAATATCATGTTAAATATAGCGCTTTTCGCCCGAACTCAATCGTCAGGAATCTATTGAAAATTAAATAATTATCGTATCGGAATCCACATTCAGATCTTCAACAAAATCGAATCTATTAGTCCTTGTCACACACACAATCTGTCCACCAAGTTTCGGTCGAATCCGTCCACAACTTTGAGATATCCTGCTACGTATCGTTTTTGGCCCTATCTCCCAATGGTGAAGAATCATTTTTTAAATTCTAGTAGCCGGATCCGAATCCGGATCTTCATCAAAAGCTAATCACTTCATCCTTGTCACTGACACTACCTCTCTGCCAAATTCCGTCCAAATCCATCCACCACTTTTTGAGATTTCCTGCTATTTATCGTTTTTGGCCCTATCTCCCAATGGTGAAGCATCATTTTAAAAATTCTATTAACCGAATCCAGATCCTCACCAAAATCTAATCACTTCGTCCTTGTCACATACACTACCTCTCTGCCAAATTCCGTCCGAATCCATCCACAACTTTTTGAGATATCTTGTTCACAAACAAACAAAGGAACAGACAGGGGTGAAAACATATAACCTCCATCCACCTCCGGTGTTAAAAATGTATACGGGATGGACAGACGTAAAGGCAGACATAAAGGCTGTATGAGTAATAACATGTGGGCTGGACTGGCGGAGCCAAGGGATGGCAGACATGACTTTGTGGAAGATTTGACATGTGTATCGGTGAAGCATCGGGGATGTGGCATGCGTGCAGGACACACTGCACATGATAACGACCATTCAGGCCAGGGGTAAAGCAGAAGGGGTACCGGATAACCCACTATTAAGGTAAAAAAAACCATGGTATCTAGAGAGTAAAAATAAAAGCAAACCATAGCAGGAGACTGAGTTGACAGATGGATTGTTTATAGAGCCGGAACGCGAGAGTTTGGTATTTAAAACGTAGCCCTAAAAGACTTATTCAACTGGGCCAGGAAATTAAAAGGGGAATTAGATCAGGCTTTGGCAGCAGAGGTTGAGGTTCGTGATTCGAGCAGGACAACTTTTGTGATTCGTGAAGATTGAGAACTTTTGTGCTTGGCGCGCGTGTGATGACGGAGATGACACAAAATGGTGCGAGATTCGGAGGGATACAAGGCGATACAACAAACAGGCTTATGGGATATATGGACATAATGACTTCAAAAGGCGAATAAAAAAGGCACCAAACCAACAACAATTATGTATATTTCAACGAGACATGCAGTCGTGGCCAAAAATATTGGCACCCTTGCACTTTTTTCAAGTAACTCACAATTTTCTCTAAAAAATAAGTTGAAATTGACAAAAGTATTTGTCCTCCACAATTCTTTATTTCCCTGTTAATATTACAGAATCTTTGTTTTTGATTCAGAACTGAATAGAATGTATCCTTTTAAATCAGAAAATAAAAAGAAATGGCATTGACAAAATTATTGACACCCTCGACTTAATATTTGGTATCACAGCCTTTGGACAAAATAACTGCAGTCAAGGGCGTTGTATAGCCATGAATGAGCTTTCTACACCTCTCTACTGGCAGTTGGGCCCACTCTTCTTGTGCAAACTGCTCCAGTTCTCCCAGATTTGAAGGGTGCCGGTCCCAACTGCTGTTTTCAGATCTCCTCACAGGTGATCAATGGGATTTAGATGTGGACTCATTGCTGGCCACTTCAGAACAGTCCAGCGTTTTGTCTTGAACCATTCCTGGGTGCTTTCTGAAGTGTTTGGGGTCATTGTCCTCCTGCAAAACCCATGACCTTCGACGGAGACCCGGCTTTCTGTCACTGGGTTGAACATTGCACTCCAAAATGCCTTGGTAATCTCCTGATTTCATGATGCCATGCACACATTCAATGCATCCAGTTCCAGAGGCAGCACAGCAATGCCAAAACATCACTGAACCTCCTCCATGTTTGACTGTAGGGAAGGTGTTCTTTTCTTTGAAGGCTTCATATTGTTTTCTATAAACATAGAGATGATGTGCCTTTCCAAAAAGCTCTAACTTGGTCTCATCTGTCTACATCACATTCTCCCAGAAGGATTTTGGCATGTTCAGGTGTGTTTTGGAAACTCCAGTCGGGCTTTCTTATGTCTCCCTCACAGCAGTGGGGTCATCCTGGGTCTCCTACCATAGAACCCCCTTTCATTGAGTTGGCGACGGATGGTGCGATTTGAAACTGCTGTACCTTGTGTCTGAACATCAGCTTGAATGTGTTTGGCAGTTGATTGAGGTGCTTTCTCCACCATTCAAACAATCCTTCGCTGCAATCTTCGATCAAGTTTTCTCTTGCGACCACGTCCAGGGAGGTTAGCTACAGTGCCATGGGCCTTAAACTTCCTGATAACATTGCGTACAGTGTACACAGGCACATCAAGGTCTCTGGAGATGGACTTGTAGCCTTGAGATTGTCCATGCTTGGCTACAAACTTGTGTCTGACCTCCTCAGACAATTCTCTGGTTTTCTTTATTTTCTCCATGCTCATTGCGGTACACACAGTGACACAAAACAGCAGAATGACTCCTTTTCTCCATTCAAACTGGTTGAATGAGTGATTTTTATATTTAAAGCTCCTGCAACTCACCACAGGTGAGTTCAATTCCGAAAGTAAACGAGAATCACCTGCTTGAAATCTAATTATTTCTTACAACTTCAAGGAGGTGCCAATAATATTGTCTGGGCCATTTTAGTATTTCTGTGAGGAATAAGATTTAGTAATTTTTAAACCTTTTTTTGTTTTGTTCCACTGCAAACGAAAGAAATCCATATGTGGATATCAAAATATTTATTAATTTGAACAATTTCCTGGAAGAAATGGTGCATTATTTGAAAAAAGTGCAAGGGTGCCAATATTTTTGGCCACGAGTGAATAACAGCAAAGATTGTCTCAAGAAAAAATTTATCTATAACTGGAAATATCGATCTGTCTGTGTCTGTATGTTACATATACACTTACACATCTGGATGGATTTGGACCAAATTTGGTACACAGGTAAAATGTTGTACCTCCAGGTTTATGCATGTTTCCGGTTCCTTCGGCCTCAAGGAAAATGATGGGGTATACTTTTTACGCAATTGCTGTTGGTTTGAATAGTACCACCTTTGGTGAAGTTGAGTGCTACAGGATGGATTGAATTTCCCTGGCCAGCTGCCTGACTGTCACGTTCTATGGTTATTCTTGCCACCACAATGATCACTGAATTAACGCCAGGGGGGTTGACTCAGCCTGTCATCCTTCCGAGGTCGGCAAATTGAGTACCAGCTTGCTGGGATGAATGATCCCGGTGTGTACCCCGGTTTAGAATAGGTACACCGTATCCCTGCGCATCGTAAGAGGCGACTAAGGGTTGGCGTCAGGACGGGCATCCGGCCATAAAAACATTGCCTCAAACAGGGAACCATGATTGTCATGGGGCCCGCAAGGCCAACCCCCGCTCTAGCGGGGAAAATGGCCTTAAAACAATCATTCATATATTCATTCAACATGATGATGGACCAAGGGTAAGCTTTTCTTCACTTATTCAAATGGTGTCAATCGATTGTTGATGAATCATCAAGTTTGGTGTGAAGGGATTTTTGACATTGACAAGACAAAGTGCAACAAAGTTGATATTTAAGAATACTTGTCACAATCTCAAATAATAATGCACATTACATGAAAGTGTCATCAATCAGACCAAAGAGTCTCCTCTGTGTCGCGATCTACTGCAGTGTTCCCATTGGGCGTGGTGGTATTTATCTGTGATATTTGAGGTAAATAATTATATTTACCTCACCCATATCAATGGAAAAGGAGGAGAAATACAAATGATAATGATTTATCGGTTTTACCTTTCGTCGTTGATGTTCCCATTAATTGATTTGAAATGGCTTGAGTGGTTGAAAGCATCCATATGGAGGTTCCCTCACTGTGGCAACTCTTAATTTGATCTTGTGAGATCACTGCTGTGTCCGGGAAGTGATGTTCTGAAGCAGGCAGGACATGTATATGTGTTTAATCTTTTTGTTTTTGTTTACGATATACTTATATATCCTTGTGTTAGTGTATTTGTTCTGAATAAGCATGACGATGTGAACAACGACATACGAGGATGTGAAGGATTGATCAAAATTCAAACAAATCGGTGAAGGTGTTCAGTAGGTACAATCGCACAGCAGCGCTTGGATGCAAACTACAGCCGCTCTACATTTATGCAAGTTGTGTTAAACACACTCCATAGCTGTTACAATTGTGCAAACGCTCCTGTTACAATTTGATCAATTGAGAGGATCCACACACATGACTGAGCACACACATGACTCTGAGCACACACATGACTCTGAGCACACACATGACTCTAAGCACCCCAGTATGAATACAGTCTACCGAAAATACACATGGAAGATGATCTGTTACGTCAGATCCTATCAATGACGTACTCTGCACAACATCAATTGATTCAGTGATTAAGTGAAGTACTGCAACCAGTTCTTCTGACTGCGCTTTCACCACTCAATCAATTCATCAAAAACAACGCGTGAATTGGAGCTAGACAGTGACGTCAGGACTGTGGTGTCTGCACATGTCAGGCCTAGTCACAAACCTTCCACTCAACGAAGACATCGATATCTGTGCAGAATCACGATACCATAGCAATCTCCAACCGCCGTTATTTCCTGAATTTGGCTTTGTGGAACGCATGAACATAGCAATGTGTGGAGTTAAGTTCAGCTTTGATGACAACATGCAAGCACAATTGGACGATGTTGTGATAGGAACCTCCCTCGGTCTGGCACTTGCTAACTTCTTCATCAATATCCGCAAGAAGCGTGCCTTTCAAAGTTTATGCACCAACGTCATACTTCGTGTGTGTTTTTATGAACACAATGTTTGCGATTTACTTTTTTTTTGTTTGATTTGTTGCCGTGCAACTAGTTCCTTGCACATCTCGACGCACCCCATCCTGCATTCAAATTCACCTTTGAGATGGAGCAGCTGCACACAGCCTTTTCTGGATATGTAAGTCAAGACTTCTGAGGATAGATCTTTGACTACCACATAATGGGGGTCGAGGCCCTGTGGTCTCAAAGCAGACTAGTTTACCCCTCCAGCCCTTGTTCTGTGAAGAGACAACTTTCCATATTTGTCTTGTTTCAATCCAAGGGGTGGTTATTCTGCTTTTGTTTTCTTTGTGTAGCCCCCACCTCGAGTGGCCCTGTAGGCTTTGTGGTGGGAAATATCACATAAAAATAAAATCCACCAAAAGACTGGAAGAGTCCCACACATGGTGAGACTCTTAGTCCCACTCGTTACAGGATTGCCCTCAGCAACACTCTGATGAATAGAGATTTGGCCATCTGTTCATCTTACAATTTGCTGCAGAAATTGAGCATGTCAAAGCCATTCTGTACACTGAGCAAGTCATCATTGGGTGTGTATCATTCTTAATTGTCAATTGGTCGAAGGTCATTCCAGGCCGTGAGCTGAGTTGTTCTATTGTTCAATTCCGTTATGACCTTGTGTGAATAAGTGCATTTCATTTTTTGTAAATTATCTCAGGTGTAACCAATCACCTTTGAAATAACACACCAACTTGATTGGCCTCCACTGTGTTCAATTGTAGTGATTCTGATTATTTCTAAATAAAATCAGCTGTTCCTGTATGTTTCCCCTGCATTTGCTAGTGCATTGCACAGCAAAGACTTAACCATGAGCACCCAGGAGCTTTCAAAAGACCTCTAGGATAAAGTTTTGGAAACGCACAGATCAGGGGATGGGTATAAAATATTTCAAAGGCATTTGAATATCCCTTGGAGGACAGTCAAAACAATCATGAAGAAGTGGAAGGCATATTTTACCACTTTTTAATAGTATACAATTTTGCATTTTTACTTAATTTTCTGAAATTTGTTGAATTATTTTTCACTAGCGGGGTCACCCGTGGGAATCCCACGGGCATGGATGTGTGTGACATTTCGACATATTGAGTTAGATGCTGCACATTCATTTTTACAAAATGGTTACTGGCAAGTCATCAGATCCAGAAATGGTGTGATGAACACAATTTATTTATTTCACATAAGATGTGACCCCTCACTCCTCTCCACCTGACACTCTCCTCTCTCCACCTGACACTCTCCTCTCTCCACCTAGCACTCCTCTCCTCTCCAATCCCTCACATTCCTCTCATCTCCAATCCCTCACCTCTCCAATCCCTCACACTCCTCTCCTCTCCAATCCCTCACACGCCTCTCCAATCGCGCCTCACACTCCTCTCCAATCGCGCCTCACACTCCCCTCCAATCACTCCTCTCCAATCGCGCCTCACACTCCTCTCCAATCGCTCCTCACACTCCTCTCCAATCGCGCCTCACACTCCTCTCCAATCGCGCCTCACACTCCTCTCCAATCGCGCCTCACACTCTTCTCCAATCGTGCCTCACACACCTCTCCAATCGCGCCTCACACGCCTCTCCAATCGTGCCTCACACTCCTCTCCAATCGTGCCTCACACTCCTCTCCAATTGTGCCTCACACTCCTCTCCAATCGTGCCTCACACTCCCCTCCAATCACTCCTCACTCGCTTCTCCAATCGCTCCTCACTCGCCTCTCCAATCGCTCCTCACTCGCCTCTCCAATCGCTCCTCACTCGCCTCTCCAATCGGCTTTCCCTCTCTCGTTTCTCTCGTTTTTCTCCCGTCTCGTTCTTTTTCTTGCTCCAAATCGGCCCGTCTCACCCGTCGGCCCGTCGGAATCGGAAATCGGCCCGTCTTGCTTTCGTGCTTGCGCGTAAATAAATTGTGTTCATTACACCATTTCTGGATCTGATGACTTGCCAGTAACCATTTTGTAAAAATGAATGTGCAGCATCTAACTCAATATGTCGATATGTCACACACATCCATGCCCGTGGGATTCCCAAGGGTGACCCCGCAAGTTTGCATTGACGTTCGTCGATGGACTCGTTCGCCCGTCTCATTCGTTTTCTTGCTGCATCCTGTTCCAGTCTGCGTTCTTCATCGATCGTCTCATTCATTTTGGAAATAGAAGTTTCCACGCAGCGCATGAATTGTCACGATCCTCAAGAGGAATTTGTCTCGTAATCATCAAATGATAAATGGCAAGTAAATTATATTGTGGAAAATTAAAGATTTCAAATAAACCTATTTAAAGTGTATGCGCACATAACTAATTTAAAAAACGAAGAAATATCTCTCGGTAATTTCCTGAAACATATTTTACTTCCGGCTAATAATGTTGAATGAAATAAAAACGAAGAAATATATGTCGGCATCATTGTTGACGTTTTTGTGACGACTGTCATCAAACGAAAAAGTAATATATCTTAACGGAAAAGCAAAAGCGAATTTTAAATATGTATCGACACGTTGCCGTCGGTGTCATGTTGGGCGGTGTATGATACACCATGACGCGATTTTAAAAAATATATCTCTGCATTTTCCCACGTGTGTGGAATGTTCTCAATTATTGCTGACACCGAGTCCAAAACCATCGATAAAAATGAAATCATATGGTGAGTTAGATTGGAGATAAAGGCGTGAGAGAGACTCAATGGCCTTGAAGTTATATTACAGGCCCTTGAGAATTCATTTTGTTCTATAAACGGCAACTTTCATCGGATTTTCTTCCCGTTTTTTTTCAACCGAGTCTAAAACTATGTTAGCGACTGTGAAAAATGAAATGATATATCGAATTTGATTTGAAATAAAACTGGGAGAGAGAGCAAGACACCACGGGCCTACAAAACAGGCCTCAAAGCTATGCGAGTTAATAAAATGGTGGATATTTGTTTATATGAAGCGAAGGCTCTCCCAGAATGGGTGGAGCGATGGGTGGAGCTACTCTGCAAACCGAGTAAGCCACACCCCGGACAGACGCCCAACAGACAGACAGACAGACAGACAGACAGAATCATCTACGGCTATTATAATATAGATAGGGAAGTTGTGGGTTACAATGTGTAAATAAAGGTGGAAAAAGTCTAGTTTAATGCAATTTAATTCCAGGCTATGAGGCAACAAAAGGTGAAAAATTTGAAAGGCGGTGTCGACTTTCTATGGACACTGTATATACAGGATATATCTCCCTTCCCTCTCCTCTCCCCTCACCCTACACCCCTCGCCTTCCCCCTTCCACCTTCCTCTCCCTTCCTTGGAATTTGCCCGGGCAACGCCGGTTACTTAAGCTAGTAGGATATAAGATGGAAGAGTAAACCACCAAAATAATTTGTATGATTACTAACATATAACTAAGTTCAGAGCACTCTGATTTTTAAAGTTATCATTATTTCTGATGTGGGCCATGACCTTTTTGACATATACTCAAATGAGCCTTGAGGTGCAATAGGTTGAGAACCCCTGACCTATATATTGTATCATGTGCAACAATATATACCTAGATATCATATAGTGTGCCCCATGTAGCCATACATTAAGATGGGGACCACAACATTGCATTCAGCAAGTCTCAAACATCAGACAACAACTTCCGTGGTGGGTAAACGTGAAATTTTCTCCTGTGTGAAACTCCTTCACTTTGTGGTTTGAAAGAAGGGCCTGATCGGAAGTTGGCCCTTTTGACCCCTTTCACAATTAAATATCCCATGTGGAACTGCCCCATTGAATTCAGCAGTTCTGAAATATCAGGGGAACAACTGCTGTGTGTGGTGAGTAAAACATGTGAAATTTTGTCCCGTGTTGAAACTCTGGTGTTTGAGGTTCAAAGAAGGGCCTGATTGTGAATTGGCCCTTTTAACCCCTTTTGCAATGGAATATCGTGTGTGGCACTGCACCGTCGAATTCAGCAGGACTGAAACTTGAGAAATTTCCCAATTACACTTATGCCCCAGATTGTTCCGACGGAGGTCCATTTCTCGCCACATTTTGAGCGATCAACTCACGGAGTATTATACTCCGATCTGAGAACTGCATTGTCCACCAAAAGCTGCCTTGGAGATGTAAAATCTCTCGAAAATTAACAGCTGGTTAAGCAAGTGGTCTCGCGCTGCTATCACGCAGTCATAACATAAGTGGTATTTACCACTCACAAAATTATCCAGCCTATCCAGAAAGATGTACAGCTGACCACACCTGTAAGGTATCTCGACAGACTACGATCGATTGTAGCACACGTTTATTGACTCTCCAGATACAGGCCCGATTCACTCCAACGCCATCCGAGCTGGGCCGTAACTTCCGGAAAAACGGAAATAAACCCTCGGTCACGGTGTAGGGATACAACGGTGTAGGGATACAACGGTGAATATTTGCAGCTTCATACATGACATCCTCCCCTTTAAGTCCAAAATTACCAAGAGCAATACGTGCTGGACTTCCAAAATTGACATTTCAAAAGCAACATTTCCAAAACATGTGAAAATATGTGTGCAAACGATTATGAGAATAATGAAAATACGTGAAAATAGAATATGTGTCAACGTGAAAATAGAACATGTGTCACCGTGAAAATAGAACGTGTCACCGTGAAAATATAATGTGTGTCATCGTGAAAATAGAACATGTGTCATCGTGAAAATAGAACATGTGTCAACGTGAAAATAGAACATGTGTCAACGTGAAAATAGAACATGTCAACGTGAAAATAGAACATGTGTCAACGTGAAAATAGAACATGTCAATGTGAAAATAGAACATGTGTCACCGTGAAAATAGAATGTGTCACCGTGAAAATATAATGTGTGTCATCGTGAAAATAGAACATGTGTCAACGTGAAAATAGAACATGTGTCACCGTGAAAATAGAACGTGTCACCGTGAAAATAGAATGTGTGTCATCGTGAAAATAGAACATGTGTCAACGTGAAAATAGAACATGTGTCAATGTGAAAATTGAACATGTGTCAACGTGAAAATAGAACATGTCAACGTGAAAATAGAACATGTGTCAACGTGAAAATAGAACATATGTCAACGTGAAAATAGAGCATGTTCAAAGATTCAACGGGTCGGGTGCTTTTCTCTCACGCATTGAGCGTCGTACCAGTGGATACAGAGTCCGAGGTGATCCCTTTGGGCTCCACGAAGGGGGTATCATTCGCAGAGGTTTTCGGGGCATCCAAGCTGGCTGGAGCGGCCACGACGATCTCCGGCAGTGGCGGGTCGAACTGTTGTTCTGACTGTGACGAAGCTGCAGGCTCTATCGACTCACAGTGACGGTAGGTTATGTGGTCCTGATGTCGACGAATTTCACGGCCGTCCTGCAGGCGAATCACGCAGGACAGTGGACCTGGCTTCTCGATGATGTCCACCGGTAGCCACGTCGCACCTGCACCAAAATTTCGGGCAAACACTGGATCTCCAATGTTGATACAGCGACTGTTGGACGACTTATCGTGCACCAGCTTTTGATTAAGCTGGCTCTGATAAACATTTGATGATATGTCTGGTTTGAGATTGTCAACTGTCGATCTCAAGTGTCGTTTCATCAATAACTCAGACGGAGCTCCACCGGTTGTTGATTGTGGCGTGATGCGGTATTTGAACAGGAGATGAGACAGCTTTGTTTCCAGGGTTCCCTCCTGAAGTTTCTATAATCCGGATTTGATGATTCCCACGGATCGTTCGGCCAAGCCATTTGAAGCCTGGTGATGTGGGCTGACAAACTTATGTTTGATGCCGTTCCGACGTGTGAACTCGGCAAACTCGGAACTGGAAAAACACGAACCGTTATCACTCACGATCATCTTTGGCAGACCATGAGTGGCGAAACAGCGTCTGAGTCTTTCGATGACAATGGCTGACGTAGTACCACGCGTCACATAGGCATCAATCCATTTTGTGTGCGCGTCCATAATTATTAGAATCATGCTGCCGTTGATAGGCCCGGCATAATCGAGATGTAGGCGATGCCACGGTTCGCTGGGCCATTCCCAGGGATGCAGTGGCGCTTTCGCAGGTGTATTCCGGGTGCTCTGACAGGGGTAACAATGTCGAACATGATGTCCGATATCAGCATCAAGATTCGGCCACCACACATAGTTTCTGGCGAGTGACTTCATCTTCACAATCCCGGGGTGACAGTCATGGATTTCATCCCCACAGATCCTGGAACCCTGGAACGCAGATTTTCTGGGATCACGACACGACATCCCCAGAGTAGGCAACCATTTTCCACGCTGAGTTCGTTTTTACGTGCTTTAAAAGCCGCAAAAGCTGGGTCACCCTCAGGTAGCAAATGCCATCCAAGCTGTACAGCCTGGACAGTTCTGGACAGAACGGGGTCTCGTAGAGTATGAGTGCGGATCTGGCCGGAATCGACAGCACAATCTTCCAGATGATCCATCAGTGCGATAATGGATCCTGGTGTAGGCGAATCATCAACGGATTCTGGAAGGGGTAACCGACTCATGGCATCTGCATTTGTGATAGACGAACTGGCTTATAACATATGGTGTAGTCATAAGCAGCGAGAAACAGGGACCAGCGGATGATCCTGGGCGGTAGTGTGTCAGATGCCGCCTCCGTTGGACCAAACAGACTGATCAGCGGCTTGTGATCAGTGCGAATCGTGAAATGATGTCCAAGAAGGTACTGGCGAAATTTGCTGACGCCGAAAGCGATTCCCAATCCTTCCTTGTCAAGTTGGGAATAGTTCTTCTCTGCCGGGGACAACGTTCTGGATGCAAATGCAACAGGTCTTTCCGTACCATCAGGCATCACGTGTGATAATACACTCCCCACTCCATACCGACAGGCATCGCATGTCAGCACAAGATCCTTCTCTGGATCAAAATGAACGAGAACAATGGACGATTTGAGCAGATCCTTAGAGGTCTGGAATGCTGATTGTTCAGTGGACCCCCAGCTCCAGGAGACTCCTTTCCTCAAAAGCCGATAAAGGGGGCCCAAATCTTCGGTCACATTCGGGATGTAACGACCATAGAACTGAAGCAAACCGAGGTATGACTTCAATTCGGTTACGTCTCATGGAGCCGGAGCATCCTTGATAGCTCGGACTTTCTCATCTGTCGGGTGTAGACCCTCGGCATCAATCGTATGGCCCAGGTACGTGACTGATGGCACCATAAACTTGCACTTGTCTCGACGCAAACGTAGGCCGGAGTCCGAAATCTTCTACAGAACTCTATCCAGGTTTTGTAGATGTTCCGCATCCGTACGACCAGTAACCAGAATATCATCCTGGTAACAAACGACGTTTCGTTCGGCGGCAAACAAACTGTCCATGACATGCTGATAAATTCCAGGTGAAGATTTCACTCCAAAACTGAGTCGGTGGTACCTGTACAACCCACAATGCGTGTTGATGGTAAGATACTGTTTCGAAATCTCGTCCAAGCGGAGCTGTAGATAGGCGGATTTGAGATCGAGTTTCGTAAATGTCTTGCCTCCCGTGAGACGAGCATAGCGGTCTTCGATCCTCGGGATTGGATATTTATCCAATGAAGAACACTTGTTCACGGTCATTTTATAATCTCCACATATGCGGATGGACTGGTCCGATTTTATGACCGGAACGATGGGCGCCGCCCATTCGGCATACTGGATTTGCTCGATGGTGCCCAGATTTTCAAGATGATCCAGTTCCTTGTCAATCCGCTCCCGCAGGGCGAAAGGGTCTGGGCGTGCTCTGCAAAATATAGGATTGGCATCCCGGTCAACACTGAGTTTAGCCCTATGTCCTTTCAAGGTTCCAAGCTCATCCTTGAAGACATCCGGGTACGTATCCAGCACATTTTTGAGTGTGTATGCTGCGGTAGGAGAAACGTTGGCTGCCCGGAGTTGATGAATGCTTTTCCACTTCAGTTGAATTATGCTCAACCAGTTACTGTCGAGTAAGGAAGGGCCCTTTCCAGGAATGACGATCAGGGGTAGGTGAAACTCATGGTTATCGTAGCCCACCGTGACGTCACATGTACCGCAGGGAACAATCTTATCACCTGTATAGGTGGAGAGTCCATAGGTAGTAGGTTTCAAATGGGGAGCAAAAACCGAACCAAAATGCTAGCGAAAAATTGCGATTCTGCAATTGAACATTTGCTGAATGATCCAGGATGTGGAGAAAACTATTGTGCCAATTGCTTTTGAATTGTGGCCAGAGCACTAGGCGTAGTACATTTGCGTGTGCTGGAGGCAAAAAATTTATGCACACAGAAAATGGCATTTTATGGACACAAAAATAATTTGTAGTACCATACTGCTTGTTTTTATGCAACTGCAGCATTGTGGAGCTTGAGTTTTCTAATGCGCTCTTCTCACAGGTATCATGCACTTGAACATTACTAAATCGACATCTGATGTAAGAAAATGAGTAACCGTGTTTAACCACAAATTGCTTTGATCTTTGACTTGCCGTATTCTTGTGATTATCCTGACAAGTGCATGATGCAAAGTTTAGACTGTCACTTTTCAACCATTGTGGAGGATGGCAGTGTGCCTGCATTTTGACAGTTTAACAAGGAGGGGGTTATTGGAAGAACGTGTGCATGCTGGAGTAGATGGGGAGTGTCTGTCAGATGACTTAGAAAGCAGAGGGAGCAATATTGGAGAAGAGGCAAAAGGAGACAGAGAACACAGACTTGCCTGTGATGTGAAAGCAACAGACCTTGTGCTTTGTTCTCATTGCTAGATTACAATAATTTCAAGAGCTTTACATTCCACATAATCTAGGAGAGACGTACAGTCACGACCAAAAATATTGGCACCCTTGCACTTTTTTCAAATAACTGGGCTAACTGGGCAAATAACTGGGCTAACTGGGCAAATAACTGGGCTAACCCCCGCTCTCGCAGGGAAAATGGTCTTAAAATGCATGTTGTTGTTGCACTTTTTTCAAATAATGCACCATTTCTTCCAGGAAATAGTTGAAATTAAAAAATATTTTGGTATCGATAAATGTATTTCTTTTGATTGCAGTGGAACAAAACAAAAAAAAGATGAAAAATTACTCAATCTTAGCTTTTTCCACACAGAAATCCTAAAATGGGATCCTAAAATCCTAAAATCTAAAATCTAAAATAAATCTAAAATCTAAAATAAAAAATCTAAAATCCTAAAATCCTAAAATCCATCCACCGGGGGACGCGGTCTGTAGACTGGGGTATGTACAGATGTTTAGTAGAGTTGTGAATTTTGTGAGTTTGTTAAGTTTTGTAGTTAAGGTAGATTTTGGTGTGTTGTTTGTTTCCTCCCTCCGCAGGAACGACGAATTGAAATCATTGTACATATTTGCATGACTGTTAAGGGGATTAGATGTTAAGGAGTAGAGGTAGGAAGTCCGACTCACTTCCCACAGCCCTCCTGATTTATTTCATAGGTTAATTAAGTGTGAGACAGTAAGTGTTAAGACTGGAATGGTAGCGCCTGCAGTGAACCTTACAGGAGCTACTGTTCCGGGGGGGGTGGGGGGGGGGGGGAGGGGGCTGTGTTATGTCGGTAGGGTAGTGATATGTAGAGCCAGATAGATCTGTGTAGGTAACGTGCTTCGTGTAGCGCGGTTTGGCAAGTTGGGAGGGGAAGGATTGGATGACATGCAACCTGAGGAGTTGGAGGATCTCATTTCCTCACATGGCGACAACCTCACTGAGGAGAAGTTGGAGGCCATTATAACGGTTTCCGAGGAGGATAAGGCAGGCAGTGATGAGGAAGAGGTGCCGAGGTCTAACCTCACAGTCCAGTTCCTGGGGGAGTTGCTGCTTGGTATGCAGGCACTTATCGACAAGTTGGAAGATGCTGACCCAGTCATGGAGAGGTACCTCAAGTTCAAGAGGGGCTTGGATGATTTGCTTCTCCCCTACAAAGAGCTGCATCAAAACTTGCAGCAATGTGTCAGGCAGCTCTCCATTACCCATTTCTTTCAACCTGCTCCCTCCACCTCAACACCACCATCACCCTCCTCACCTGCTGCCCACTCAGTGTCCTCACCAGCATCCTCGCCAACACCCTAAACTGCTGCCTCTCCTGCCTGTCCTGCCTCTCCCTCAGAGCACGACATTGCAGGACTATCATTTGGTTCATCCTCAGAGTTTGAGGAATTCATGGGATTTTAATTCATCACCATCATCATCATTATCATCATCTGAAAGTTGCGTGTGTTTGTAAAATAAAAATTTTAAACGGCACATGATGGTGTTGTGTTTTTTTTACTTTCATGGTACGGTATGGTTAAGCACTTTTAATAAACTGTAAGCGCATTCCTTCAATAAATTGGAAATGGTACTGTACCTGGTGTTGTTTTATTTATTTATTTGTAAGCATTTTTTGTGAAACTGTAATCATGTGCATTTGCGGTCGAAAACATTTTAAACTTTTAAAAAATCTCCTCTGTGAATCAGGAACTGCCGGGAACCTATAACGTATCCCCTTTTTCCCATTGAAACAATGCTGTGGCATACATTCGTGGGATTTTCATCGACCTTTGTGGATTTTCATCGACCTTCGTGCATTTTCGTCGACCTTCTTGGATTTTGTCTTGCCATTTCCGTGACTTTCATCGACCTTCGCGGATTATCGCCGATATTCGTGCGTTTGTCTCACCATTTCCGGGACTTTCATTGACCTTTGCAGATTATCGTCGACATTCTCTGGATTTGCATCAACATTCGCGGATTTGGCCTCGCTGTTCACGGTTTGTTCCTCACTATTCGCGGATTTTGGCGACTCGGGAACCCATACCCCCTTTTTGCATTGAAGCAATGCCCCACTATTCAGGTGTTTTGCTCTTTGCGGATTTTGCAGAGATGTGTCCCCCACGATTAGCGGGGTCTGACTGTATTAAAATATAACATTATAATATTATTATAATATTGAGGTATATACCATATTAAAAAGAACATTCAAAATACGTGATATTGGATTTTCAATTTTTTCTGTCACTAAAGATCCTTACAAACTGGGTTAATTCTGATTTCAAATTCGAAATCAGCACCCTCTAATTCATCTAAAACATGTACTTTAACCTCAGTAGCAAATTTGTTGTTGCCCAGTGTTATCATTGCGAGAGAGGATGTTCCACTGCACTCCAGTTTCCCATGGAGAATCACAGTAAATTAAAAAGAGTAAACTCTTTTATTTTTTGGGAAAATGTTGCTGATAAATTATAACTGCGTGGTTGATTTGATGGCAGTGGGGTGGAAAGTGTGGTCGAGTTGAGGGATAAGTCATTGAAGGAAAAATGGTTTTATCACATGATTCGTACATCACGTGATGATGATAACTCACCTTTCCAATCCCAATGTGATTTGGTAACATGCTTTGAAAAGGTTATTTTAATTGTAAGTCAAGGGTCATGGAGGAACAAAGCAACATAGTACAATGGGTTTACAGATTGCAAGAAGATTAAAGGGGAACAGGCATAGAAAAACACAAATACACATTACAAATGGGTAGGTGAGGGGCAGGAATGAAAGAAGGATAAGAGCGAAGGAAGAAGGAGATCAACAAGATCCAAAGATATCGGTAATGGTATGGGAGAAAGTCTAAGGTGGTGATGGATTTCTGTCAGATGCCTGTTGTGACGGTCTTGAGGCAACATGTACAAAGTTGGTTACACAGATGAGAAAGTGTAGGGATGAAGGAATGGAGATGAGAATCCAGGCCATACTTGAGCATGAAAACCAGGTGTGGGTTTCTGTAAGAATGCATGTGATCGTGATCTTTGGTGATGGGGGAAGGGATTAGAGTGAGTGTGGAGCAAGGCTTGAGGTGAAGCAGGAGAAAAATATAACCCCATCATCCTGCCTGTGGAGGTGAGAAGCAGTCCCGCAGATTGATCTTATCAGCAAATCCCATTTATGTGAAAGGTATTGAAATTGATGTCTCCAGGTGAGCAAGATGTGAAAAAGCTGAACCAACCCAACGTGGGGATCCACATTCATTGCTAATTTTGTTGATGGTCTTGTCCACTTTGAAGTCTACCTGGATCAGAACGGAAATGGCTCTGCAAAGAACACCACCGGTGTCAGGTAGCGCATAAACGGTTGCAGACATGGTCAGGTAAAGACACGTGACAAACAATGAAAACAAATAGTTCCAGGGATTACATCTCTTCCCTGGATTGCTAGAGAAGTAAACTAGTGTCTTCAACATCTGATTCTTATTGAAGGACAGATTGAGAGTTTATGACATTCCTGTGTTGAAAGACATGTTTCAGGTAGCTGACCAATCACATTTGTTTCACAGATCTGCAGGCAGTGATGTGGTGCCACCTTGCCATTCAGAGGTGTGGATCTAGTGTTGTGTGCAGGATGGAATCGGAAACAGAAAGGTCATTGATGTAGAACAAGAAAAAGGTTGTGAGCTCAGAAACCTTTGCATCAAGTTGCTGTTGATGAAGCCTTTGCATCAAGTTGCTTTTGATGAAACCTTTGCATCAAGTTGCTGTTGATGAAACCTTTGCATCAAGTTGCTGTTGATGAAGCCTTTGCGTCAAGTTGCTGTTGATGAAGCCTTTGCATCAAGTTGCTGTTGATGAAGCCTTTGCATCAAGTTGCTGTTGATGAAACCTTTGCATCAAGTTGCTGTTGATGAAACCTTTAAATCAAGTTGCGGTTGATGAAACCTTTGCATCAAGTTGCTGTTGATGAAGCCTTTGCATCAAGTTGCTGTTGATGAAGCCTTTGCATCAAGTTGCTGTTGATGAAACCTTTGCATCAAGTTGCTGTTGATGAAGCCTTTGCATCAAGTTGCTGTTGATGAAGCCTTTGCATCAAGTTGCTGTTGATGAAGCCTTTGCATCAAGTTGCTGTTGATGAAACCTTTGCATCAAGTTGCTGTTGATGAAGCCTTTGCATGAAGTTGCTGTTGATGAAGCCTTTGCATCAAGTTGCTGTTGATGAAACCTTTGCATCAAGCTGCTGTTGATGAAGCCTTTGCATCAAGTTGCAGTTGATGAAGCCTTTGCAACAAGCTGCTGTTGATGAAACCTTTGCATCAAGTTGCTGTTGATGAAGCCTTTGCATCAAGTTGCTGTTGATGAAGCCTTTGCATCAAGTTGCTGTTGATGAAGCCTTTGCATCAAGTTGCTGTTGATGAAGCCTTTGCGTCAAGTTGCTGTTGATGAAGCCTTTGCATCAAGTTGCTGTTGATGAAGCCTTTGCATCAAGTTGCTGTTGATGAAGCCTTTGCATCAAGTTGCTGTTGATGAAACCTTTGCATCAAGTTGCTGTTGATGAAACCTTTGCATCAAGTTGCTGTTGATAAAACCTTTGCATCAAGTTGCTGTTGATGAAGCCTTTGCATCAAGTTGCTGTTGATGAAGCCTTTGCATCAAGTTGCTGTTGCTGAAACCTTTGCATCAAGCTGCTGTTGATGAAGCCTTTGCATCAAGTTGCAGTTGATGAAGCCTTTGCAACAAGCTGCTGTTGATGAAACCTTTGCATCAAGTTGCTGTTGATGAAGCCTTTGCATCAAGTTGCTGTTGATGAAGCCTTTGCATCAAGTTGCTGTTGATGAAGCCTTTGCATCAAGTTGCTGTTGATGAAGCCTTTGCATCAAGTTGCTGTTGATGAAACCTTTGCATCAAGTTGCTGTTGATGAAACCTTTGCATCAAGTTGCTGTTGATGAAACCTTTGCATCAAGTTGCTTTTGATGAAGCCTTTGCACAAGTTGCTGTTGATGAAGCCTTTGCATCAAGTTGCTGTTGATGAAACCTTTGCATCAAGTTGCTGTTGATGAAACCTTTGCATCAAGTTGCTGTTTATGAAGCCTTTGCATCAAGTCACTGTTGATGAAGCCTTTGCATCAAGTTGCCGTTTATGAAGCCTTTGCATCAAGTTGACCGTCCTGCACCCAGTCTACACACAACATTAGACACCAAATGAACAACAACCAAGATGCTTTGCAAGGCCGAACAGTAATGGGTGCTGCTCTTGTTCGTTTTATTCCAAATAATAACAAGTTACTGAAGAAGCCCCTTCCATGCTACACCCACTAAATCATTAATAGTTTCGCAGTAATCATTGAAGATCAAGTATCTTATTATGGAGTTTACTGACATGAAACCACCTGTAATTGGGAAGAATATCCTCCTCATAAGGTTTCACACCTATGGCTAACAACTGTGTGAGTCACGTGACCGGACCTTACCTTGACGACTGGACCTTACCTTGACGTTTGGTGGTGTCATGTCATTACATAACGGATTGGTTTACTTTATCATTTATATATTTTTTCTGTTCAGGCGATGGAGACTACACCATCAATTTCACCTTCTCGTGAAAAGGATGCAAAATCACCTTCTCGTGAAAAGGATGCAAAATCACCTTCTCGTGAAAAGAAAACTCGGCAATCAGGTGTTGTGCTTCGTTTGTGCTATCTTGTGGTGAACACTAATATGAGATTTCAAATTACCATCGAAAAGTTAACTCCTTGAATAAACTATTTTTTTCTCCTCTGTTTAGTTTTCTTGCAGTACGACACGTATGGACATTCAATGGGAGCAGAACAAGGCTTTTTGTCGAAGTTGAAATCGTATTTTCACAAGACAAATGTGGATTTGCATTTCGAGGCTTATACAGGAGGAACCCCTAATGCTGATAATACAGGAGGAACCCCCATTGCTGATAATACAGGAGGAACCCCCAATGCTGATAATACAGGAGGAACCCCCAATGCTGATAATACAGGAGGAACCCCCAATGCTGATAATACAGGAGGAACCCCCAATGCTGATAATACAGGAGGAACCCCCAATGCTGATAATACAGGAGGAACCCCCAATGCTGATAATACAGGAGGAACCCCCATTGCTGATAATACAGGAGGAACCCCCAATGCTGATAATACAGGAGGAACCCCCATTGCTGATAATACAGGAGGAACCCCCATTGCTGATAATACAAGAGGAACCCCCATTGCTGATAATAAACAGCTTCTCCTTTTCTGTGTTAACTCTACTCATGTGGGAACTGATGCTCAAGCTGCGCTCCGACGCATTGGAGGTAACAAAGTAAACTTTCCGCCATTCCTCTTGCAAAACATCACGTGCTTTGCACAAATGTGTTCAAAATTTACACGAGCTCTTTCATTTTTGATCTTTTGTGTCTCTTTTGCTTCCAGACGAGCCTGTGATATTGATTGTGATGAATCACTTTCATAAGAAAACGAACTTGGCAAATCCTCACAGCGCCGCACACGTTGCACAAAGCAATGTCCGTGCAGTGGTGGATTGCTTCTTCTTCGAATCAGACGGCACGTACGACTGCAAGCAGAATGAGGATGCCGTGAAACAAGTTGCAAAAGAAATCATGTCAATGCCGAATACTCCTGGACATCATGACAACGTTGAAACAGTAAGATTTTCATCACTAAGTGAAATGGCATCAATACTTTAGACTGTAATCAGCAGGATTCGGCTTGTAATTTGTTGTTGTGCAGATATATTATTGATTCAAGAATGTTGATCAACTTGAAAGATATTTATGTGCTGGAGAAAAAAATTGGTATTTATTAGTACAGGGTGATTTTTTTTTCTTTTCTTCGAGAACCATAAATAATCCACATACACTAGAAAGTATATCTGTTGGGAACCTAATATAAATGTGGCCTCATGTTACAGAAGGACGTAACATGATCCTGAGAGATTTGAGGTATCACGTGGTTACCACGTGACCCGGCAGTGCCGTTTAACGGTTTTCACTCCGTCATGCCATGGCGCTCACTGTGGACGAACACGTGTTTCTCATCGAACATTACATCAAGAATGTACCCTTTAGGGAATGTCAAATTACATTTAAAAGTCGCTTTGGTTGTTTTATAAAACCTTCAAAATCAGCGATATGGAAACTGGTGAAGCAATTCAGAGAAACAATCTGCGTGAAAGTTAAAAGGTTATTTCCCAAGAAATGCTCCACTTCGTGTCAGAGCGCATGCTGCGAATAATCAATTTGTGCCTCCAACATGGTGGTGGACACTCTCAACACTTCATTTCAGGTAATCAAGTGTGTGGATCATGTCAGGTCTTTCTGTAACATTAGGCTACATTTACGCAAAATATTAGGTTCCGAACAGATATAGTTTTTAGTGTATGGGAATCATTTATGGTTCACAAATGAAAAAAATCGCCCTGTACATATATGAGTTGTGAGAAGGAATTATTCAGCCACTTGTTCAAAGGTCCCAACTGTTTTGTTTAATTTGATGTTCAAAAGCACACCAAGCACCTGAGGACCTAATTTTTATGCCTAAATCGACAAAGTCGAAGAACTCTGTGTTTGCCTCAAAATATTGTGTCCCAAACCAGTCTCTGTGCCCACCGTACCCAGTCGTACCCAACTGCTCCTGGAATCTGTGTCCTTCTCTCCTGACAAGGTGGAGAAATCTCTGTCAATCCACGACTCTGATTCTGCAACTGGACCAGACGGCATCAGCTCACGGGTCCTAAAATCCTGCTATGCCGCTCTTTCACACCATCTCCCAGTTTCACAGTCACATGAGATGAGATGAGATGGGGAATAAAATATGGGAATAAATGTAGATGTTAATAAATGTTAATGGTGATGGCATAGGTGCCTCCATTATGACGTCATAATTCGACGAGTACAAAACTTCATCCGATCAAGATAATTTCTTGAGCATAATCTAGGAATAAATTAGTTTAGAACAAGCGTTACGCCTAGGTCCCCCGTCGGGGAAGTGATGAGGTGAAGATGTAGAGGTGCAAATCACAGTCACATCTCCCAGAACTTTCAACCCAGTTCAACATGACACGACCCTTTTTGAAGCCTCCAGACACTAATCTTACATTGGATTCGCACATGTCCAGGATTAATTCTGAGCCAAGCTTATGGGCCAAAGTTACTCTCCAGTGGGGTGTGGGAGTAACAACAAAGAGACGAACCCAGAGATTACATGGCTGGAAGTGATTATGGAGATTTTTTAGAAAAGCAATGGAAGCTGGGTACATGACAGTTTTAATTGTTCATCATTTTATATACATTTGACCTCAACTATAACATTATCATTGTATAATGTGTGTGTCGGCAAACTCAAAACAGCTTCCCACAAAAATGATGGAAGGAAAAACAATTCCTGCAAAATAAATAAATGGGAAATGTGATGATTGTTGAAGTGAAAACCCCCATTCCACAAGGTAATGCTCAATAGGCATGTTCAGATGTTTTGTTTTTGTTTCCCTGATCGAGTAGCTGTTGGTATATCTCCAGTATCGTCTAAAATAGTTTTTTTTTTCAGGCTCCAACAGAAGAACGTTAGAAGTTTCGAATGCTGCATCGGCTTCTCCTGTCACGGATTATATGAGATGACAGGAATTATGTGAGGGTGAAATTTATGAACTGACTTCAACAATGAATTATTATATAAGAACCAATCTAGCCTTAGACCTGGAACTTGTTTCCACGAGAACCTTTCTATCATCAAACCTGACTTTGCAGACTGGAACCAGGAATGTTTGTTTCGCATAACAATAATTCTGTACAATGCATGTCACAGTGTATGTCAAGGAACATTCAGTACCTGGTGCACAAGGATGTGACTCGTTATTCTTCTCCTCAACCCCAAAACAACCCTTCGTTCACGAATCACCTCCCGTAACTCTTAATCCCTCATCACCGATGTAATCACCTTTTGATCCTTCAATCCTGATCTGACTGAGCCCCTTCAAACTTTCAGCCAGCTCAACAATAGTTACAATTCCCCTTTCCACCATCATAACACTCTTCCACAGAGGAAGTGTTGATGTGGGAAACATCGGCTTTACTTCGCATCCATTCCAGGGCGATTACCACACCTTTATCAACACTTAGTCGATAAACCTTCAATTGGAATTGTCCACCCACACTATCTCACACTGGCCTTGATAAAGTCGAGTAATATTGCATTGTCTAAGTTTTATTAAGTGTTTTATTAAGTGTCGAAAAGATAAACCTTCTCCAAACTTCCACCAATTAAGATTTTCATTCTTTCTCTCCAAATGAGTTGATAGTTGAATGACCAAAAAGGTTCCTCTTTCTCCTCCTCCTTCTCCTGAGTCCAGGTGACCCCATACCATTAAGCAACTGGGACAATTTGTGGTGGTTTATTTCGAAGGGACAATTCTCAAACTTATTTGTAACATTTTTGAACTTTATGCATTTGCAGAAATACTGAATCACTTGATTTATTTTTCACTAAATCTACAGGTCTGCATGTTTGAAAGATAGACTGCTTTTTGGTACTTGCTATTCACCATTACAAATGATTTCTTAAAGATAAACATTGCACCTTTCAGTTGAGTTTATGGGAAAGTTCGAGATTTTTATATTGGGATTTGCACATAAATGGGGAATTTACGGTATTGTACTCTGCACATGGGCAATAAAAGGACTGGCAGAGATTCCTGCTCACTGACAATGTTGCATCTTCTTCTTCATAATTATACTGGAATTTGTTTGCTGCATTGCCTCTCCATTAAACAACATTGTTGTGAAGAGCTTCTCAACAAACTCAGTAATCTGCGGGATATTTGCCAGCATTGCTGCATTTTTCCAGTGGAGTGTTTCAATAACAATGCGGATCGGGAAACACATTTGTGACGGCCATTGGCATTGTTGGCAAGAGGAAAATGAACTTGTTTCTCACTAGGATGGGACCAGAAACATGGACGTTATTTAATAAACCTTGTTTAGTATGAGACATGTTATCAGAAGATGTACGATCAGGACTGGATTCACAATGGCTCCAATGTCATTTTGGTGCCAGGCCCATAATCAGAAGGGCCTTAATGACAAAGATAGATTTTTTTTGTTTACACATTTCGATATGTTTAGATAAAGAATATGTGTGGAATTTAACGTCACTATTTAAAATATATACTATTTAAATGGGAACACACTATCATTTCCTGACGTGTGACATCACAACAGTTAATGGCGTACATTCCAATTTCGAGTGTGTCCAATCAAAACGGGCATGACCATGAGGGTTTAATGGAACAATTAACGGTAATTCTTGGGCGGTTAATACTGAAACAAGAGAAAAAGGAATGGATGACCAGGCTGGATGCGGGACTGGCGGAAACAAAGGAGGAGAAGGGCTAAGTGCGTAGGGCAGGCTGGCATGGAGGAAACTAGAATGGCACTCTGTGGACAGAATACCTGTGCCACTGTGCCAGGCTGAACAGTTTATTCTGTATCCCACTGATAGGCCGGATTCGGACCTGAACCAAAATAGAATCGGCTTGTTCTTATCACCTCACCAACTCGTCTGCCAAGTTTAGTCATAACTCGTCCATAACTTTTTTAAATATCATGTTAAATATAGCGCTTTTCGCCCGAACTCTCAATGGTCAGGAATCTATTGAAAATTAAATAATTATCGTGTCGGAATCCACATTCAGATCTTCAACAAAATCGAATCGATTAGTCCTTGTCACACACACAATCTGTCCACCAAGTTTCGGTCGAATCCGTCCACAACTTTGAGATATCCTGCTACGTATCGTTTTTGGCCCTATCTCCCAATGGTGAAGAATCATTTTTAGCCGCGTCGCAGACGCTGGTCATAGAGTGCCCTCTGCTGTTGTTGTTGTTGTTGTTCTTCTTGTTCTTCTTCTTCTTGTTCTTGCAGAGAAGACAAAACCTCAAAGCTCCACCCATTCTGGGAACCATAGCTCCACCCATTCTGGGAGAGCCTTCATATAAACAAATATCCACCATTTTATTAACTCGCATAGCTTTGAGGCCTGTTTTGTAGGCCCGTGGTGTCTTCCTCTCTCACACAGTTTTATTTCAAATCAAATTCGATATATCATTTCATTTTTCACAGTCGCTAACATCGTTTTAGACTCGGTGAAAAAAAACGGGAAGAAAATCCAATGAAAGTTGCCCTATATAGAACGAAATTAATTCTCAAAGGCCTGTAACTTCAAGTCCATTGAGATAATTTTTTTTTAAATCGCGGCATGGTCAGTCATACACCGCCCGAAATAAGAGACGGGAAAATGCCGAGATATATATTGTTATGAATTTGGTAGAGTAACATCTAGAGCTAGGTAGATCTGAATAGGTAGGTATTCGGCTGTCGTGACAGGGACTCTACATGTAATAAGTTATTGATGTTTAGGCGTTTGTCGGGGTAAGATGTATGATTGTGGATCTACCTGGAGGTCCGAGTGTTAAATAGTGAGGGATTAAAGGTAACGCCCCTGTGAGTCTCACCTGGTAGTCAAACCTTTGTCCATTATGGCACTGCAAACCACATAAACGTTAGTTAGGTCCTTAGCGCAACATTAAATAATTCCCTTTCCCTGACATTGACTTCGTAATAAATGGACAGGAAACCAGGCCAAAAACACCGCCACGGTTGGCCGCCGCCGTTTGCACCTCCAAGGCCTACAAACCTCGCCTGGCACGTGTTACACAAGGACCGCGGGGTCGCGGACGGGAGATGTCAGGAGTAGCATGCCGCAGAGGGCGTGACCTGGGCGAGCCGGCGAGTTGGGAGGCTATGATTGGCTGAGGAGTGCGCCAATGTGACGTCATCGGCCACCAATATATGCGACGGTCGGACGCCATTTCGTGACACACGTCGATGAGCGATCAAAAGCGGCAGTTGGTGGAGAGTTCGTTCGCACACCGAGCACACCGAGCACACAGAGCACACGGCAGTTCGCAGCAGTTCGTTGCAAGTCGAGGTTCGTTCGTCGCAGTTCGTTGAACAGTTGGCACTGAACAGTTGGCACTTGGCTGCCAGCACTCCCGCAGAGAGTCGAGTCGAGTGGCTATCAAAGGAGTCCTTCCTGTCCCTGGTCAAGTGGAGTTTGTGCCCGCGTTGGAGGTCGTCGACGCATGGTGCTTTTTGGTGCGTGGTGCTCAGCCTGGTGGGACTTGGAGCGAGGGACCTCGTGGTGTGCGATCGGGCCGAAAGGAGCGGTGTTGGACGGCCGCCACAAAGACGACGAAAGACAGATAAGCCGCATCCGCGTACATTTTGAACGACGTGACGTATTATTTTCGTATTCATAATCTCCCTCGTATCGTGTTTGCTGTCAGTCGTGTGGGGACGTCCCGATTTAGAGTTATTAGATTTACCGGCGGGCTTTTTCACTGGCTTTACTTTTCCATAATAAATCCTTATATTATTTTCTGTATATATCTGAACGCAGTTTCCTGGGTGTTTGATTTTAATAGGTAAGGTTGCGGAGCCTTCGCTGTGTCCCGCCATTCCGCGCGTTTGTGTTGAGTTTGAATCCGCCATTGAGTTTTCGCCTCGGGAGTTAAAGTCTCGCAAATCGGCCATCCGTAACTGTGGTGTTAATCACAGTTGCGTAACAAGTGGTGTCAGGAGTGTAGGATTTGAACCCGTCGGACAAATTTTTTTTGTCCGCGGCGAGACCGACACGGTCGGGCGTACATTGCGCCCGACGTTCGAACGCAAAATTTTTATAGGCGAGGCGGAGAAATTTAATAATCAATTGGGCATACGGAGCGCGATATCGCGTCTTCGTCAAATTTAAATTGTGTTTTGGAATTGAAATAAATACGCGCGCGGGAAACGACCTTCCGAAAAGCGGATGTCGGAGGTCGACGAAATGGAGGTGCGTAGCGAGGCCTCCGTCAGCGTCGGGAGTGAGCCGGAAATAGGGGAATTAGATGCAGAGGTGAGCCTTGGAACCTCCCTCGTCCCGAGCACCAACTTATCCCCCTCCCCCACCGGGGAGTCGGGAGCAGTAGGAACGGCCCCGACAACCGACCAGATGTTGGGTCAATTGCTTCGAAAAATTGACGGGCTGGAAAATAAAATGAGTAAGGAATGTAGGGAAGGAATGAAGGGAATGAGTGAGCGATTGTAGGAACAAATGGGACAAATGAAAAGTGGGATGGAAAATAAAATGGAGTCCCAGGGGAAGGAATGTAGGGAAGGAATGAAGGGAATGAGTGATCGATTGGAGAAAAAAATTGATGGAATGGGAAATAAAATTGATGGGTTAAAAGGGGAACTGAATGCCCAGAGTGATAAAATTGAAGGATTAAAGGAGGGATTGAAAGAACAAATCGAAGGGATGGACAGCAAAATCGATGGATTGGAGGGAAAAATGGAGGTGATGAATGAACAAATGAATGAACAAGGGAATGAAATAAAGGAAAGGAATGAACAATTGGAAGGAAAAATTGGGGAAATGGCACAGCAGCTGGGGGAACGAATTGATGGCATAGAAGGGAGAGTGCAAAACCAAATTACGGACAGACTGGGGAAATTTGAGGGTAAAGTAGAAACTCAAATGGGGGAGATGGAAAAAGCCATAGGGGTGGAAATTGAATTGAAACGGGAAGAATTAATGTCAAAAATAGAGGAGGGCGTGACGCAGGCTGTCCAAATGGGGGAAAAGTTGGAGGGTCAGATTGGTGCCACAAATGCTCGAATTGATAAAGCAAATGGGGACCTGGAAGGCTATCGGGGCCGTGTGGATGCCAGAATGCTACAGCAGAGTGAGGAATGGGGACTGCTCAACCGACAGGGGGGCAAATTGGCCGAGGAGGTGAGGGGGTTGGAAACCCGCATAAAAGAGCAGGAGCAAGGGTTAATTGAGAAAGGCCTGTGGGGGCCACTAATGGATAATGAAAGGGTGAGTGATTTTATGCAGGAGCGACTGGAGATCTGGGACAATACCATCAAGAAGGAGGTTGGTCGGGTTCAAGAGAGCCTGAAGGAAGAGGTGAGTAAGTCGGTTAAACATCTTCAGGACCAGATTAAGGTGACCCAGGAGACCCTCACCACGAGCCACATTTGGACACCAGAGGCTCCGAAACGGAATACCCAGTTGGGGGGGTGTTTTGGCCCCGGACTGGATTTGGACAGAGAGGAATCGGGGAATAGAGTCTCTGGAAAAACAATCCCCCTCGTACATTTTGACGGATCAGGGAGCCTCGAGGCTTTCCTGACACAATTTGAGTGCGTGTCTCAGCTCAATGGTTGGGGAGAGCGGGAGCGCATGGGGAATCTGGTGGCGACACTGCGGGGGTCAGCCGCCGACGTGTTAAACGTAGTCCCAGAGGGAATATTGACCAGCAAGGCCATTTGTGAGGCCTTGAATAACAGGTACGGGACAGGCGCAAGGTGCGACCTGGTCAGGGCACAGCTGCTGCATCGCAGGCAAAAGCCTAATGAGACGTTGCAGGAGCTGGCCCAGGATATATACCAATCTGTGAGGATAGCATACAGGGACCTACCAGCACAGGCGTGGGACAAGCTGGCGATAGAAAAATTTATGGCGGCTCTCCCTGATCCTGAGGTCCGGACGTTGGTGGAGTTACAGGACCCACCCACGGTGCACCGGGCAGCGGAATGCGCGGCGAGACTGACCTTTTTGAGAAGGTCGAACCGCGCATCGGAGAGGGCACCTGTGACGGTACGGCAGGCCGAGGTGCGGGATCAGGAAAAGCCAGAGGATGACATCGGGCGAATGTTAAGGGGAATCAGCCGCCAGCTGACAAATTTGATGGGGGGACAATTTGCAGGGAGCGAGTCACGACAGGGTGGTCCAGGTTGGCCATCGGGACGGCCTGATTTTTATCGGGCTGGGCCGGGAGAAAGGGGGGCTCCGCCTGGCTACCAGAGGGGTCCGTTCTTGGGGACTTGTTTTAGATGTGGGAGAAGAGGGCACAGTCAGAGGAATTGTCGGCAACCATATGGGCCCCCACCTCCTGACAGGCTTCGCAGTCCAGAAAGGAGGGGGCCCCCAGTAGGTCCACGGGTGCCGGACAGAGGACCACCACCTCCGCCTGGGCCAATAGCGGTAGAGTGTGCGGGAAACTAGAACGAGCCGAGCATACGGGGCCATGCTCGGCTGGCAAGTGTGTGGAGAAGCGCCCTCCTTTGGTGGAAGTAGTGAATTGCGGACAAATTGGCACAGGTAATCTAAGGGTTAGATGCAAAATTGAGGGAGAATTTTGTGAGGCTGTGGTGGACACTGGAGCCAGTGACACCATTATCAATCCGGGTGTGCTAGACCAGAGTGCTGGAGGCTGGGACAAAATTGATAGGGTAGAAGGACACAGCCTTCAACTGGCTACGGGGGCAACGGCACCAATATTGGGACGCGGAGTGGTGAGGATGGAGTTGGGTGGCCTGGAGGTCAGCGTGGTTGTGTGGGTGGCGGGGGTGTGCGATCAGTGTCTGTTGGGACTGAGTTTCCTGGTGGAACATGACTGCCAATTAGACCTTGGGCGTGGTCATATGTGGTTGGGCACCGAGAGGCTGCAGTTAATGGGACTGGGGGATGACGAGGAGGTGCAGGGGACGTGGCTGGAGGTGCCGCGCACTGTGACCGTGCCTCCCAGGTCCGAGAGAGTCGTGATGGCGGAGTTAGCAGCAGGTGCTCAACCCATTGGCCAGCTGGGGCTAGTGGAGTCGTGGTCCTCGCAGGGGACGGAGGAATTAATGGTGGGTCGCACCCTCGTAGACACCCGTGGGCCTATGCTGGCAGTCAGGCTGCTCAACTTGTCCGACAGCCCCCGCACTATAAGGGGCGGAGCCATCGTAGCCAAATGCAGTAGTGTAGTAGAGGTCACCGGAGGAGGTGGATCCACATGCTTGCCAGTACAGCCGGAAGGAGGGCAAAATTTGGGGAAATGTGATTGGTCAGAGGGAGTGCGGGACATGATGACACGCTCTGAAGAGGGCCTAACATCGGAGCAGGTAGAGACGTTGCACAATTTGGTTGGTAAGAACTTGGGTGTTTTTTCTCTCTCCCCCGAGGATGTTGGACGCACGAGTCTCGTCAGGCACAAAATTAGTACTGGCGAGGCTCGGCCTGTTCGCCAACCGCCGAGGCGGCTCCCTTTCGCTAAGAAAGAGGAGGCAGAGGAACAGGTGAGCAAAATGGAAAGAGCCGGATTTATCGAGCCCTCGGTGAGTCCTTGGGTGTCACCGATTGTGCTGGTGAAGAAGAAGGACGGGACCACTCGGTTCTGTGTGGACTACCGCCAGCTCAATCATGTGACACTCAAGGACTCGTATCCCCTGCCAAGGATCGATGACACCCTCGATGCCGTTTCAGGCTCAACATGGTTCTCCACGTTGGATTTAAAGAGTGGTTATTGGCAGGTGGAAATGGATAAAGAGGCGAGGGAGAAAACGGCGTTCACCACAGGAAAGGGTCTCTGGCAGTTTGTCGTCATGCCCTTTGGATTGTGCAATGCCCCTGCCACGTTTGAGCGTCTGATGGAACGTGTTTTAATTGGCTTACCGTGGCAGACTTGCCTCGTCTATTTGGATGATGTATTGGTCCACGCTCCCACATTTGAACAGGCTGTCGAAAATTTGTCAGACGTATTTGGGAGATTAAGGGGTGCCGGGTTGAAATTAAATCCGAGCAAGTGTGAAATTTTCAGGAGGGAAGTGACTTACCTGGGTCATGTGATCAGTGAGAGCGGCGTGGCCACTGACCCTGGAAAGGTAAAATCTGTAAAAGAGTGGCCCGCCCCTAAAAATGTAAGGGAGGTCCGAGGATTTTTGGGCCTCTGCTCGTACTACAGGAGATTTGTGGCAAATTTCGCGGAAATTGCAAGACCTTTGCACAAATTGACAGAGAAAGGAGCCAAATTTGTATGGTCAGAGAGCTGCATCGAGGCATTCAGTCACTTAAAACAACGTCTGGTGGAGGCCCCAGTTTTGGCATACCCGACGGATGATGGCAATTACATCCTGGACACAGATGCGAGCCAGGAGGGATTGGGAGCTGTGTTGTCACAAATGCAACAGGGAGTCGAGAGGGCTATTGCGTATTACAGTCGGGCACTTTCGAGGCCCGAACGAAATTATTGCGTTACCCGCAAAGAACTATTGGCCTTGCTGTCTGCAGTTGGACACTTTCACCCTTACCTTTATGGGAGGGAGTTTGTGATCCGAGTGGATCATGCCTCCTTGCAATGGCTCCTTCGGTTCAAAGAGCCGGAGGGACAAATTGCAAGGTGGCTTGAGAGGCTGCAGCAGTATAATTTCACTGTGCAACATCGGCCTGGCAAAGCACATGCCAATGCAGACGCTCTCTCTCGGCGCCCCTGTTGGGAGGCACAGTGTAAATTTTGTGATAGACAAGAAGCCAAGGATCCACTTGGGCAGGGCCAAATTGATGCATGCCTATATGCAGCGAGAGTGACCAGGCGAACTTTGCCACAACCCCCACAGGAATTGGGCGATGTGAATTGGCAAGAGAGTCAAAGGGAGGATCCCGTGTTGGGGCCCCTTTTTCATTGGCTAGAGGAGGACAAAAGACCCTCTTGGGAGGAGATTGCTCCACACGGAGCCCAGGTAAAGGCCTATTGGGCACAGTGGCAGATGTTGGGGTTGAAAGAGGGCTATTTGTTCAGGAAGTGGGTGACACCAATGGGTGATGTAGCTTCCTGGTTGATAATTGTACCCAACAAATTGAAGGAAGTGGTTATGGGGCACGTGCATGGGACTAGGACAATGGGACATTTTGGCGTGGCCAAGACGTTGTCCAAATTACGGCAGAGGTTCTACTGGGTGAATTCGGGCAGAGACATTCAAAATTGGGTGAGATCCTGCGACCTCTGCCGCGGTAAGAAGGGACCCCCACGTGCGCGCAAGGCCCCGCTCCAGGTGTACAATGTCGGGGCACCGCTCGAGCGGGTGGCAGTAGATGTGGTGGGGCCCCTGCCAGCCACCCGCCGAGGGAATCGGTACATTATGGTGGCAATGGATTACTTCACCAAGTGGCCAGAGGCCTACCCATTGCCCAACCAGGAAGCCCGGCTGGTAGCTCAAGTTCTAGTTGAGGGATTCTTCTCCCGATTTGGCGTCCCAAGGGAGCTACACACTGACCAGGGCCGGAACTTTGAATCTGCCCTCCTGCGGTCGGTGTGCGAGCTCCTCCAAATTCATAAGACCCGGACGACTCCCCTTAGGCCTCAATCGGATGGGATGGTAGAGAGGTTCAACCGGACACTGTTGACACAATTGGCCCTCTTTACATCTGAAAACCAACAGGATTGGGACGAGCACCTTCCCTTTATATTGATGGCATACCGGACCGCCCAGCATGCGACCACTCGGTGCACCCCCGCCTTGTTGATGTTCGGTAGGGAGATGCGAGTCCCCACAGATTTGTTGATGGGACCGTCACCAGGGGAACCGGGTGAGCCAACTGTGGAGAGCTATGCAACCAATTTGAAAGCGAGCATGGAAAAGGCTCATGAGTTTGCGAGGAAGCAAATTGGCTTGGCTTCTTCGCAGATGAAAACGCGGTATGACGCTCGGGCTCACACACCTCGTTTCCTTCCTGGAGACCTTGTTTGGCTCTACTGGCCCCGGAGAAGGAAGGGGGTGTGCCCAAAACTCACTTCACCTTGGAAGGGCCCTGGGGTGGTGCTTTGGCAGGTGACTGATGTGGTGTTCAAAATTCAGATGGGCCCGCATACCCTTCCACAGATAGTTCACGGGGATAGATTGAGCTCCTACATGGGTCGGGAGACTCCGGAGTGGATTGGAAGGGTGAGGGGGAAATTAGGTGTGGTGGATGACACTCTTGAACCTGACCAACCTGCAACTACCTGCACTTGAGGTGAGTGTTTTGAGGAGTACTGTCCCAGGCTTCAGGACTTGCTTTGGAAATTGGGGACATGTAAATTGGAGTTGGGAGGCGGGTGAGAGTGATGACATGGCCGGTGAGGGGATGGAATGGGAGCCACACAGTGTCTTGTGGGTGGCGTATGTTTTTGTATTGTGGTTAGGTGTTTTGATGTGGTCGTGAGAGTGGAACCTGGAGAGTGAGTGATGATTCTTGGAGATAATGAGGGGCGATACTTGTTCTTTTGGAAATGTGCTTTTGGAACTGTGTGATGGTTTAAATGTGAACTGGGGGATTTCACATGTGGCAGGCCATGGCAAGCCTTGTAACACCTTTTACACCAAGAATTGTACTGAATTGTGCTGAGTTGTGTGGAGAATTGAATGGCAGCGGGGGAGGAAGTGTGTTTTGGGGTCTTGTGGGTGGGGAAGGTGTGTGTGTCCGCAGGTACAGAGCAAGCTCTGAGGAGCGATGCCTGCGGGCCCCCCTCTGCGGCAATTACCCCTGGCAGCCAGTGGTAACTGGAAATTGGAGCTCGTCGGTGGAGGGTCTGGTTGGGCGCCGCGGGGTGAGGAAGTCCCCCGGTGACCCGTGTTGCTGCGCGAAAGCAGGAGGCAAAGGAGCCTGGTGTGTGTGGAGACCCTCACCGGCGAGGTAACGGCGGAAAGGGGCTGTTGGGCTGTCACGGGGCCAAGAGGTAAAGGGGGGGGGGGCAATGAACTTGTAAGTCGGTTGACTTGTTTTTGGGACTGCGGGCACCACAGCCTGATGCGCCCCCACCATCTTTTTGTGCGGTACCTCCCCGCTGCCTAGTTGAGGAATGCACACACACGTGAATGACATCAATGCCATGGTCCTGCAGGGGATGTATTGAGAAGAACCTTATTGATTTTTGAAATGCCTTGATGACCTATGGAATGAGAATGAGTGGTTAAGGGATCTGTGTAGCATGAATGTGGGCGAAATCCACCGAGCCGTGTCACTCACCTGTAACATCTGGACAGGGCCCGTGGAAATTTAGGGGGATGCATTGGGGATGGCCCCACAGGTAAGGTTGTGTCTTGTGGCATCCACCGGGGGACGCGGTCTGTAGACCGGGGTATGTACAAAGGTTAGAGTTTTGAGTTTTGGAAAGATGGTTAAGTTTTGTGGTTAAGTTAGTGTTGTGTGTTGTTGTTTCCTCCCTCCACAGGAACAACGAAGAAAATGTACATACTTGCATGATGGTTAAGGGGTTCAGCATGTTAAGGAAGTGTAGGTAGGTAGTCCGACTCACTTCCCACAGCCCTTCCTGATTTATTTCATAGGTTAATTAAGTGTGTGACAGTAAGTGTTAAGGCTGGAATGGTAGCGCCTGCGGTGAACCTTGCAGGAGCTACGGTTCCAGGGGGGGGGGGCTGTGTTATGAATTTGGTAGAGTAACATCTAGAGCTAGGTAGATCTGAATAGGTAGGTATTCGGCTGTCGTGACAGGGACTCTACATGTAATAAGTTATTGATGTTTAGGCGTTTGTCGGGGTAAGATGTATGATTGTGGATCTACCTGGAGGTCCGAGTGTTAAATAGTGAGGGATTAAAGGTAACGCCCCTGTGAGTCTCACCTGGTAGTCAAACCTTTGTCCATTATGGCACTGCAAACCACATAAACGTTAGTTAGGTCCTTAGCGCAACATTAAATAATTCCCTTTCCCTGACATTGACTTCGTAATAAATGGACAGGAAACCAGGCCAAAAACACCGCCACGGTTGGCCGCCGCCGTTTGCACCTCCAAGGCCTACAAACCTCGCCTGGCACGTGTTACACAAGGACCGCGGGGTCGCGGACGGGAGATGTCAGGAGTAGCATGCCGCAGAGGGCGTGACCTGGGCGAGCCGGCGAGTTGGGAGGCTATGATTGGCTGAGGAGTGCGCCAATGTGACGTCATCGGCCACCAATATATGCGACGGTCGGACGCCATTTCGTGACACACGTCGATGAGCGATCAAAAGCGGCAGTTGGTGGAGAGTTCGTTCGCACACCGAGCACACCGAGCACACAGAGCACACGGCAGTTCGCAGCAGTTCGTTGCAAGTCGAGGTTCGTTCGTCGCAGTTCGTTGAACAGTTGGCACTGAACAGTTGGCACTTGGCTGCCAGCACTCCCGCAGAGAGTCGAGTCGAGTGGCTATCAAAGGAGTCCTTCCTGTCCCTGGTCAAGTGGAGTTTGTGCCCGCGTTGGAGGTCGTCGACGCATGGTGCTTTTTGGTGCGTGGTGCTCAGCCTGGTGGGACTTGGAGCGAGGGACCTCGTGGTGTGCGATCGGGCCGAAAGGAGTGGTGTTGGACGGCCGCCACAAAGACGACGAAAGACAGATAAGCCGCATCCGCGTACATTTTGAACGACGTGACGTATTATTTTCGTATTCATAATCTCCCTCGTATCGTGTTTGCTGTCAGTCGTGTGGGGACGTCCCGATTTAGAGTTATTAGATTTACCGGCGGGCTTTTTCACTGGCTTTACTTTTCTATAATAAATCCTTATATTATTTTCTGTATATATCTGAACGCAGTTTCCTGGGTGTTTGATTTTAATAGGTAAGGTTGCGGAGCCTTCGCTGTGTCCCGCCATTCCGCGCGTTTGTGTTGAGTTTGAATCCGCCATTGAGTTTTCGCCTCGGGAGTTAAAGTCTCGCAAATCGGCCATCCGTAACTGTGGTGTTAATCACAGTTGCGTAACAATATATTTTGTTTAAATCGCGGCATGGTCAGTCATACACTGCCTGAAATAACAGACGGGAAAATGCCGAGATATATTAAAAATTCGTCCATTTGATGACAATCGTCACGATGAAATATTTAATTTATACGTCGTCACAATAATGTGGAGAGAGGAGCATAGCTTCGTTCACGTGTCGCCACACACGGGAAATTGCCGAGATATATTTTTTTTTAATCGCGGCATGGTCAGTCATACACCGCCTGAAATAACAGACGGGAAAATGCCGAGATATATTAAAAATTCGTCGCCACACACGGGAAATTGCCGAGATATATTTTCACTTTGCACAAAAATAACATCAAGTAATCGAATCAAGAGGAATGTCCTGTGCCTATAACATCGACGTTATAGGCACAGCTGCATCTAGGCATTGTGTAACATCGACGCGGCTTTTGTTTTAATTAAAACTTTTTGTACTTGTTTAAATTCTAGTAGTCGGATCCGAATCCGGATCTTCATCAAAATCTAATCACTTCGTCCTTGTCACATACACTACCTCTCTGCCAAATTCCGTCCGAATCCATCCACAACCTTTTGAGATATCTTGTTCACAAACAAACAAAGGAACAGACAGGGGTGAAAACATATAACCTCCATCCGCCTCCGGTGTTAAAAATGTATACGGGATGGACAGACGTAAAGGCAGACATAAAGGCTGTATGAGTAATAACATGTGGGCTGGACTGGCGGAGCCAAGGGATGGGCAGACATGACTTTGTGGAAGATTTGACATGTGTATCGGTGAAGCATCGGGGATGTGGCATGCGTGCAGGACACACTGCACATGATAACGACCATTCAGGCCAGTAGTGTAATAATGTTGCTTCTGGGACACCTCCGTTTAACATGGGAAATCCCTATCTAATGTCATTTACCCCCTTGTCTTTTTCAAAAATCATAAACACCTCTATTTCTCCCACCCTCATCTTTATGAACCTTTTGTCTGTAGTACCTATCCTTAATGTTGTTCATTAGACCACTCAAACACTACAAATATTTGTTTTCTCTTATAGACCTATCATCCTTCTTCTACATATCATCTGGCAGATTAATCTTTGACCCACTCAAACATTGACCCATTCACTTCCATATTAATTCTTTCCCTCCCTCATTGCCCCTAAACACCTATATTTCTCTCACCCTGTTCTTTACGAACCTTCTAACCTTTTGACATGTTATCCTTATTCATTAGACCACTTAAACACCTGTGATCCTTCTGACCTCATGGACCTTTTAACCTTTTACTCTTAATATCATCTGGTGAATATAACCCACTCAAACAACGACCCTACAAATATTTGTTTATGCGTGGGAAATAATTTAATTCTCCTACAACTCTCTTCACCATCTAATATATTAACAAAAAATATGTTTGAGTTTGGTTCTTTATTAAGATATTTTAACTGAGCTAAGATAAAATGGTAAACCTCCCTCAATGTTCTTGCTTGAGCGCCTCCAGTGCCACATACCATTTTTAAATTAAAGTATATATTTTCCTGACAACCATCAAAGTTTTCCGTCCACTCAAAAATATTTCCATCTTTTTTACCCAATTCACCGGTATTTAAATTAATTCTCTTATTTGTTTTGTGAACTTTTTTACCAGTTGCCTTTTCAATTATACCTATTTGATATTTTTCACATTCATTATGTTTTCCATTTATATACCAAGGTTGATTACACCTCCACTCTTTAGTCTGGTTGATACTTGGTTCTATCATTTATATAATAGTAAAAAAGGCGGCGGTAGCCCGTTAAAATCCCCAACCCCCCCCCTTTTTAACTTATCACTTATATATATCTTATCACTTATATATATCTTATCACTTATATATATATCTTATCACTTATATACTTATATAACCATAAGGGAGACTATCAATTCCATTTTCTAAAATAAACCTCTTATCATCAAAAGCCCCCAATGCTTTCTTATTTATCTCTTCTGAATATAATTGATGTTTATAACTTCTTATTCCATTAATCTTTCTAAACGCTTCTTTCTTTGTTGTTAAACAGTTATAATAATCCTTAAAGTTTATTGTTTCTTTAATAACATTTTTCTTTACACCTTTTAACTTCTTATCAGTCTTTTCAACGTTATTCACAATGTATTTATAAGCATAAGCCTTTGACCTCAATCCCACAAATTCACTCATAACATTTCCTCCTAATTCATCCTTGAACTTTCCAATCACCTTTTTATTTTTAGAAGAGAACAACTCACTCTCTGGACTGTAATTACTCGTGTCATAGATATTAATGTCTCTTTTCATGTCTGAATAAACATCGTTGGTATTAATTTTCAAAATAAAACTATCTGTATCCATATAAAGTAGATTAACATCATTTTGATATTTCTTCCTCAAGTTATTATAAAAGTAATCATACATTAATGACTTTGATAAATCAAGAATTGTTGTTCCAATATAAATAGGTTTGTTCATTTCAATACTCTCTTTAATCAAATGGATCGCACAAAAGTTCTCAGTAAAGACCTCAGCTCGAGTAAAACTCGGTCTATTAATTAATTTTGATGCTTGTTCCCAAGATGTTGATAGTCTGATATTTTGTCTTTTCCTCACATTCTCCATAGTCTTACCAAAGACCGCATTATTCATCAATTTATAAAAGTCTTTCTCAAAATCTGTTTTTGACTCTGTTCTTCTTTGTGTATTAAAATCAATGTACCCCTTTAACCAATGACTTTGATTGAACTTTAGAACCCTATGGATCTTCTCTACTCTTAGACCTTTTGATAAATATTGTCGCAAATTTCTTTGGTGTAGAACATAATTTTTCTTGTTATATAATGTAGTAAGTAATTTTTCTGTTGATTCACCTATATCAAACGATCGTTGATAATCACTCAACCATTCTTTCTTTGGACTTGCTTTCTCACAAGCAAATGGGAGATCTTTGTGTAGGTTATGGAGTTCCTCTGGATATTTTAAATCAATTTCAAAATAATAACCAACTTTTTCTTCATCCAATTCTTTTTGTGTAGAGATACATACATCTTGTAAAACGTTTTTGTAGTCTTTTTCCTTTACCCATCTAAGTTTTCCATAAGGAAGAGCCTGAGACATTGCCCAGCCATACAGGTTGTTCGCGTCATAGTACATCAAGTAAGAACTCTCTTTCGTTGGATCATAATTTGGAAGATATTTGTTATTTGCTTTTGCGTATCTACTCGAGCAGACTTGTGAAATTCCACCTCTTTTTGCCTTTTCAATCATCAAAAGCATATCAACATCGGTTATCAAATCCAAATCTTGTTTTGTCATTTTCAACATCGCACTCCAGGCCAATCCAGGTGCTGTGTAGTAGTGAGCAGGATCCAATCCATATCCAGTGCGACAAACAGATCTAAAGGCTTCAAATACATCGGCCAATAAAAGCACATCAGTTTTGAGATACAAATCGTGATACTCGCCAAGATTCTTGATGTTATATTTTTCCCAAACATTTTGTGCGTGTACATAATCTTTATCAGATATATGACTATTATTTAATTTGTTATAGAAATTTTCTTTTGAAGGAAGTTGTGTTTCATTGAATCTCTCAAATGAGTCCATATAGTCATAGGGGTAAATTCCCTTTTGTGTTAGAAAATCTTTATCTAAAAAATACTCTGAAAGACATGGAAACTCTTTTAGATTTTGAACCAAGTTAACCAATGGACTTGCCATGAATTTAAATGTATCAAGAAATCTGATATGAGTAATAGGAGATGTGTGAATTGTTTTTGTGAATGAAATGTATTTCTGATCCGTGTTTGGAATTGCTGAGATACTTCCAGAAGTCTTTGAGAGTTCCTTGATAAATAGATGTGTATCATAATGAGCGTTGTTATGAAGAAAGACAGGAATGAAAGAGGGGAGTTGATAATTAATATTACAACTTTGATGAGCCGGACCTCTATATTTACCAGTGAGATGACAATGGTCTCTAACCTTTAGACCTTTACCAATTTTCTCCTCACAAATATGACAGACATTGTTTTTTATAAATTCCCTTTTTTCTTTACTTGTTAAGGACATTGGTTTATTGGTTTCTCTCATTATCTTGGTTAATCGAACACAGTCTTTTTCTAGTCGTTTCACAAACTCCTCTGGGGTATTTGAGCCTCTATACATCTCTAACTTGTTATATTTATCACCAACGGATGATTTGATATAATAACAAAAACCACAAGGAGTATGTTTTTGATATTTATTTGTGTATGATTCTTTTGGATCTTGAGAAGCAGTATCAATTTTTTCTAAAATACTTTCAAAATCAGCATATATAACAAATGGATGTTTGATCTTTTTATTTTCATCTTTGAATGTGATCTTTGAGCCTTCTTTAGGCATATTGATTACCGTTGATTTATGTTCGCCACAATAATTTGAATGTTTATCTAATCTTTCTTGTGAATTGAAGAAGTTAAGACAACGCAAACAAATATATATTTTATTTGTTCTCTTACAGACTTGTGGTTTTATTAATTTAGCAATATCTTTGATGTATGTATAATGTGAATTTTCGTCTGAATTAAAATATAGAAGATTAATATGAGTTTGTTTACAATTGTCAGAAAGCTTTAAAACCTGAATGTTGTTTGTTTCTGTTAGACCATAAACATTAACTGATAAATTATTCATCTTTTCAAATTTAGGAATATCATTTAAAGTCATCGGAAACTTTAGATCTTTCGTATTTAATGTATTCTCATATTTTTTATAATGAGATACTCTTTCATCATGAAAATGTGGAGGATGTAAGTGTGCTAAAATAGACCAGAGAAAACATTTATTGTCTTTATTTTTGATATTGATAACTGCTTTTCTATTTTTGATAACACTGGGTAAATCAATGTAAGAAGAAGCTTTTAGAGGATCTGATTTAAGAATATGAATGTCTATGTAAATAATTTTTCCTATATTGAATCCACTTCCTACGATTGAATTATCCACATCTTGCTCTTGTTTAATAAGTTCATCATAGACTCCTGATGTTTTAAAATCTTGATATGAAGATATAAAGTGTGGCTCAGTTCTCATGTATGGTGCATCTATAACTCCTTCATCCTTTGTCATTTCTAATTTTACTCCCATATAAAATTTAAGTGGTTTCATTTCCTTTAGTGTTTTTTCAATCAACGTTTGAACAGCAGGTTTAACTATTTCTACAGCATCAACTATAGACTCTGGTTCAGGAGGTTTGAAGTTAAAGACTCTTATTTTAATATGTCCTTTGAATGCTCCATCAGAGTTTTTAGTTGTGATAAAATTTGATAAATGTAGATTTGTTTTAAGATGTATTTTGAAGCCTTTCTTGAGGATATTTTTATTACATGTAGAACAGTGTTTTGTTTCAGGTGGAAGAGGGGAAAGTTTGTTTAAAATGTTGTATGTATGTTTTGCGGTGAGAATATGTTGTTTATAATATTTTACTTCCTTCTCGCAAGTATCACAATAAACCATATTTATAGCGTGAGAAAACGTGGTGTTTTATATATATCACTGTGCTTAAAATAAAACACTTTTGAGCTTTACAGCTCCGTTTTATATATATCGCTGTGCTTAAACTAAAACACTTTTTCACTCAGAATCATCTAAGTCATAACTATCACATGAATACTCAGAATCATACTCAGAGTCATCAATAAAGCTACTCTCATAACTATCATTTGAGCACAAACTATTAGTATCATAACTATCATCTGTGTTCAATGAAATACTATCATCACCATCGTCCAAGTTCAATGAAATACTATCATCACTATCGTCTGAGTTCAATGAAATAGTAAAATCTTCACTGCTGTATTGACTCATATTTAATTAGCAAGAAAAATATTCCCATCAATATCTATATACTTTCTTTCATTAACAGATTCGATCTCTACAATTTTTATATCAAAAGTTATCTTTAAATAATCTCTAACTATCATAGAACGAAATGACATTTCACCAGAAATATTAACATCATTCATTTTACTTAGATCTACACCCTTTGGATTATTAAAGAAAATACAAATGTCTCCTCTAGAATTATTAATGGTCTTATCATTCTTTTTCAAAGTATCGTGGTCAATCACTTTTTCAAGCTTTGAATAAATTGCCAGGAGTAGAGGAGAAACTTTTGTTAGATTTACTTTAATGGATGTCTTTCCAGGTATAGTTAGAGCTCTTCCTTTAAATGAAATAGAGGGGCTCATGTTATTTTCCATAACTGGTTTTACCCAAAAATTTCCATATTTATCTTTGTTCAATTTAACATCTTTGACATATTTTTCTATATCTTCCACCGAAGTAGAGATTGATTGAAATTTGTCTTTTGTGCTTTGAAACATTGTATTTATTAATGAATAAACTTGCGTTTAGTTTAAGTAAAAATTTACCACATAAATATGATAAGTTCTGAAGGATATTTAGAATTTCCAGACTCTCCATATGATAAATTAGAGAATTGTCCGGCTTGTGATAGAGTGGGGCTTAATGATGAGGATTCATATAAACAATGTATTTTCTGTGATTTAATTTTAATTAATGATAATAAGAAATATAAAAAAATATATAACTCTTTTAAATTAGAACCAAAAATGAATTACTTTACAAGATTAATAAGAGAGATGAATGTTAAGTATTGTGATGATAATACACCATTTCTTTCAAGGGAAGAGACTAATTGTATTGAGGAAATGTATAAGGGTTTAATGATATTTATTATTCAAAATAATTTTAATGGAAATGTTAATACAAGATACTATATAAATAAAATAATGGATTATTTTGAAATTAAACCCGAACTCAGGATAAAATATAGAGTTTCTCAAATAGCTCAAAAAAAGTTGGATAACTTGTTTTCCAAATATATAAATGAATGATTTTTTACCCGTTTGGGAAAATAAGATAAAATTTAATAACCATAAAAACATTCCAAATTCATTGAGATGTCTAATAGTTGGTTCAAGCGGATGTGGAAAAACCTGTTTACTTTTAAAGATGCTCCTTGGTTCTAATTTTTTAGATTATGATAATTTAATAATTTTTACAAAGTCAAGTTTTCAACCCGAGTATCAACTACTCTCACAGGGTTTTAATGCGGGTCTTAAAAAGGAAGACATTATCGGTTTATTTAAACTTCAAAACAAACTAAATGATTATAATATTGATGATATAATACAATTATTTTGTGATACACAGAAATCAAAATCGAAACCCATAACTTGTATTCTCAGTGATAATACGGATGATATACCTTCACCTCAAGATTTAGATAAATCAAAAAAGAACCTTGTCATCTTTGATGATTGTGTTAATGAGAGAAACCAAACAGTAATGGATAGCTACTATACAAGAGGGAGACATTCTTCTTGTAATTGTATATATCTTAGTCAATCATATTTTCAACTCCCTCGACGCTCAATAAGAAACAATGCCAATACTTTTATTTTATTTAAGTTAAATTCAATAGATGTAAATAATTTTTGGAGAGATAATTGCTCTACGTTATGTAGTAAAAAAGAATTTGAAAATTATATGAAACACACGATTGGAAAATATAAATATATTGTTGTGAAACAAGATGAGATACTAAATGATATTTTTCAATAAATAAATACAGAAAATGAATACTGAAGAAAGAGAAAGAAAGTTTAAGGAACATCAACAATTAGTTTCAAAAGTTGTTAAACAACAGGAAGAGATAAAGAAGAAACGGAGACAGAAACTAACTGGTGAAGAAGCCTTTGAAAGAAAACAAGAGAAATTCTTTAAACCACTTTTGAAAACTCAACACCCTACAGTTCCCACGGTAGAATTTACTCCGAAAAAACTTCAAATGCTCAAAGATTTTAGTCAGATAACAAAACAAGAACTTGGTGAATTAGAATATGATGACGAGGGATTATTTCGGAAACTTGAGGAGGTAAATCAACCCCCTAATTATGTTGTGGAAGCTCTTCAAAACAATGAATATTCGGCGGGTTCAAAAACCAGAGCAGGTCTCATTCCAACAGAAGAACCAGCAGTGTTTCATCTTGTGGAAGAAAAGGTATTGATATTTAATGATGAATTGATGTTCTTGAGTTCTACTCAACCAAATGTTAAATTAACTCCAAGATTAATGTTTCTTCTAACAAACCCCGGATTCAGCGGTTCAAAATATTTTGAGGAACCACTTGATATGGAAAGAGAGGAAGATAGGGTATATATTGAGTTGCTAAATGCACTTGATTATGGAGTTTCTGTTGCTGGTAAAAGTAAGAAGAATGAGAAGGAGAAACATATTATTGATGCTTTAAGTAAGCTTGGTTCGGGTGTTAGTTTTCTTCCAAATGACCCATCACAATTAGTTAATAGGCTATTATTGTTGTTAGGTAGTAAGAAGGCTGGAAACAACAATTGTTTTAATGAATCCTCAGCCATTTTAGATCAGTTGATGAACATGAAAATAATTAATAAATGTCAATACAAAGATATTTTATTAGATATTAAATAAGATGAGAAGCACAATTCTTAGTTTTAATTTCACAACGAGCGATTACACAGCTTCATTCCCTTACCCACTACAACTTGACCCCCTTACCTCATATGAGGCATCTTTGTTGTCAATGGAAACTTACAATACCCTTTTTAATATCACAGAGAAAAACAACAAGTTTAGTTATAATCCAGGAAGTGGATATAAAACTATAACCGTTTCACCTGGAGCTTACGAGATTTCTCAAATATCTTCAGAAGTCTCTCGCCTTATGAAGGAAAAAGGTGATGAACCAAAAAATATTGTAATAGATATTCAAAAACACACTTCAAAATCAACTATTAAACTTAAAAATAATTATAAAGTTGATTTCACGATTGAAAATTCGTTTAGAGAGCTATTGGGTTTCTCTTCAAAAAAGATTGAAAATAACGGGACGTTTTACAGTGATAATGTTATCCAAATATCCTCCGGTATAAATTCAGTATTAATTCATTGTGATTTGATTGATGGTGCTTATAACGATGGAATAAGAACAAATACAATATTTTCATTCAGTGCATACTCAACCCCGATTGGTTATAAATTTAATATGGAACCAAAAAATCTTGTCTATTTACCTGTGTCAGGAAAAACCATATACAGAGTAAATTTTAGGATAACCGACCAAGATAATCGTATGATATCCTTTAATGATGAAATTATATCCATCAGAATTCACCTACGTGAAGTTTTTCAATAAATAAATAATGGTTATTGTGAGAAAACACGAGTTGGGAAAATATAAAATAATTACAGGGGAGGGCATGTTCCTTTCACCAGACTATACAAGGTATGTGGGTAGAGGATACTATAAACCTAAGAGACAACGAGGTGTAGGTCATCAATTTCGAAATAAAGGAGATGGGATAATTGATACTCTAATGGGTATTGGTTCAACCATCCTTAAACATAAAGACCTAATTGGTTCAACTGCTTCTGCCGTGGGCTCCGTTGCGGGTGCTATAAAGAGTATAAAAGATGCTCAAAAGGAGTCTCATAAATTACAAGCAATCAAAGAAATAAAAAAAGGTAAAACTCAACTATCTTCACAAGAACGACAAAAAATCATTAAAATACTTGGGTCAGGGTTTCAACAATTTTAATGCTATATAAATACAAGTATGGAAGCGATTGATAGTATCTATGATTTGGATGATACGATTATCATTTCAAACTCCACTAAAAAGGAAGACTATTTTAAGGTAAATGCTATAACAGGAACAGACTGGAATTCAAACGGAACAAAAAGTTTTGAAATAAATAATCAACAAACTTACTTGAATATAGCTGATAGTTTCTTGCTGTGTAAATTTAAATTCACTAAGGCTGCGAATAATACTAATGCTACACTCGTAAATGATTTCTTCTGGAAAATGTTTGACAGTGTCCGCCTGTATATTGGAACACAAGAGGTTGAAGCGGTTGATTATGTCTCTGCTACATCTGAAATGATGAAATTTACACTATATTCGTTTAGTGATAGAATGGGTAAGGGAGCTGTTGAGGGTTTTATTCCTGATATGTCAACGGGTACAAACGCAGACCCTGGTTATAGTCAAAGGAAGTCAATGTATAATGATGACGCAAAAGCTGAGAATAGTTTTACCGTAGCAGTACCTCTGAAAGGTATATTTGGATTTTGTGATTATGATAAAGTTTTGTATGGGCTTAAAATTAGATTTCAACTACAAAGGAATGATAATGTAAATAGATTGCTTTTTGGGGATGAAAATGCTTTTGGAGAAAATAATAAATTTGTTATTAATGATTTGTGTTGGTATATCAGTGAATATACTCCTAATCTTAAAACGGAAGAGATGTTAAATAGAAGACTTAACTCAAAGAAACCGCTAAATGTATCATACCTTAAAAGAAGATGTCAACACGTTAAACTGGAACACACTACCTACACTTGGAATTTAGGTGTTCTTCAAGGAAAGCCACGATACCTCTGGCTCATTTTTAAAAAACCAGATGGAGAGGACGGTACTAATAAGAATAATGCCCTGAGTGATAATGCAAAGGTGAAACAACTTCGGGTTTCTCTTGATGGCACATTTTATCCGCGAGATAGATTGGAAATTGATTGGGAAAAAAATGATTATGCGGAAGCCTACAAGTCCTACCAAAAGGTGTGTGAAAGTAATGGTAATAATGATCCTATTTTGGATATGGTTGCGTTTCAAAAACTTTATACAATCTACGCAATTGACCTGAGTTCTCAAAAGGAAACTATAAAGTCTAATCGAGTGGATACTTCTCTATACATTGAAAGAGGGGAGAGTGAAGAGGTTAATGCATATTGTTTGCTTTTGGAGGAAACAGAATTACAGATTAATACAGATAATGGTGTTATGATTAATATCACATAGGTTTTTTCTCATAAATAAATGGTTGGGGTATATGTTAATCAAATCAATCTTAATAAATTAACATCTTGTATTCAAAATCAAAAGCCTTGTATTATTAATGTTAATACAATTCAAAGAAAAGGAGCTGTAAGAATTGATGTTTTACTCACACACACACAAGTAAAAACACTAAATGATGTTGGATCACTTAAAATTAAAATGACGAAACCTATGTTAAAGAAATATTCAATAGACGAGTCAAGAGGAGGATTTCTCCCGTTTCTAATTCCTTTATTTGCTGGTTTAAGTGCGGCGGGAGCATTGACTGGTGGTATTTCAGCAGCGGTAAAAACTGCTAACGAAAGGAAGGCACAACTAAAAGCTCAAAAAGAATTGGAAAGACATAACAAGGAGTTGGAGAAACAAATTAGTGGAAGTGGTGTAATTGTAGATTTTGCTCAAAAACTTGAAAGTCTACCTGATAAAGCTAGATTGTTGGTTGGAGATATGCTTTCCTCTATCGCTCAAGCGGGTGTTAAACTAACTAAACGGGGTAATGGATTGTATCTTTCTCATAAATAAATGGATAAATGGTTTAAACAATTTGGAAAGAATACAACGTCAAATATAGAACTAGCTAAGTATTGTAAAACACTAAAAATTGATAATGTGGTTATTTGTATGAGAGATGAATTAACACATATAAATAAGAATACAAAGAATATTATTATGAATTTAGACACACAGAATGGTTCTCATTGGGTTTGTATTCATAATAGTCAGGATAAATATTATTTTGATAGTTATGGTATGCCACCACCTGTTGAAGTAATACAATTCTTACAGAATGGTGTTTATCAAACATTCCAAGTTCAAGAAATTAATTCTAAATGTTGTGGCCAATTATGTTTATATGTATTATTTCAACTCAACAATAATGAAAATTTTTATGATATCATTTTTTATCTAATATAAATGACCTATGTTGGAAAAGATGGTTCTATCTTTGGAAAATCCTCTCAGGATATTGATTTATCAAATTATTATACAAAGGCACAGGCTGAACGACAAAAATATAGTGTAAGTAAAAATATTAATATGAAGAATACTTATAAATTAATCAATTATCCAAACCCTACAGATGCGAATGACTTGATTAGATTCAGTGATTTATCACAATATATATCTTTAAAGAAAACAGCACGTTTTGTGAAACAAGTAAAATTTACAACCACAACACCTGGTTATACTGACCATACACCTTTCCTCATTGAATTTAACTACCTGCTTACAATTAAATTTTATAAAGAAGGACATTTAGTTAATATGCGAATTAATAAATGGGGGTATGATATGCCTGATTTAGGGTATAATTGGTCTTTTTCAATAAACATAGAAGACCTACATGATTTAAATCAGTCTCGTAAAGAAGAATATTATCCACTTGGTGAAGATAAGGATTTATGTGGAAGTACAATTAGTAAACAACAAATACGTGATTTTAAGAAAATAAAAATATATGATAGTATAGCGATGGTTCGCATGACAAAGAAGGAAGGTAATGAGATAAGGATAGAAAGCCGAGGAATACAAACCGATTTGGTAGTGGGAAGATGGGGTGGTATTACCTGTCATAATATTAATCTCACATATATTTCTGATACATAAATGGCAGGAAGAAGACTACAAGAGAATTATAATTTTTGTATTCAAGGATACCTACAAGAAAAGGGTGCTCGGTATTACATACCTTATGATTTGGAGCATATACATGGGAATTTTGTCATAAAAAACTGGCCTTATACTGATATTGTTAAACCCACAAATAGAGACTTGTTTAAAATATTAAATAAAAATGAACTTCTCAAAGTTATGAAATATAAAACTCTTTTAGAAATCGTCAACAAATCTTATTGGTATCCTATTATGAGAAAAATAATTATAGATACAAGAATATCTCAAAATCCAGATGAGTATATGTATAATATTCTTTGGGGTTCAAACTCAAGGGTAGCAAGGGATGAGGAAGGAGTTGAAGAAGAGAAGGAGGAAAGAGAGAAAAAGGAGAAGGAGGAAAGGGAGAGGGAGGAGAAGGAGGAGAGGGAGAAAAAGGAGGAGAAGGAGGAGAGGGAGAAAAAGGAGAAGGAGGAAAGGGAGAAAAGGGAGAAGGAGGAAAGGGAGAAAAGGGAGAAAAAGGAGAAGGAGGAGAGGGAGAAAATGGAGGAGGAGGAGAGGGAGCAAAGAGAGAGGGAGGAAAAATATAAAAAGATGGAAATCACTGAGATTCATAAAAGATTGAGTGTATTAAAGCAAATAAATCAATCTCAACGCACCGAAGAGGAAATTAAAGAATTAACAACTCTTATGAAGATAATGGTTTCAAAAATAAGAACGTCAATGTCTTCAATTTCAGAGATTTAAACGAGAAAGTGGTGAAGAAGAAGAAGAAGAAGAAGGAAAAGATTATGTGATTGATGATGTTGGTGTCATTGACTTTAGTTAGTTTTTATTTGTAAATAAATGGAGGAGAGAGTGAAGGCATTCCTTAGGATTCTTTATGTTTTAAAAATAAAGATTGAAATGTATATGTTGAAAACCAAAAAGGTTTTGATACTCTGTCGGAATTTTTCTGATAAATAAATATGAGTTATTGTCTCAAATGTAAAAAGAAAACTAAATCTAAAAATATCTCTTATGTTAAAGCTAAAAATAATAGAGTTTATCAAAAAGGAATATGTCAAGTATGTGGCTCTAAAAAGTGCCAATTCATCTCTCCTAAAAGAGGAGGAGACATACAAAAGTTTCTGTCAGGAAGTAAATTTACAACAACTGGAATTCCAGGGGAATTACACCTTCCAGGGTATTCTTTCTGTGGTCCAGGAACAAACTTGGATAAAAGATTAGATGAGGCTGACAATCCTAAACCTTGGTCTAAACCTACAAATAGGGTTGACGAAGTGTGTATGAAGCATGATATTGCTTATGGGAAAACCACTACGTTGACTGAAAAACATAAAGCCGACAGCGAAATGTTGTATAATTTGTCTTTGATACAAAATCCAACGTTGAGAGAGAAAGTTGATAGGTTTATTGTGAGAAATTTGATAAATGCTAAATTGAAACTTGGTCTTGGTTATTCCTCAAAAAACTATTAGGCTCTAATGATGCCATCAAGACTGAGGAGCTTTTGGCTGAAGAATTACACAAACCTATAATCACAAAGTTTAAAAGAAGGAAGGTTTATTCTAAATACACTGACCACATATGGTCCGCTGATTTAATTGAATTGAATAATGACAGGGGATACAGGTATGCTTTAACCGTTATTGATTTGAGGAGTAGATTTGCCTGGGTTGTCCCTTTAAAAAATAAAAGGGGTGATACTTTAATGTTAGCCTTTAAGCTAATATTTGATCGGGATAAAAGGAAACCAAAGAAGTTATGGACTGATGAGGGAACAGAGTTCTATAACAAAATATTCATGAAATTTCTTAAGGGGAAGGGTATTAAATTATACAGCACCTTTAATGAAGGAAAGGCAGTTGTTATTGAGCGTTTTAATCGTACTTTAAAAGAGAAATTATATAAAAAATTCACACAACTCGGTTCTCAAAAATGGGTGTATTTAATTCAGGATATTGTAGATAATTACAATAATACAGTTCATTCATCAACACAATCAAAACCATCAGAAACATTTACAAAATTAGAATATGAAAAGGAGATTAATTTGAGAAAGCCCAAGTTTAAAGTTGGTGATATTGTAAGAATATACAAATGGAAAAGTCATTTTGAGAAAGGTTATACACAAAAATGGACTCGTGAATTATTTAAAATCATTGATGTAATGGATACAGTCCCTTGGACCTACAAATTATATGATTTAAATGGAGAAGAAATCTTGGGTTCATTTTACTCACAAGAATTACAAAAAACACAAGTAAGCAGCTAATACCCTTGAAAATAATAAATAAATAAATAAAATGTAATGGGGATACGTTTTTAAATCTGTGAACCCCAAACACAGAATCCCACAACTTTTTAGTTGGGGCTTAACTTTTGTGTGTGTATAATGGGGATACGTTTTTAAATCTGTGAACCCCAAACACAGAATCCCACAACTTTTTAGTTGGGGCTTAACTTTTGTGCGTGTATAATGGGGATACGTTTTTAAATCTGTGAACCCCAAACACAGAATCCCACAACTTTTTAGTTGGGGCTTAACTTTTGTGTGTGTATAATGGGGATACGTTTTTAAATCTGTGAACCCCAAACACAGAATCCCACAACTTTTTAGTTGGGGCTTAACTTTTGTGTGTGTATAATGGGGATACGTTTTTAAATCTGTGAACCCCAAACACAGAATCCCACAACTTTTTAGTTGGGGCTTAACTTTTGTGTGTGTGTGTATGTGCGAGTGAGTCATAATAATATACAAACCCTAACCCAACCCAAGCCCTAACCCAACCCCATCCCTAACCCAAACCCATCCCTAACCCAACCCATCCCTAACCCAACCCCATCCCTAACCCAACCCCATCCCTAACCCAACCCCATCCCTAACCCAACCCCATCCCTAACCCAACCCCATCCCTAACCCAACCCCAACCCTAACCCAACCCCATCCCTAACCCAACCCCATCCCTAACCCAACCCATCCCTAACCCTCACATTCAAAATCCCAACCCTAACCCAATCCCATCCCTAACCCAACCCCAACCCTAACCCTCACATTCAAAATCCCAACCCTAACCCAACCCATCCCTAACCCAACCCCATCCCTAACCCAACCCCATCCCTAACCCAACCCCAACCCTAACCCTCACATTCAAAATCCCAACCCTAACCCAACCCCATCCCTAACCCTCACATTCAAAATCCCACCCAAACCCTAACATAATCTTTCTTTTCTTCTTTTTAAAATACGTATTTCTTTTTTTTTTTTCCTCTTCCTCCAATTCTGTCTTTCAAGGCTTTTAAGTTTGAAGAAGTAGAAATGGGAAGAAAGAATTTTCCAGCATTTTCTTCCTCGAACTTTCTTGATATTGCTTAAATCAAGCGTCATTAAATAAAGAACATTGTTCATTGCTTTAGAATCCAAAGAGTCTCCAAGAGGAACCCCACAGGTAGAGTCTCCAAAATAAAACCAACTTTCCAAGTTCCCAAGGTATAACCACATTCCTGTTGAGCCTCCAAGATAGGTATCACATTCCGAGTCATCAAAACAAAACCCCCATTCCGAGTCTCCAAAAATATAACCATCTTTCCAAGTCCCCAAGGTAAAACCACAATTTTCAGAAATATTGGGGGTTTCCGTGATAAGTCTCACATAGTATAACTGCGGACCATCAGGGAAAACTTCCCTTTCCCAATTTTGTAGGGTTTCTATGATGTGTCTCACATAGTATAACTGCGGACCATCAGGGAGAATTCCCATTTCACAATTTTTTAGGGTTTCTATGATGTGTCTCACATAGTATAACTGCGGACCATCAGGGAGAACTCTCCTTGCCCAATTTTTTAGGGTTTCTATGATGTGTCTCACATAGTATAACTGCGGACCATCAGGGAGAACTCTCCTTGCCCAATTTTTTAGGGTTTCTATGATGTGTCTCACATAGTATAACTGCGGACCATCAGGGAGAACTCTCCTTGCCCAATTTTTTAGGGTTTCTATGATGTGTCTCACATAGTATAACTGCGGACCATCAGGGAGAACTCTCCTTGCCCAATTTTTTAGGGTTTCTATGATGTGTCTCACATAGTATAACTGCGGACCATCAGGGAGAACTCTCCTTGCCCAATTTTTTAGGGTTTCTATGATGTGTCTCACATAGTATAACTGCGGACCATCAGGGAGAACTCTCCTTGCCCAATTTTTTAGGGTTTCTATGATGTGTCTCACATAGTATAACTGCGGACCATCAGGGAGAACTCTCCTTGCCCAATTTTTTAGGGTTTCTATGATGTGTCTCACATAGTATAACTGCGGACCATCAGGGAGAACTCTCCTTGCCCAATTTTTTAGGGTTTCTATGATGTGTCTCACATAGTATAACTGCGGACCATCAGGGAGAACTCTCCTTTCCCAATTTTCAGAAATTTGTGGGTCTCCAATGTATGACTTGTATTCTGGCTCATCAAGGTAGAACTTGTTCAGTGGGTTTTGTTTTGATAACTCACAACAAGTATCATCATGGTAAAACTCTTTTTCAGGATTTTGTGGATCTCCAAGGTATAACTCTTTGGCTGGGTCATCAAGGTAGAACTCGTTCTGGGGGTCTTGGTTGTTCAAAATGTCTTCAAACAAAAAAATAACTTCATCCCAAGTTGTGTTAAAAGCAGAATTTTCATTTCGTATCTCAGATACAATTTCCTGTGAAAGAAAATAACAATGTATTAATTTAATACAATATTTTTTATTTGTATAAATCAAGCTTTATGAATATTAAAATAAACTTTGTTAACTCTTACACGAGTCTCATCTTAAAAAAAAAAAAAAAAAAAAAAAAAAAAAAAATTAAATAAATAAATAAATAAATAAACAAACTTACCTCCATTGATAAGAGGTTCGAGTCCAGTTCATCAATCTGAAGGTTGAGTTCTACACAGGTAGTAGGACTCCATGGAATAGCAAAGTTATCCCATTCCATTTCGGCATAGTAGTCCATTCTCAAGTGAAGCAGAAAGCGTGTTTGAAAAAGCCTGTGTGGTCGGTGCCTTTTATAAGGACTGGGTGTGTCTTCCTGTGGAAATTCCCTGGGCGTGTCTTAACTGGAAATGATGTGATGGAAATTCCCTGAAAATGATGTAATGTATTACCTGGAAATGATACAATGCTGAAGAGTTTATAAAGTGGGTGGGACTTAGCAAAAGTGGGAGGAGCTTAGCAAAAGTGGGCGGGGCTTAGTAAAAAGTGGGCGTGGCGTAACAAAAAGTGGGCGGGGCTTAGTAAAAAAATGGGCGTGGTTTACCAAAAAGTGGGCGGAGCTTACCAAAAAATGGTATGTGGCACTGGAGGCGCTCAAGCAAGAACATTGAGGGAGGTTTACCATTTTATCTTAGCTCAGTTAAAATATCTTAATAAAGAACCAAACTCAAACATATTTTTTGTTAATATATTAGATGGTGAAGAGAGTTGTAGGAGAATTAAATTATTTCCCACGCATAAACAAATATTTGTAGGGTCGTTGTTTGAGTGGGTTATATTCACCAGATGATATTAAGAGTAAAAGGTTAAAAGGTCCATGAGGTCAGAAGGATCACAGGTGTTTAAGTGGTCTAATGAATAAGGATAACATGTCAAAAGGTTAGAAGGTTCGTAAAGAACAGGGTGAGAGAAATATAGGTGTTTAGGGGCAATGAGGGAGGGAAAGAATTAATATGGAAGTGAATGGGTCAATGTTTGAGTGGGTCAAAGATTAATCTGCCAGATGATATGTAGAAGAAGGATGATAGGTCTATAAGAGAAAACAAATATTTGTAGTGTTTGAGTGGTCTAATGAACAACATTAAGGATAGGTACTACAGACAAAAGGTTCATAAAGATGAGGGTGGGAGAAATAGAGGTGTTTATGATTTTTGAAAAAGACAAGGGGGTAAATGACATTAGATAGGGATTTCCCATGTTAAACGGAGGTGTCCCAGAAGCAACATTATTACACTACTCAGGCCAGGGGTAAAGCAGAAGGGGTACCGGATAACCCACTATTAAGGTAAAAAAAACCATGGTAGATAGAGAGTAAAAATAAAAGCAAACCATAGCAGGAGACCGAGTTGACAGATGGATTGTTTATAGAGCCGGAACGCGAGAGTTTAGTATTTAAAACGGAGCCCTAAAAGACTTATTCAACTGGGACAGGAAATTAAAAGGGGAATTAGATCAGGCTTTGGCAGCAGAGGTTGAGGTTCGTGATTCGAGCAGGACAACTTTTGTGATTCGTGAAGATTGAGAACTTTTGTGCTTGGCGCGCGTGTGATGACGGAGATGACACAAAATGGTGCGAGATTCGGAGGGATACAAGGCGATACAACGAACAGGATTATGGGATATATGGACATAATGACTTCAAAAGGCGAATAAAAAAGGCACCAAACCAACAACAATTATGTATATTTCAACGAGACATGCAGTCGTGGCCAAAAATATTGGCACCCTTGCACTTTTTTCAAGTAACTCACAATTTTCTCTAAAAAATAAGTTGAAATTGACAAAAGTATTTGTCCTCCACAATTCTTTATTTCCCTGTTAATATTACAGAATCTTTGTTTTTGGTTCAGAACTGAATAGAATGTATCCTTTTGAATCAGAAAATAAAAAGAAATGGCATTGACAAAATTATTGACACCCTCGACTTAATATTTGGTATCACAGCCTTTGGACAAAATAACTGCAGTCAAGGGCGTTGTATAGCCATGAATGAGCTTTCTACACCTCTCTACTTTGAGTTTGGCCCACTCTTCTTGTGCAAACTGCTCCAGTTCTCCCAGATTTGAAGGGTGCCGGTCCCAACTGCTGTTTTCAGATCTCCTCACAGGTGATCAATGGGATTTAGATCTGGACTCATTGCTGGCCACTTCAGAACAGTCCAGCGTTTTGTCTTGAACCATTCCTGGGTGCTTTCTGAAGTGTTTGGGGTCATTGTCCTCCTGCAAAACCCATGACCTTCGACGGAGACCCGGCTTTCTGTCACTGGGTTGAACATTGCACTCCAAAATGCCTTGGTAATCTCCTGATTTCATGATGCCATGCACACATTCAATGCATCCAGTTCCAGAGGCAGCGCAGCAATGCCAAAACATCACTGAACCTCCTCCATGTTTGACTGTAGGGAAGGTGTTCTTTTCTTTGAAGCCTTCATATTGTTTTCTATAAACATAGAGATGATGTGCCTTTCCAAAAAGCTCTAACTTGGTCTCATCTGTCTACATGACATTCTCCCAGAAGGATTTTGGCATGTTCAGGTGTGTTTTGGAAACTCCAGTCGGGCTTTCTTATGTCTCCCTCACAGCAGTGGGGTCATCCTGGGTCTCCTACCATAGAACCCCCTTTCATTGAGTTGGCGACGGATGGTGCGATTTGAAACTGCTGTACCTTGTGTCTGAACATCAGCTTGAATGTGTTTGGCAGTTGATTGAGGTGCTTTCTCCACCATTCAAACAATCCTTCGCTGCAATCTTCGATCAAGTTTTCTCTTGCGACCACGTCCAGGGAGGTTAGCTACAGTGCCATGGGCCTTAAACTTCCTGATAACATTGCGTACAGTGTACACAGGCACATCAAGGTCTCTGGAGATGGACTTGTAGCCTTGAGATTGTCCATGCTTGGCTACAAACTTGTGTCTGACCTCCTCAGACAATTCTCTGGTTTTCTTTATTTTCTCCATGCTCATTGCGGTACACACAGTGACACAAAACAGCAGAATGACTCCTTTTCTCCATTCAAACTGGTTGAATGAGTGATTTTTATATTTAAAGCTCCTGCAACTCACCACAGGTGAGTTCAATTCCGAAAGTAAACGAGAATCACCTGCTTGAAATCTAATTGTTTCTTACAACTTCTAGGAGGTGCCAATAATATTGTCTGGGCCATTTTAGTATTTCTGTGAGGAATAAGATTTAGTAATTTTTTAACCTTTTTTTGTTTTGTTCCACTGCAAACGAAAGAAATCCATATGTGGATACCAAAATATTTTTTAATTTGAACAATTTCCTGGAAGAAATGGTGCATTATTTGAAAAAAGTGCAAGGGTGCCAATATTTTTGGCCACGAGTGAATAACAGCAAAGATTGTCTCAAGAAAAAATTTATCTATAACTGGAAATATCGATCTGTCTGTGTCTGTATGTTACATATACACTTACACATCTGGATGGATTTGGACCAAATTTTGTACACAGGTAAAATGTTGTACCTCCAGGTTTATGCATGTTTCCGGTTCCTTCGGCCTCAAGGAAAATGATGGGGTATACTTTTTACGCAATTGCTGTTGGTTTGAATAGTGCCACCTTTGGTGAAGTTGAGTGCTACAGGATGGATTGAATTTCCCTGGCCAGCTGCCTGACTGTCATGTTCTATGGTTATTCTTGCCACCACAATGGCTAGCCTTTTCCAATCACTGGGGATGGGTACTTTAAGTTCGTCTATTTATAAAATACTTTAAAATTTCCCATTATCTCTGGAAACCACCACTAATTCTGAGCAAATGCGGGGGACAATTGAGGTATTCTTGAACTACAAACACACACACACACACACACACACACACACACACACACACACACACTAAACCCCGAATCCTGCTGCGCATGTGCACGGGCTGCAACGACGAAAAAAAGAAAAAAGAAAAAAGGAAACCTGTTTTGGGGGTAGGGGCATTGCCCCTCCCCCATAATCCACGTGTGACCTACAAAAGTTTACTCATCGTTTTAAATGAATATTTGAGCTTCCACCACTGATAGAGCAATAACATATTGGCTTAATCTTCCTTTTTATATCAATATAAGTTGATCAAACTTTACAAGCAAAATGTCACAGGAAATCAAACTTTTCACTAAAATTTTAGAACAAATGGAAATGTGGAGAATATGGATGGAGTCAAAGTTCATTTTCATGAAATATTATTTGTGGGTATAGAATCCTCTATTCGGTTAGTTTTGAATAAACAAGTAAAAGGAAACAGTATCATATTTTTACAGTTTTTCTTGATCACTAACAACATCTAACATTAGCAAAACAGTAAAAACATGAATCAGTGTTTTTGTGGTTTGCAAAATGCAATTATGTTGTCAATAATCAAAATCAACGATTCGCATCAAAATGATACATTTGTCAACAAACGAAAAGCTCACATTTATCAATCATTTCACAAAGGTTCAATAAATTCAAAATATAAACATCAGAATGTTTAACTCTTTCATTCTTTTTTTCGTCATAATATTTCAGTCTGTTTGCTCTTGTTTTATTGGAATATTTGTCAAGTGACCATACATTTTACCTGCAACCGTGTTGGCCAGGTGTTGGCTCAACGATTCAGGTGGCTGACTTAAGATCTTAGGTTTCTTGAGTTCGAACCCATGTCATGCCATTAAAATACCACCAGGTGGGTTTACTCAGCCTGCCATCCTTCCAAAGTCATCAAAATGAGCACCAGATCACTGGTAACAGGGGCACTGCATCAGTGGCACAGCTAAAAATGATGCAACCAGCAGGCATAGGCTGCGTACAAAACAACATACGAGTGCATATTTTTGTGGATATCAGTTAGCAGTTAGCAAATAATGCAAGTACAGTCAAACCTGTGTCGAACGACCGCTCAAGGGAGATGGAAAAATTGGCCTTTGGACGGGTGGTCTTTCTGTACAGGGTTGCGGCCGCCATCTTGGCTACCATTTTTCTGCAATACAACGACGATATTCAAGCACAAGTAACCAAATGCATGCAGTAAGCAAACCTGACTTCCTGACCTTTATTAACTCCACCACTGAAGGTGGACAGAGGTTATTTTTTCACTTCTGTCTGTGAGCAAGAAGTTGTGGTCAGATTCGGACAGGGCAGCAACGTCACAACAACGGCGGAACTTTTCTTACCAGTTATACTCGGTGGTTTGTCATTGTCTTCCCAGCATTGTTTGTCTGTGCTCTTCCCTTTTAAATGCTGAGCATCAAGCAAGGGAAAAGCACGTACCATTTTTAAAGTCTTCGGTATGACTCAGTTGTGCTTCAAACTGCCAACTTCCCAGATGTGGAGCTAACGCTCTAACCATTACACCGCCAGGTCTGGGCTCTGGTATCAATCACAGAGATCTGTTTGTGTATTTTGCGTGAAAACTGTTTTATGCTTGGAAAGGTGACTGAATCTTCCGATTGAGAATGGAATCAATGAGCCTTATTAACATGTTTGAGTTTAAGAAGGGAAGCAAATTGTGTGGTTGCTGGTTGCGTTAGACAGGTGATTGTTCTGTACAGGTGATGTAACAAACGTTTCCTCTGTGGGGGGGGAATTTACGTGGCTGCAATGGACAGGTGGTCTTTCTGTAAAGGTGGTCGCTAAGGCAGGTTTGACTGCATTTTTTTTTTGACTTCAGGCACCAACAGTCAGTTTGTGAATGACTTGGGTAAAAAAAACGGTGAATGGCAAACGATGAACCAATAAATTCCACATTCGTGTGCAACCTTCAGTCGAACGTCACGCAGTGACAGCAGGTTCTCCATATTGTCATTCCAAACAGCATCATTCATCATACCAATCACAAATTAATACTATCGTGTTGATATATCAAAATATGTTTAATCATGGTTGTATTGAGATATTATCAAACCAGCAAACCATCGTCATCTGTTCACTTCCGGATTTGGGAGCAAGCTCCGTGTCGATCACATTTCAAAATCATAATTGTATTGAGGAATTTCTGAAACCACCTACCTTGCGACACCAGCTGGAATCCCAAAAAGTTCCTCAGAAGGTTATTATATTTCCTTTTAGGAAAATATAAAACTGTAATGGTTAATAAACGCCACCAATCCGACACCAAATATTTAAATTTCAACGAGATCTACAACAGCAAAGATTGTCTAGTTTATTCCCCCTATCATGTGACCTTACTTTGTACGAGGGTCCGGGGGCATGCTCCCCCAGGAAATGTTGAAAAATTATTGTCAAAATATGCATTTTGGGGGTGATATTGTCTAAAATGGAACAAAAAAACTATGCAAATGAACAAATGATATTTAGTGGAAATGTTTTAATTTCATCTGAACATCCATTGCTGGGAAGATTCTTTTCAGTTAATACAGCATTTTATTATTATAAAAGAAATTGCTTCTGAATACCACATACCTTTTTTTGTTGTATACAAAGTCGAGGCTCATGGAAGAGCAAACACAAAAAAACACAAAAGCATAAACAGAAACACACATGAAACATAACAAAGGGAGCGGGAGACAACAGGGGGAGAGAGAGGGAAGCACACCAACAGTAGGGAACATGGACATCGGGAGTTCTATGGAAGGGAGAGGGCTGGGGTGAGGTGCACAGTACAAAACAAATGGACACAACAAGGACTTTTAAGAAAGAAAGCAGAATTTTTAAAAGGTGCGTTTCTTTTTTATATTTATACAGAGGGCTTGTGTAAGAGCTAACATATTGTTATGAATTTGGGTAGAGGAATATCTAGAGCCAGGTAGATCTGTACAGGTAGGTCACGACTGTCGTGATAGGGAATCTATATGTAATACGTTCTGTGTCGCCCGAATGTCGGTATAAGTGCGTATTTGTGTCCCCGCCGCGAGGGGGCGGGGCGTGCTAAATAGTACAGGGATTATGGATAACATTCCCTCGTTTGTCGTTCCCTCTGTCACCAATCCAGTGTCCCTTATGGCAACACACTCACATAGACACGTAGATAGGCCCATTAGTGCACACATTAAATAAATCCCTCCCTTACAAAAAGACTTGCAGGAAAGACAAGCAGGAAGCGGCTACGTACAACGCCGGCGTGGGCATCAAACATCGAGTGAGGCAAGCTATAGCCACACCCAAGGAACATGTGATTGGTTGAGGCGGAAGGCGCAATGGTTGGTGCGCAAGGCGCGAACCTTCGGCCAATCAGTACGGAAGGCGCGAACACACGACTTCGAAGGGGGTCGCTAGTTGGGGGGAAGAGCGGGGGTGACGTCGGAAGGCGCGAAAAGATCACGAAGAATCGAGGCTCTGATTGGTGGTGCGTTGGGGCTGACATCACACCGTGCATGACAAAACGGCTCTTTCGCGGGCATTTCGCCCCCCCCCCCTCCCCCTTCGTGCTTGTGTGGCTCTGCGCTGGACCCTTCGTGCTTGAAGCTCTCTCTGCGCTGGACTCTTAGAGATCTGTTGGTTCTTCGTCCCTGCGTGTTCGTTGGCATCTTCCCTGAATCTTCGTGGTGCTTTTGGTCCTGCGTGGTGCTTTTGGTGCTGTGAGCGAACGGACCTCGTGTGCGACCGACGAGGAGCTTGGAGTGGGGCGTGCCACTGAGCGGGTCGCTCGGGGCCTGGCGGAGCACGTGACCAAGGCGGACTGAGGCTTCTTCGCGCTGGCGTCGGGGCCGGACGGGGCCGCGTTGGACGACGGACACACCACTGTGGACAGTTAAGACGCACCACATCTCACACAAATACACGACGAACGTTTTATTTTATTAATTCATTTGCTTTGTCTCGTATTTGAAGTCTGTGTGGGGACGTCCCAATTTAGAATTAGGTTTTGTCGTCGCATTTCTTTGTATCGGGTTCCGTTCAATAAATCGTTTACTTTTGTACATTGAATTTGGGTTTCGTTTTGAGTTACATTCCCTCCAGGATCGGAGCTGCCGTCGGGGCTACAGGTATGCGCTTGCTGCTTCTTCCTCTTCATTCTTCCTCCTGTGCTTTTATAGTCGAATCCGAATTGATCGTCACTTCAAGTAAAGCCGTTCTGTCGTCCGCGGTCCTACGGTATTAACCGAGGGAATCGTGTGACAATATTAAACACGAAAACATGCACGGACACATAAAACCTACAATGAAGGGAGCGGGAGACAAGAGGGGGAGAGAGAGGGAAACACACAAGCACAACAACAGTAGAGAACAGGGACGTCGGTAGGTCTGTGGAAGGGGGAGGGCTGGAGGGAGAAGGGAGGGGTACACGGTATTTGGGGTACATTAATGGGGGTAGAAAAGATCAATGTTTTGGATAGGGGACGATAAGAGATGGTGATGAACAACTGTTTTAAAAACCTGGAGGGAAGGAGGAGTGGAATTGAAGAGAGTGTGGGAGTTTGCTCCAGAGGTGGAAAAAAGAGTTAAGGTGAGCTGAGAGTCTTGATTTTGGCAGGTTCACCAGAAGAGGGTTGCTGGCAGATCTTGTGCGACCTGTAGGAATATTAGGGGGACAGAGCACGGACAGAGAAGGGGGTGCAAGACCGGAGAGGAGTGGAGAGACCACCAACCTGCCTGCGGTGAGTGAGTGATAGGTCCTCAGAATCAGCTTCATTGTTATAAATGTTGGTAAAGTGGTGTGATAAATGTTGGTACAGTAGTGGTGTAAATGTTGGTGCAGTGGTGTTATAAATGTTGGTGCAGTAGTGTTATAAATGTTGGTGCAGTGGTGTTATAAATGTTGGTGCAGTACCGGTAGTGTTATAAATGGTGGTACAGTAGTGTTATAAATGCTGGTACAGTAGTGTTATAAATGTTGGTACAGTGGTGTTATAAATGTTGGTACAGTAGTGTTATAAATGTTGGTACAGTAGTGTTATAAATGTTGGTACAGTAGTGTTATAAATGCTGGTACAGTAGTGTTATAAATGTTGGTACAGTGGTGTTATAAATGTTGGTACAGTAGTGTTATAAATGTTGGTACAGTAGTGTTATAAATGTTGGTACAGTGGTGTTATAAATGTTGGTGCAGTAGTGTTATAAATTGGGTACAGTGGTGTTATAAATGTTGGTACAGTGGTGTTATAAATGTTGGTGCAGTAGTGTTATAAATTGGGTACAGTGGTGTTATAAATGTTGGTACAGTGGTGTTATAAATGTCGGTACCATGCAGTAGTAGTGTAAATGTTGGTGCAGTAGTGTTATAAATAAAGTGTGACGTGTTAAATATTATGATGAGCAACTTCCCTTAAATCCCGAAACCGAAACTCCCGTTCGTCCCGTGTTGGTTCTCCGTGGGTGAGAGCAGCACAGCACGGATATCCTCATGCACAGCACAGCACGGATATCAGCACAGCACGGATATCCTCATGCACAGCACAGCACGGATATCCTCATGCGTTTTATCGTCGATATCGTACCATCTGAGAAAGGTAGATTTGGAATCGAGAGGAGATTGTAGTTCAGGTGAAGAGAAGAGGAAGAAGACGAGGATCTCGAGACTGAGACTGTTGAGGTTTTTGTGAAACGTTTGGACGGACGAGCGGATCGGGGCGCTTCCGAACGTGTTCTCACCTGTCCAGGTACCGAATGGAGATGATAACCTTGTGTTACAGACAAAGTCAATGGAGTGTGTTTGTATCATGGTGAATATTACCCCCAATGTGTTACCATGGTAAGGTAATAGACCACTGCACGCACACTGTACCACAATAGTTTGAATCTTTACATGTACCTGAATGACCGGTTTGATGGTAGTTTCTCTCCATTTTGAATCGGTTCCGCATTGCAAATCGTTTACACACTCAGTCTGTAGTTTTAAATGTTTCTCATGGGGCCAGTGGGATGGTCTAAAGGTACGCACACTCACCTTGAGCTGCTTCGCCTGGGTTGGAATCCTGACCGAGCTTTCAACTGTTTCACACGCGGGGTGATTCGTCAATGTGTGTACTGTTCCTCGAATGGACGTTAAATTAGGTATCCTGTCTGCCAGTATTCGTTGGTGGATGTTAAAGATTCCATGGTGTCCTGTCTGCCAGTATTCGTTGGTGGATGTTAAAGATTCCACGGTGTCCTGTCTGCCAGGATTCGTTGGTGGATGTTAAAGATTCCACGGTGTCTTGTCTGCCAGAATTCGTTGGTGGATGTTAAAGATTCCATGGTGTCCTGTCTGCCAGGATTCGTTTGTGGATGTTAAAGATTCCACGGTGTCCTGTCTGCCAGAATTCGTTTGTGGATGTTAAAGATTCCATGGTGTCCTGTCTGCCAGAATTCGTTTGTGGATGTTAAAGATTCCACGGTGTCCTGTCTGCCAGGATTCGTTGGTGGATGTTAAAGATTCCATGGTGTCCTGTCTGCCAGAATTCGTTTGTGGAAGTTAAAGATTCCATGGTGTCCTGCCTGCCAGAATTCGTTTGTGGATGTTAAAGATTCCACGGTGTCCTGTCTGCCAGGATTCGTTGGTGGATGTTAAAGATTCCACGGTGTCCTGTCTGCCAGAATTCGTTGGTGGATGTTAAAGATTCCATGATGTCCTGTCTGCCAGAATTCGTTGGTGGATGTTAAAGATTCCATGATGTCCTGTCTGCCAGGATTCGTTGGTGGATGTTAAAGATTCCACCGTGTCCTGTCTGCCAGAATTCGTTGGTGGATGTTAAAGATTCCACGGTGTCCTGTCTGCCAGAATTCGTTGGTGGATGTTAAAGATTCCATGATGTCCTGTCTGCCAGAATTCGTTGGTGGATGTTAAAGATTCCACGGTGTCCTGTCTGCCAGGCTTCGTTGGTGGATGTTAAAGATTCCACGGTGTCCTGTCTGCCAGAATTCGTTGGTGGATGTTAAAGATTCCACGGTGTCCTGTCTGCCAGAATTCGTTGGTGGATGTTAAAGATTCCACGGTGTCCTGTCTGCCAGGATTCGTTGGTGGATGTTAAAGATTCCACGGTGTCCTGTCTGCCAGAATTCGTTGGTGGATGTTAAAGATTCCACGGTGTCCTGTCTGCCAGAATTCGTTGGTGAATGTTAAAGATTCCATGGTATCCTGTCTGCCAGAATTCGTTGGTGGATGTTAACGACTCCATGGTGTCCTGTCTGCCAGAACTCGTTGGTGGATGTTGAAGATTCCACGGTGTCCTGTCTGCCAGAATTCGTTGGTGGATGTTAAAGATTCCATGGTGTCCTGTCTGCCAGAATTCGTTGGTGGATGTTAAAGACTCCATGGTGTCCTGTCTGCCAGAATTCGTTGATGGATGTTAATGATTCCACGGTGTCCTGTCTGCCAGAATTCGTTGGTGGATGTTGAAGATTCCACGGTGTCCTGTCTGCCAGAATTTGTTGGTGGATGTGAAAGATTCCATGGTGTTCTGTCTGCCAGAATTCGTTGGTGGATGTTGAAGATTCCACGGTGTCCTGTCTGCCAGAATTCGTTGATGGATGTTGAAGATTCCATGATGTGATGTCTGCCAGAATTCGTTGGTGGATGTTAACGATTCCACGGTGTCCTGTCTGCCAGAATTCGTTGGTGGATGTTAATGATTCCACGGTGTCCTGTCTGCCAGAATTCGTTGGTGGATGTTTAAGAATCCATGATGTCCTGCCTGCCAGAATTCGTTGGTAGATGTTGAAGATTCCACGGTGTCCTGTCTGCCAGAATTCGTTGGTGGATGTTAAAGATTCCATGATGTCCTGTCTGCCAGAATTCGTTGGTGGATGTTAAAGATTCCATGGTGTCCTGTCTGCCAGAATTCGGTGGTGGATGTTGAAGATTCTACGGTGTCCCTGTCTGCCAGAATTCGTTGGTGGATGTTGAAGATTCCATGATGTCCTGTCTGCCAGAATTCGTTTGTGGATGTTAAAGATTCCACGGTGTCCTGCCTGCCAGAATTCGTTGGTGGATTTTAAAGATTCCATGGTGTCCTGTCTGCCAGAATTCGTTGGTGGATGTTAAAGATTCCACGGTGTCCTGCCTGCCAGAATTCGTTGGTGGATTTTAAAGATTCCATGGTGTCCTGCCTGCCAGAATTCGTTGGTGGATGTTGAAGATTCCATGATGTCCTGTCTGCCAGAATTCGTTGGTGGATGTTAAAGATTCCATGGTGTCCTGTCTGCCAGAATTCGTTGGTGGATGTTGAAGATTCCACGGTGTCCTGTCTGCCAGAATTCGTTGGTGGATGTTAAAGATTCCATGGTGTCCTGTCTGCCAGAATTCGTTGGTGGATGTTAAAGATTCCATGGTGTCCTGTCTGCCAGAATTCGTTTGTGGATGTTAAAGATTCCACGGTGTCCTGTCTGCCAGGATTCGTTGGTGGATGTTAAAGATTCCATGGTGTCCTGTCTGCCAGAATTCGTTGGTGGATGTTAACGATTCCACGGTGTCCTGTCGGCCAGAATTCGTTGGTGGATGTTAAAGATTCCATGGTGTCCTGTCTGCCAGAATTCGTTGGTGGATGTTGAAGATTCCACGGTGTCCTGTCTGCCAGAATTCGTTGGTGGATGTTAAAGATTCCATGGTGTCCTGTCTGTTAGAAGTCGTTGGTGGATGTTAAAGATTCCATGGTGTCCTGTCTGCCAGAATTCGTTGGTGGATGTTGAAGATTCCACGGTGTCCTGTCTGCCAGAATTCGTTGGTGGATGTTAAAGATTCCATGGTGTCCTGTCTGCCAGAATTCGTTGGTGGATGTTAAAGATTCCATGGTGTCCTGTCTGCCAGAATTCGTTGGTGGATGTGAAAGATTCCATGGTGTGCTGTTTGCCAGAATTCGTTGGTGGATGTTAAAGATTCCATGGTGTCCTGTCTGCCAGAATTCGTTGGTGGATGTTAAAGATTCCATGATGTCCTGTCTGCCAGAATTCGTTGGTGGATGTTAAAGATTCCATGATGTCCTGTCTGCCAGGATTCGTTGGTGGATGTTAAAGATTCCACGGTGTCCTGTCTGCCAGAATTCGTTGGTGGATGTTAAAGATTCCACGGTGTCCTGTCTGCCAGAATTCGTTGGTGGATGTTAAAGATTCCATGATGTCCTGTCTGCCAGAATTCGTTGGTGGATGTTAAAGATTCCACGGTGTCCTGTCTGCCAGGATTCGTTGGTGGATGTTAAAGATTCCACGGTGTCCTGTCTGCCAGAATTCGTTGGTGGATGTTAAAGATTCCACGGTGTCCTGTCTGCCAGGATTCGTTGGTGGATGTTAAAGATTCCACGGTGTCCTGTCTGCCAGAATTCGTTGGTGGATGTTAAAGATTCCACGGTGTCCTGTCTGCCAGAATTCGTTGGTGGATGTTAAAGATTCCATGATGTCCTGTCTGCCAGAATTCGTTGGTGGATGTTAACGATTCCACGGTGTCCTGTCGGCCAGAATTCGTTGGTGGATGTTAAAGATTCCATGGTGTCCTGTCTGCCAGAATTCGTTGGTGGGTGTTGAAGATTCCACGGTGTCCTGTCTGCCAGAATTCGTTGGTGGATGTTAAAGATTCCATGGTGTCCTGTCTGCCAGAATTCGTTGGTGGATGTGAAAGATTCCATGGTGTGCTGTTTGCCAGAATTCGTTTGTGGATGTTAAAGATTCCATGGTGTCCTGTCTGCCAGAATTCGTTGGTGGATGTTAAAGATTCCATGGTGTCCTGTCTGCCAGAATTCGTTGGTAGATGTTAAAGATTCCACGGTGTCCTGTCTGCCAGAATTCGTTGGTGGATGTTGAAGATTCCACGGTGTCCTGTCTGCCAGAATTCGTTGGTGAATGTTAAAGATTCCATGGTATCCTGTCTGCCAGAATTCGTTGGTGGATGTTAAAGACTCCATGGTGTCCTGTCTGCCAGAACTCGTTGGTGGATGTTGAAGATTCCACGGTGTCCTGTCTGCCAGAATTCGTTGGTGGATGTTAAAGATTCCACGGTGTCCTGTCTGCCAGAATTCGTTGGTGGATGTTAAAGACTCCATGGTGTCCTGTCTGCCAGAATTCGTTGATGGATGTTAATGATTCCACGGTGTCCTGTCTGTCAGAATTCGTTGGTGGATGTTGAAGATTCCACGGTGTCCTGTCTGCCAGAATTCGTTGGTGGATGTGAAAGATTCCATGGTGTTCTGTCTGCCAGAATTCGTTGGTGGATGTTGAAGATTCCACGGTGTCCTGTCTGCCAGAATTCGTTGATGGATGTTGAAGATTCCATGATGTCCTGTCTGCCAGAATTCGTTGGTGGATGTTAACGATTCCACGGTGTCCTGTCTGCCAGAATTCGTTGGTGGATGTTAAAGATTCCACGGTGTCCTGTCTGCCAGAATTCGTTGGTGGATGTTTAAGAATCCATGATGTCCTGCCTGCCAGAATTCGTTGGTGGATGTTGAAGATTCCACGGTGTCCTGTCTGCCAGAATTCGTTGGTGGATGTTAAAGATTCCATGATGTCCTGTCTGCCAGAATTCGTTGGTGGATGTTAAAGATTCCATGGTGTCCTGTCTGCCAGAATTCGGTGGTGGATGTTGAAGATTCTACGGTGTCCCTGTCTGCCAGAATTCGTTGGTGGATGTTGAAGATTCCATGATGTCCTGTCTGCCAGAATTCGTTTGTGGATGTTAAAGATTCCACGGTGTCCTGCCTGCCAGAATTCGTTGGTGGATTTTAAAGATTCCATGGTGTCCTGTCTGCCAGAATTCGTTGGTGGATGTTAAAGATTCCACGGTGTCCTGCCTGCCAGAATTCGTTGGTGGATTTTAAAGATTCCATGGTGTCCTGCCTGCCAGAATTCGTTGGTGGATGTTGAAGATTCCATGATGTCCTGTCTGCCAGAATTCGTTGGTGGATGTTAAAGATTCCATGGTGTCCTGTCTGCCAGAATTCGTTGGTGGATGTTGAAGATTCCACGGTGTCCTGTCTGCCAGAATTCGTTGGTGGATGTTAAAGATTCCATGGTGTCCTGTCTGCCAGAATTCGTTGGTGGATGTTAAAGATTCCATGGTGTCCTGTCTGCCAGAATTCGTTTGTGGATGTTAAAGATTCCACGGTGTCCTGTCTGCCAGGATTCGTTGGTGGATGTTAAAGATTCCATGGTGTCCTGTCTGCCAGAATTCGTTGGTGGATGTTAACGATTCCACGGTGTCCTGTCGGCCAGAATTCGTTGGTGGATGTTAAAGATTCCATGGTGTCCTGTCTGCCAGAATTCGTTGGTGGATGTTGAAGATTCCACGGTGTCCTGTCTGCCAGAATTCGTTGGTGGATGTTAAAGATTCCATGGTGTCCTGTCTGTCAGAATTCGTTGGTGGATGTTAAAGATTCCATGGTGTCCTGTCTGCCAGAATTCGTTGGTGGATGTTGAAGATTCCACGGTGTCCTGCCTGCCAGAATTCGTTGGTGGATGTTAAAGATTCCATGGTGTCCTGTCTGCCAGAATTGGTTGGTGGATGTTAAAGATTCCATGGTGTCCTGTCTGCCAGAATTCGTTGGTGGATGTGAAAGATTCCATGATGTCCTGTCTGCCAGAATTCGTTGGTGGATGTTAAAGATTCCATGATGTCCTGTCTGCCAGGATTCGTTGGTGGATGTTAAAGATTCCACGGTGTCCTGTCTGCCAGAATTCGTTGGTGGATGTTAAAGATTCCACGGTGTCCTGTCTGCCAGAATTCGTTGGTGGATGTTAAAGATTCCATGATGTCCTGTCTGCCAGAATTCGTTGGTGGATGTTAAAAATTCCACGGTGTCCTGTCTGCCAGGATTCGTTGGTGGATGTTAAAGATTCCACGGTGTCCTGTCTGCCAGAATTCGTTGGTGGATGTTAAAGATTCCACGGTGTCCTGTCTGCCAGAATTCGTTGGTGGATGTTAAAGATTCCACGGTGTCCTGTCTGCCAGGATTCGTTGGTGGATGTTAAAGATTCCACGGTGTCCTGTCTGCCAGAATTCGTTGGTGGATGTTAAAGATTCCACGGTGTCCTGTCTGCCAGAATTCGTTGGTGGATGTTAAAGATTCCATGATGTCCTGTCTGCCAGAATTCGTTGGTGGATGTTAACGATTCCACGGTGTCCTGTCGGCCAGAATTCGTTGGTGGATGTTAAAGATTCCATGGTGTCCTGTCTGCCAGAATTCGTTGGTGGGTGTTGAAGATTCCACGGTGTCCTGTCTGCCAGAATTCGTTGGTGGATGTTAAAGATTCCATGGTGTCCTGTCTGCCAGAATTCGTTGGTGGATGTGAAAGATTCCATGGTGTGCTGTTTGCCAGAATTCGTTTGTGGATGTTAAAGATTCCATGGTGTCCTGTCTGCCAGAATTCGTTGGTGGATGTTAAAGATTCCATGGTGTCCTGTCTGCCAGAATTCGTTGGTAGATGTTAAAGATTCCACGGTGTCCTGTCTGCCAGAATTCGTTGGTGGATGTTGAAGATTCCACGGTGTCCTGTCTGCCAGAATTCGTTGGTGAATGTTAAAGATTCCATGGTATCCTGTCTGCCAGAATTCGTTGGTGGATGTTAAAGACTCCATGGTGTCCTGTCTGCCAGAACTCGTTGGTGGATGTTGAAGATTCCACGGTGTCCTGTCTGCCAGAATTCGTTGGTGGATGTTAAAGATTCCATGGTGTCCTGTCTGCCAGAATTCGTTGGTGGATGTTAAAGACTCCATGGTGTCCTGTCTGCCAGAATTCGTTGATGGATGTTAATGATTCCACGGTGTCCTGTCTGTCAGAATTCGTTGGTGGATGTTGAAGATTCCACGGTGTCCTGTCTGCCAGAATTCGTTGGTGGATGTGAAAGATTCCATGGTGTTCTGTCTGCCAGAATTCGATGGTGGATGTTGAAGATTCCACGGTGTCCTGTCTGCCAGAATTCGTTGATGGATGTTGAAGATTCCATGATGTCCTGTCTGCCAGAATTCGTTGGTGGATGTTAACGATTCCACGGTGTCCTGTCTGCCAGAATTCGTTGGTGGATGTTAAAGATTCCACGGTGTCCTGTCTGCCAGAATTCGTTGGTGGATGTTTAAGAATCCATGATGTCCTGCCTGCCAGAATTCGTTGGTGGATGTTGAAGATTCCACGGTGTCCTGTCTGCCAGAATTCGTTGGTGGATGTTAAAGATTCCATGATGTCCTGTCTGCCAGAATTCGTTGGTGGATGTTAAAGATTCCATGGTGTCCTGTCTGCCAGAATTCGGTGGTGGATGTTGAAGATTCTACGGTGTCCCTGTCTGCCAGAATTCGTTGGTGGATGTTGAAGATTCCATGATGTCCTGTCTGCCAGAATTCGTTTGTGGATGTTAAAGATTCCACGGTGTCCTGCCTGCCAGAATTCGTTGGTGGATTTTAAAGATTCCATGGTGTCCTGTCTGCCAGAATTCGTTGGTGGATGTTAAAGATTCCACGGTGTCCTGCCTGCCAGAATTCGTTGGTGGATTTTAAAGATTCCATGGTGTCCTGCCTGCCAGAATTCGTTGGTGGATGTTGAAGATTCCATGATGTCCTGTCTGCCAGAATTCGTTGGTGGATGTTAAAGATTCCATGGTGTCCTGTCTGCCAGAATTCGTTGGTGGATGTTGAAGATTCCACGGTGTCCTGTCTGCCAGAATTCGTTGGTGGATGTTAAAGATTCCATGGTGTCCTGTCTGCCAGAATTCGTTGGTGGATGTTAAAGATTCCATGGTGTCCTGTCTGCCAGAATTCGTTTGTGGATGTTAAAGATTCCACGGTGTCCTGTCTGCCAGGATTCGTTGGTGGATGTTAAAGATTCCATGGTGTCCTGTCTGCCAGAATTCGTTGGTGGATGTTAACGATTCCACGGTGTCCTGTCAGCCAGAATTCGTTGGTGGATGTTAAAGATTCCATGGTGTCCTGTCTGCCAGAATTCGTTGGTGGATGTTGAAGATTCCACGGTGTCCTGTCTGCCAGAATTCGTTGGTGGATGTTAAAGATTCCATGGTGTCCTGTCTGTCAGAATTCGTTGGTGGATGTTAAAGATTCCATGGTGTCCTGTCTGCCAGAATTCGTTGGTGGATGTTGAAGATTCCACGGTGTCCTGTCTGCCAGAATTCGTTGGTGGATGTTAAAGATTCCATGGTGTCCTGTCTGCCAGAATTCGTTGGTGGATGTTAAAGATTCCATGGTGTCCTGTCTGCCAGAATTCGTTGGTGGATGTGAAAGATTCCATGGTGTGCTGTTTGCCAGAATTCGTTGGTGGATGTTAAAGATTCCACGGTGTCCTGTCTGCCAGAATTCGTTGGTGGATGTTAAAGATTCCATGATGTCCTGTCTGCCAGAATTCGTTGGTGGATGTTAAAGATTCCATGATGTCCTGTCTGCCAGGATTCGTTGGTGGATGTTAAAGATTCCACGGTGTCCTGTCTGCCAGAATTCGTTGGTGGATGTTAAAGATTCCACGGTGTCCTGTCTGCCAGAATTCGTTGGTGGATGTTAAAGATTCCATGATGTCCTGTCTGCCAGAATTCGTTGGTGGATGTTAAAGATTCCACGGTGTCCTGTCTGCCAGGATTCGTTGGTGGATGTTAAAGATTCCACGGTGTCCTGTCTGCCAGAATTCGTTGGTGGATGTTAAAGATTCCACGGTGTCCTGTCTGCCAGAATTCGTTGGTGGATGTTAAAGATTCCACGGTGTCCTGTCTGCCAGGATTCGTTGGTGGATGTTAAAGATTCCACGGTGTCCTGTCTGCCAGAATTCGTTGGTGGATGTTAAAGATTCCACGGTGTCCTGTCTGCCAGAATTCGTTGGTGGATGTTAAAGATTCCATGATGTCCTGTCTGCCAGAATTCGTTGGTGGATGTTAACGATTCCACGGTGTCCTGTCGGCCAGAATTCGTTGGTGGATGTTAAAGATTCCATGGTGTCCTGTCTGCCAGAATTCGTTGGTGGGTGTTGAAGATTCCACGGTGTCCTCTCTGCCAGAATTCGTTGGTGGATGTTAAAGATTCCATGGTGTCCTGTCTGCCAGAATTCGTTGGTGGATGTGAAAGATTCCATGGTGTGCTGTTTGCCAGAATTCGTTTGTGGATGTTAAAGATTCCATGGTGTCCTGTCTGCCAGAATTCGTTGGTGGATGTTAAAGATTCCATGGTGTCCTGTCTGCCAGAATTCGTTGGTAGATGTTAAAGATTCCACGGTGTCCTGTCTGCCAGAATTCGTTGGTGGATGTTGAAGATTCCACGGTGTCCTGTCTGCCAGAATTCGTTGGTGAATGTTAAAGATTCCATGGTATCCTGTCTGCCAGAATTCGTTGGTGGATGTTAAAGACTCCATGGTGTCCTGTCTGCCAGAACTCGTTGGTGGATGTTGAAGATTCCACGGTGTCCTGTCTGCCAGAATTCGTTGGTGGATGTTAAAGATTCCATGGTGTCCTGTCTGCCAGAATTCGTTGGTGGATGTTAATGATTCCACGGTGTCCTGTCTGTCAGAATTCGTTGGTGGATATTGAAGATTCCACGGTGTCCTGTCTGCCAGAATTCGTTGGTGGAAGTGAAAGATTCCATGGTGTTCTGTCTGCCAGAATTCGTTGGTGGATGTTGAAGATTCCACGGTGTCCTGTCTGCCAGAATTCGTTGATGGATGTTGAAGATTCCATGATGTCCTGTCTGCCAGAATTCGTTGGTGGATGTTAACGATTCCACGGTGTCCTGTCTGCCAGAATTCGTTGGTGGATGTTAAAGATTCCACGGTGTCCTGTCTGCCAGAATTCGTTGGTGGATGTTTAAGAATCCATGATGTCCTGCCTGCCAGAATTCGTTGGTGGATGTTGAAGATTCCACGGTGTCCTGTCTGCCAGAATTCGTTGGTGGATGTTAAAGATTCCATGATGTCCTGTCTGCCAGAATTCGTTGGTGGATGTTAAAGATTCCATGGTGTCCTGTCTGCCAGAATTCGGTGGTGGATGTTGAAGATTCTACGGTGTCCCTGTCTGCCAGAATTCGTTGGTGGATGTTGAAGATTCCATGATGTCCTGTCTGCCAGAATTCGTTTGTGGATGTTAAAGATTCCACGGTGTCCTGCCTGCCAGAATTCGTTGGTGGATTTTAAAGATTCCATGGTGTCCTGTCTGCCAGAATTCGTTGGTGGATGTTAAAGATTCCACGGTGTCCTGCCTGCCAGAATTCGTTGGTGGATTTTAAAGATTCCATGGTGTCCTGCCTGCCAGAATTCGTTGGTGGATGTTGAAGATTCCATGATGTCCTGTCTGCCAGAATTCGTTGGTGGATGTTAAAGATTCCATGGTGTCCTGTCTGCCAGAATTCGTTGGTGGATGTTGAAGATTCCACGGTGTCCTGTCTGCCAGAATTCGTTGGTGGATGTTAAAGATTCCATGGTGTCCTGTCTGCCAGAATTCGTTGGTGGATGTTAAAGATTCCATGGTGTCCTGTCTGCCAGAATTCGTTTGTGGATGTTAAAGATTCCACGGTGTCCTGTCTGCCAGGATTCGTTGGTGGATGTTAAAGATTCCATGGTGTCCTGTCTGCCAGAATTCGTTGGTGGATGTTAACGATTCCACGGTGTCCTGTCGGCCAGAATTCGTTGGTGGATGTTAAAGATTCCATGGTGTCCTGTCTGCCAGAATTCGTTGGTGGATGTTGAAGATTCCACGGTGTCCTGTCTGCCAGAATTCGTTGGTGGATGTTAAAGATTCCATGGTGTCCTGTCTGTCAGAATTCGTTGGTGGATGTTAAAGATTCCATGGTGTCCTGTCTGCCAGAATTCGTTGGTGGATGTTGAAGATTCCACGGTGTCCTGTCTGCCAGAATTCGTTGGTGGATGTTAAAGATTCCATGGTGTCCTGTCTGCCAGAATTCGTTGGTGGATGTTAAAGATTCCATGGTGTCCTGTCTGCCAGAATTCGTTGGTGGATGTGAAAGATTCCATGGTGTGCTGTTTGCCAGAATTCGTTGGTGGATGTTAAAGATTCCATGGTGTCCTGTCTGCCAGAATTCGTTGGTGGATGTTGAAGATTCCATGGTGTCCTGTCTGCCAGAATTCGTTTGTGGATGTTGAAGATTCCACGGTGTCCTGTCTGCCAGAATTCGTTGGTGGATGTTTAAGATTCCATGGTGTCCTGTCTGCCAGAATTCGTTGGTGGATGTTGAAGATTCCCTGGTGTCCTGTCTGCCAGAATTCGTTGGTGAATTTTAAAGATTCCATGGTGTCCTGTCTGCCAGAATTCGTTGGTGGATGTTAAAGATTCCATGGTGTCCTGTCTGCCAGAATTCGTTGGTGGATGTTGAAGATTCCATGGTGTCCTGTCTGCCAGAATTCGTTGGTGGATTTTAAAGATTCCATGGTGTCCTGTCTGTCAGAATTCGTTGGTGGATGTTAAAGATTCCATGGTGTCCTGTCTGCAAATGAGGGTTTTTCCAAACCCCGACCTGATCTGTCCCGTGTTGAATCTGTCCCTGATCTGAATTCTGGCAGACAGGACACTTAAGGGTTCCCATCAATTCCCCCTTCCACCTGCACAGCCTTTGCATCTCAAGAGACAGGAATCGTCATCTTGTTTAGGTGTGCCATTGATGCAGTGCCCCCTATAGGTTAGAGCAGGAATTTGTAATGGAGCAACGGTGGCGATAACGCATCGAATTTTCGCAAAGGGCACAATGGGAATTTTAACGTTCACCAACTAATGCAGACAAACAGTACGTACAGATTAACATCCATCCAAGGGACGGCAAACACATTCAGGAATCACTCTTCCCGTAAAACACCGGGATGACAGTTTACAGCTGGGTTGGGATTCGAACCCATGTTAGACAGTGAGACTGCCCAAAGGTGACTGAGGATGGCATAGCTCAAGGCCATCTTGCCGTCCTAAAACACACACACACACACACACACACACACACACACACACACACACACACACGCGCGCACACACACACACACAGTCACACACACACACAGTCACACACACACACACACAGTCACACACACACACACACACGCGCGCACACACACACACACACAGTCACACACACAGTCACACACACACACACACACACGCGCACACACACACACACACACACCTTTTAAACTCAGTGATCTTGCTCTTTGAATAAAGTATTTTTCTTCTTCCCAAATTGTAATAAAAATAAACCAATAAATCTATTTTGTTGCATAAATAATGTTGCTATGTTTCATGTTACATCATGTTTGGAGTTAAAAAAGGAGTTTTTGTATCTGTAGTTGATCCATTATATAAACTAGAACAGCACTCGGTAAAGCACATACCTCCACCAGGGCCTATACAGTTTGTTTTGTATCCCATTGAGAGGCCCGATCTGGATCCGGACCTGAACCAAGATCGAATCGGCTTGTTCTTGTCACTTACCCAACTCATCCACCAAGTTTCGTCTAAATTTATCCATAATTTGTTGAGTTACCCTGATCACAGACAAACAGACAGAGGAGAAATCATCATTTGTCCACCTGTGGTGGAGGTAATTGTGATTATTTGTAAAGGTGAATATTTGTTGGTTTAATCGGTATATTGAGCTCAGAGACAGAGTGCACACTTCTGTGTTTAATTTAATAATCCTCCTTTATTTGACTCATTTTATAATTATTACATCTTTGTACTTTGTATTTATCACATCTTCTTTATTTTATCTTTATTCAGGTGACGTGTAAACCTGGTGAACATGGCTGAAACTGTGATTTCATGGTTTGGTTATCACAAGACGAAGCCTGGTTTGTATTTTTATTTACCATTTATATCATAGAATCGTGAAATAATTAAATAAGTAAATGGATGAGTGTCCAGATGTACATGATGTGGGCGGAGTGGGTTGGGACTGATACTCACACTGTGCATAGGAGGGCGTGGGAAGGCTCGATCATGGGTGGACATGAAAACAATACGATGGTCGAATGGGTTACATACGTGGAAATATTCATCAGCAATATCTATACTCCCTCATAACATATGTGGCCTCGTGTTTTTGAGCAGGTTTATTCATATATTTCACTGGAAACACAATTAACAATCTCGTTCTTCTCAGATATAACACTTAATGAGTGGGGGGGGGGGAGGGGGGGCAGGGAGTAGCGGGCAGGTATGCGCGATGTGAGAACAGTATCTGAGTTCAATCTAACTATTACACGGGCCTCCATGACGCGCCTCTGTAGACGAGTGTGGAAACATCCGAAGGGTTGTATTATTATATGTATAGATATTTGATTTGTAATATTTCCGGGATTTTATTCTCCTTTCTGCCAACACATCCTGATTCTCCACTTTTGAAATTTTCCTTGTTGGCGACCCTGAACTTTGACCTCCCAGTCGGGCCGTGTACGTGTCTGTCATCTTGGTCAAGGTTGCTGTGTGCAAGGTGGTCCTTTGCTGGGATGGTTGGGCCATCACTCAATTTGCCACAAACGAATGCCATCTCTTGTTATGTCGATACTCTCAGGTTACTCGATTGGGACTTTGGAGAAACGAAAGAAAAACAGTTTTCAGTCAACATCGACCTGGGAATGAAATCATTTACGAAGACGAAAACTGAGTTCAGTGTTAGATGCTTAAGGACAACATGGAAGGTCACAATCCATAGATGATCTCAAAACAGCAATAACTGACGAAATCTGTTCCATCCCTGCAGCCGAATGTGTCAGAGTGATGAACAATTTTCCCCGTCAAATCCAAGTCTGCCTGCAGCGTGGAGGCCTACATCTGAGGCTTGTGGTCTCAGCTAAATCAGATCACTGATAGAAAGATATCTTTCCATACACTCTCTGTACTTGCTGCCCCCCCCCCCCCAACACCCACTCCACCTCCAGTTTTCTGCAGGGCTCATACTCTTCATTTCAGGTGGACCTGCCCAAATCCAGGATGTCTGTTCACCTCCACTTATTTGTTCCTATTTTTCCCCACCTGCAGAATCAACTTTCACATTCTCTTCAATTTCATTCTGTTCACCACCATCTTATATCATCCCCAATCCAGAACCATGATGCTTTCTACCCTTGTGAATCCCCCACCCCCCACCCCTCTCTACCATCCCAATCCCTCCTCCTTCCAAATTTCCAGTTTCCCCCCCTCCCCTGGAGTTCCCTGCTGTATCCATCTTGCCCTCCCCATGCATCCTCTCCTGCCCTTCATTCCTCCCCACACCCATTGTTTGTCTGTCTCCCTCTGTCTTGGCAGTTGGCTCTGCTGTTAGTGTCCCCCCCCCCCCCCCTGGAGTTTCCTGCTGTATCCATCTTGCCCTCCCCATGCATCCTCTCCTGCCCTTCATTCCTCCCCACACCCATTGTTTGTCTGTCTCCCTCTGTCTAGGCAGTTGGCTCTGTTGTTGGTGTTCCTCACCCCCCCCCCCCCCTGGAGTTTCCTTCTGTATCCATCTTGCCCACCCCATACATCCTCTCCTGCCCTTCATTCCTCCCCACACCCATTGTTTGTCTGTCTCCCTCTGTCTTGGCAGTTGGCTCTGCTGTTGGTGTCCCCCCCCCCCCGGACTTTCCTGCTGTATCCATCTTGCCCTCCCCATGCATCCTCGCCTGCCCTTCATTCCTCCCCACACCCATTGTTTGTCTGTCTCCCTCTGTCTAGGCAGTTGGCTCTGCTGTTGGTGTCCCTCCCCCCCCCCGGACTTTCCTGCTGTATCCATCTTGCCCTCCCCATGCATCCTCTCCTGCCCTTCATTCCTCCCCACACCCATTGTTTGTCTGTCTCCTTCTGTCTAGGCAGTTGGCTCTGCTGTTGGTGTTCCTCCCCCCCCACCCCCTGCAGTTTCCTTCTGTATCCATCTTGCCCACCCCATACATCCTCTCCTGCCCTTCATTCCTCCCCACACCCATTGTTTGTCTGTCTCCCTCTGTCTTGGCAGTTGGCTCTGCTGTTGGTGTCCCCCCCCCCCCCCCCGGACTTTCCTGCTGTATCCATCTTGCCCTCCCCATGCATCCTCTCCTGCCCTTCATTCCTCCCCACACCCATTGTTTGTCTGTCTCCCTCTGTCTAGGCAGTTGGCTCTGCTGTTGGTGTTCCTCCCCCCCCCCCCCTGGAGTTTCCTTCTGTATCCATCTTGCCCACCCCATACATCCTCTCCTGCCCTTCATTCCTCCCCACACCCATTGTTTGTCTGTCTCCCTCTGTCTTGGCAGTTGGCTCTGCTGTTGGTGTCCCCCCCCCCCCCGGACTTTCCTGCTGTATCCATCTTGCCCTCCCCATGCATCCTCTCCTGCCCTTCATTCCTCCCCACACCCATTGTTTGTCTGTCTCCCTCTGTCTACGCAGTTGGCTCTGCTGTTGGTGTCCCCCCCCCCCCCGGACTTTCCTGCTGTATCCATCTTGCCCTCCCCATGCATCCTCTCCTGCCCTTCATTCCTCCCCACACCCATTGTTTGTCTGTCTCCCTCTGTCTACGCAGTTGGCTCTGCTGTTGGTGTCCCCCCCCCCCGCCCCGGACTTTCCTGCTGTATCCATCTTGCCCTCCCCATGCATCCTCTCCTGCCCTTCATTCCTCCCCACACCCATTGTTTGTCTGTCTCCCTCTGTCTTGGCAGTTGGCTCTGCTGTTGGTGTTTCCCCCTCTCTCTCCTGTTGGTGTTTCCCCCTCTCTCTGCTGTTGGTGTTTCCCCCTCTCTCTGCTGTTTGTTTTGACCTGTTGCGTCCTGATCCATTCGGTGTTCTGGTACGAGCTCTTCCACGAGCCTTGATTATGAAAACAAAAAAAATCCATGTGAAACTTTCCAGAGAGATTGTGCATCATGTGACGCAAATGTTCACAAATAACGTGTCATTTTAAATTAAAATAATGAAGGTTTATATAATTTCATGGGTACCGTTGTTTTATGATAACCCTGCATCATGTTTGAGAAATGTATGAACCTCCATGTACGTATCTCGAGTTTTTGGGACTCAGAATCAGTGATAACTTGTCTTGGTGAAAAGAGAAAACTTCACTCTCATAGTAAAAGTTATTTGTTGCACTAACCCTGGGTGTTCACAGGTGTTTGATTGATTTAAATATTGTAAAATAAAATTATAACTTCCACATTGATGTTGCTCTTCCCTTTTGTTTACCTGTAGTTCAAGTGCAGTATTATGTGGATGGAAACTCATTCGGAGCAGAAAAACACTTTTTGGAGGAGCTGCGATCATGTTTGAAAAAGGAATCCCTGAATCTGGAATGTACAAAATACCTCTTCACTTGTGGTTCACCTGTCCTCCTTTTCTGCGTCGATACCTCAAACGTGTCCAGTGACGCCAAAAGAGTTCTTGGACACATTGATGGTAAAAAGTGAATTTTTATCATCCGTTCTTTCAAATTGTGTGAATTGTATGTAAATAATTACAGTTTATATGAAGTTGAGGGATGTTTGGTGAGATGATGAAAGTCATGTTTTGCTTTCAGGAAGACCTGCAATCCTGATTATGATGAATAACGTTCCAAAGAATTCCATCAGAAATGTTCCTCACAGTGCCTCACTGGTCCAAGAAAAGAATGTCCATCCGGTGCTGGATTGGTTCTTCTCATATTCAGATGGAATATATGATTGTGAGGAGAATAACGAGGTCGTGAAACAAGTGAGAAATCATCTTCTACCAATGGTAAATTCCCTTCAACTACATGATGATGGACCAAGGGTAAGTTTTTCTTCACTTATTCAAATGGTGTCAATCGATTGTTGATGAATCATCAAGTTTGGTGTGAAGGGGTTTTTGACATTGACAAGACAAAGTGCAACAAAGTTGATATTTAAGAATACTTGTCACAATCTCAAATAATAATGCACATTACATGAAAGTGTCATCAATCAGACCAAAGAGTCTCCTCTGTGTCGCGATCTACTGCAGTGTTCCCATTGGGCGTCGTGGTATTTATCTGTGATATTTGAGGTAAATAATTATATTTACCTCACCCATTATCAATGGAAAAGGAGCAGAACTACAAATGATAATGATTTATCGGTTTTACCTTTCGTCGTTGATGTTCCCATTAATTGATTTGAAATGGCTTGAGTGGTTGAAAGCATCCATATGGAGGTTCCCTCACTGTGGCAACCCTTAATTTGATCTTGTGAGATCATTGCTGTGTCCGGGAAGTGATGTTCTGAAGCAGGACATGTATATGTGTTTAATCTTTTTGCTTTTGTTTATGATATACTTTTATATCCTTGTGTTAGTGTAGTTGTTCTGAATAAGCATGACGATGTGAACAACGACATACGAGGATGTGAAGGATTGATCAAAATTCAAACAAATCGGTGAAGGTGTTCAGTACAATCGCACAGCAGCGCTTGGATGCAAACTACAGCCGCTCTACATTTATGCAAGTTGTGTTAAATACACTCCACATCTGTTACAATTGTGCAAACGCTTCTGTTACAAATTGATCAATTGAGAGGATCCACACACATGACTGAGCACACACATGACTCTGAGCACACACATGACTCTGAGCACACACATGACTCTGAGCACACACATGACTCTAAGCACCCCAGTATGAATACAGTCTACCGAAAATACACATGGAAGATGATCTGTTACGTCAGATCCTATCAATGACGTACTCTGCACAACATGAATTGATTCAGTGATTAAGTGAAGTACTGCAACCAGTTCTTCTGACTGCGCTTTCACCACTCAATCAATTCATCAAAAACAACGCGTGAATTGGAGCTAGACAGTGACGTCAGGACTGTGGTGTCTGCACATGTCAGGCCTAGTCACAAACCTTCCACTCAACGAAGACATCGATATCTGTGCAGAATCACGATACCATAGCAATCTCCAACCGCCGTTATTTCCTGAATTTGGCTTTGTGGAACGCATGAACATAGCAATGTGTGGAGTTAAGTTCAGCTTTGATGACAACATGTAAGCACAATTGGACGATGTTGTGATAGGAACCTCCCTCGGTCTGGCACTTGCTAACATCTTCATCAATATCCGCAAGAAGCGTGCCTTTCAAAGTTTATGCACCAACGTCATACTTCGTGTGTGTTTTTATGAACACAATGTTTGCGATTTACTTTTTTTTTGTTTGATTTGTTGCCGTGCAACTAGTTCCTTGCACATCTCGACGCACTCCATCCTGCATTCAAATTCACCTTTGAGATGGAGCAGCTGCACACAGCCTTTTCTGGATATGTAAGTCAAGACTTCTGAGGATAGATTTTTGACTACCACATAATGGGGGTCGAGGCCCTGTGGTCTCAAAGCAGACTAGTTTACCCCTCCCAGCCCTTGTTTGTGAAGAGACAACTTTCCATATTTGTCTTGTTTCAATCCAAGGGGTTGATTATTCTGCTTTTGTTTTCTTTGTGTAGCCCCCACCTCGAGTGGCCCTGTAGGCTTTGTGGTGGGAAATATCACATAAAAATAAAATCCACCAAAAGACTGGAAGAGTCCCACACATGGTGAGACTCTTAGTCCCACTCGTTACAGGATTGCCCTCAGCAACACTCTGATGAATAGAGATTTGGCCATCTGTTCATCTTACAATTTGCTGCAGAAATTGAGCATGTCAAAGCCATTCTGTACACTGAGCAAGTCGTCATTGGGTGTGTGTCATTCTTAATTGTCAATTGGTCGAAGGTCATTCCAGGCCGTGAGCTGAGTTGTTCTATTGTTCAATTCCGTTATGACCTTGTGTGAATAAGTGCATTTCATTTTTTGTAAATTAGCTCAGGTGTAACCAATCACCTTTGAAATAACACACCAACTTGATTGGCCTCCACTGTGTTCAATTGTAGTGATTCTGATTATTTCTAAATAAAATCAGCTGTTCCTGTATGTTTCCCCTGCTGGGTAGTGCATTGCACAGCAAAGACTTAACCATGAGCACCCAGGAGCTTTCAAAAGACCTCTAGGATAAAGTTTTGGAAAGGCACAGATCAGGGGATGGGTATAAAATATTTCAAAGGCATTTGAATATCCCTTGGAGCACAGTCAAAACAATCATGAAGAAGTGGAAGGCATATTTTACCACTTTTTAATAGTATACAATTTTGCATTTTTACTTAATTTTCTGAAATTTGTTGAATTATTTTTCACTAGCGGGGTCACCCGTGGGAATCCCACGGGCATGGATGTGTGTGACATTTCGACATATTGAGTTAGATGCTGCACATTCATTTTTACAAAATGGTTACTGGCAAGTCATCAGATCCAGAAATGGTGTGATGAACACAATTTATTTATTTCACATAAGATGTGACCCCTCACTCCTCTCCACCTGACACTCTCCTCTCTCCACCTGACACTCTCCTCTCTCCACCTAGCACTCCTCTCCTCTCCAATCCCTCACATTCCTCTCATCTCCAATCCCTCACCTCTCCAATCCCTCACACTCCTCTCCTCTCCAATCCCTCACACGCCTCTCCAATCGCGCCTCACACTCCTCTCCAATCGCGCCTCACACTCCCCTCCAATCACTCCTCTCCAATCGCGCCTCACACTCCTCTCCAATCGCTCCTCACACTCCTCTCCAATCGCGCCCCACACTCCTCTCCAATCGCGCCCCACACTCCTCTCCAATCGCGCCTCACACTCCTCTCCAATCGTGCCTCACACACCTCTCCAATCGCGCCTCACACGCCTCTCCAATCGTGCCTCACACTCCTCTCCAATCGTGCCTCACACTCCTCTCCAATCGTGCCTCACACTCCCCTCCAATCACTCCTCACTCTCCTCTCCAATCGCTCCTCACTCGCTTCTCCAATCGCTCCTCACTCGCCTCTCCAATCGCTCCTCACTCGCCTCTCCAATCGCTCCTCACTCGCCTCTCCAATCGGCTTTCCCTCTCTCGTTTCTCTCGTTTTTCTCCCGTCTCGTTCTTTTTCTTGCTCCAAATCGGCCCGTCTCACCGGTCGGCCCGTCGGAATCGGAAATCGGCCCGTCTTGCTTTCGTGCTTGCGCGTAAATAAATTGTGTTCATTACACCATTTCTGGATCTGATGACTTGCCAGTAACCATTTTGTAAAAATGAATGTGCAGCATCTAACTCAATATGTCGAAATGTCACACACATCCATGCCCGTGGGATTCCCAAGGGTGACCCCGCAAGTTTGCATTGACGTTCGTCGATGGACTCGTTCACCCGTCTCATTCGTTTTCTTGCTACATCCTGTTCCAGTCTGCGTTCTTCATCGATCGTCTCATTCATTTTGGAAATATAAGTTTCCACGCAGCGCATGAATTGTCACGATCCTCAAGAGGAATTTGTCTCGTAATCATCAAATGATAAATGGCAAGTAAATTATATTGTGGAAAATTAAAGATTTCAAATAAACCTATTTAAAGTGTATGCGCACATAACTAATTTAAAAAACGAAGAAATATCTCTCGGTAATTTCCTGAAACATATTTTACTTCCGGCTAATAATGTTGAATGAAATAAAAACGAAGAAATATATGTCGGCATCATTGTTGACGTTTTTGTGACGACTGTCATCAAACGAAAAAGTAATATATCTTCACGGAAAAGCAAAAGCGAATTTTTAATATGTATCGACACGTTGCCGTCGGTGTCATGTTGGGCGGTGTATGATACACCATGACGCGATTTTAAAAAATATATCTCTGCATTTTCCCACGTGTGTGGAATGTTCTCAATTATTGCTGACACCGAGTCCAAAACCATCGATAAAAATGAAATCATATGGTGAGTTAGATTGGAGATAAAGGCGTGAGAGAGACTCAATGGCCTTCAAGTTATATTACAGGCCCTTGAGAATTCATTTCGTTCTATAAACGGCAACTTTCATCGGATTTTCTTCCCGTTTTTTTTCAACCGAGTCTAAAACTATGTTAGCGACTGCGAAAAATGAAATGATATATCGAATTTTTAATATGTATCGACACGTTGCCGTCGGTGTCATGTTGGGCGGTGTATGATACACCATGACGTGATTTAAAAAATATATCTCTACATTTTCCCGCGTGTGTGGAATGTTCTCAATTATTGCTGACACCGAGTCTAAAACCATCGATAAAAATGAAATCATATGGTGAGTTAGATTGGAGATAAAGGCATGAGAGAGACTCACTGGCCTTGAACTTGAAGTTACAGGCGTTTGATAATTCATTTCGTTCTGTAAACGGCAACTTTCATTGGATTTTCTTCCCGTTTTTTTTCAACCGAGTCTAAAACTATGTTCGCGACTGTGAAAAATGAAATGATATATCGAATTTGATTTGAAATAAAACTGGGAGAGAGAGCAAGACACCACGGGCCTACAAAACAGGCCTCAAAGCTATGCGAGTTAATAAAATGGTGGATATTTGTTTATATGAAGCGAAGGCTCTCCCAGAATGGGTGGAGCTATGGGTGGAGCTACTCTGCAAACCGAGTAAGCCACACCCCGGACAGACGCCCAACAGACAGACAGACAGACAGACAGAATCATCTACGGCTATTATAATATAGATAGGGAAGTTGTGGGTTACAATGTGTAAATAAAGGTGGAAAAAGTCGAGTTTAATGCAATTTAATTCCAGGCTATGAGGCAACAAAAGGTGAAAAATTTGAAAGGCGGTGTAGACTTTCTATGGACACTGTATATACAGGATATATCTCCCTTCCCTCTCCTCTCCCCTCACCCTACACCCCTCGCCTTCCCCCTTCCACCTTCCTCTCCCTTCCTTGGAATTTGCCCGGGCAACGCCGGTTACTTAAGCTAGTAGGATATAAGATGGAAGAGTAAACCACCAAAATAATTTGTATGATTACTAACATATAACTAAGTTCAGAGCACTCTGATTTTTAAAGTTATCATTATTTCTGATGTGGGCCATGACCTTTTTGACATATACTCAAATGAGCCTTGAGGTGCAATAGGTTGAGAACCCCTGACCTATATATTGTATCATGTGCAACAATATATACCTAGATATCATATAGTGTGCCCCATGTAGCCATACATTAAGATGGGGACCACAACATTGCATTCAGCAAGTCTCAAACATCAGACAACAACTTCCGTGGTGGGTAAACGTGAAATTTTCTCCTGTGTGAAACTCCTTCACTTTGTGGTTTGAAAGAAGGGCCTGATCGGAAGTTGGCCCTTTTGACCCCTTTCACAATTAAATATCCCATGTGGAACTGCCCCATTGAATTCAGCAGTTCTGAAATATCAGGGGAACAACTGCTGTGTGTGGTGAGTAAAACATGTGAAATTTTGTCCCGTGTTGAAACTCTGGTGTTTGAGGTTCAAAGAAGGGCCTGATTGTGAATTGGCCCTTTTAACCCCTTTTGCAATGGAATATCGTGTGTGGCACTGCACCGTCGAATTCAGCAGGACTGAAACTTGAGAAATTTCCCAATTACACTTATGCCCCAGATTGTTCCGACGGAGGTCCATTTCTCGCCACATTTTGAGCGATCAACTCACGGAGTATTATACTCCGATCTGAGAACTGCATTGTCCACCAAAAGCTGCCTTGGAGATGTAAAATCTCTCGAAAATTAACAGCTGGTAAAACAAGTGGTCTCGCGCTGCTATCACGCAGTCATAACATAAGTGGTATTTACCACTCACAAAATTATCCAGCCTATCCAGAAAGATGTACAGCTGACCACACCTGTAAGGTATCTCGACAGACGACGATCGATTGTAGCACACGTTTATTGACTCTCCAGATACAGGCCCGATTCACTCCAACGCCATCCGAGCTGGGCCGTAACTTCCGGAAAAACGGAAATAAACCCGCGGTCACGGTGTAGGGATACAACGGTGAATATTTGCAGCTTCATACATGACATCCTCCCCTTTAAGTCCAAAATTACCAAGAGCAATACGTGCTGGACTTCCAAAATTGACATTTCAAAAGCAACATTTCCAAAACATGTGAAAATATGTGTGCAAACGATTATGAGAATAATGAAAATACGTGAAAATAGAACATGTGTCAACGTGAAAATAGAACATGTGTCACCGTGAAAATAGAACGTGTCACCGTGAAAATATAATGTGTGTCATCGTGAAAATAGAACATGTGTCAACGTGAAAATAGAACATGTCAATGTGAAAATAGAACATGTGTCAACGTGAAAATAGAACATGTGTCAACGTGAAAATAGAACGTGTGTCAACGTGAAAATAGAACATGTGTCAACGTGAAAATAGAACATGTGTCAACGTGAAAATAGAACATGTGTCAACGTGAAAATAGAACATGTGTCAACGTGAAAATAGAACATGTGTCAACGTGAAAATAGAACATATGTCAACGTGAAAATAGAACATGTGTCAACGTGAAAATAGAACATGTGTCAACGTGAAAATAGAACATGTGTCAACGTGAAAATAGAACATGTGTCAACGTGAAAATAGAACATGTGTCAACGTGAAAATAGAACATGTGTCAACGTGAAAATAGAACATGTCAATGTGAAAATAGAACATGTGTCACCGTGAAAATAGAACGTGTCACCGTGAAAATATAATGTGTGTCATCGTGAAAATAGAACATGTGTCAACGTGAAAATAGAACATGTGTCACCGTGAAAATAGAACGTGTCACCGTGAAAATAGAATGTGTGTCATCGTGAAAATAGAACGTGTGTCAACGTGAAAATAGAACATGTGTCAACGTGAAAATAGAACATGTGTCAATGTGAAAATTGAACATGTGTCAACGTGAAAATAGAACATGTCAACGTGAAAATAGAACATGTGTCAACGTGAAAATAGAACATGTCAACGTGAAAATAGAGCATGTTCAAAGATTCAACCGGTCGGGTGCTTTTCTCTCACGCATTGAGCGTCGTACCAGTGGATACAGAGTCCGAGGTGATCCCTTTGGGCTCCACGAAGGGGGTATCATTCGCAGAGGTTTTCGGGGCATCCAAGCTGGCTGGAGCGGCCACGACGATCTCCGGCAGTGGCGGGTCGAACTGTTGTTCTGACTGTGACGAAGCTGCAGGCTCTATCGACTCACAGTGACGGTAGGTTATGTGGTCCTGATGTCGACGAATTTCACGGCCGTCCTGCAGGCGAATCACGCAGGACAGTGGACCTGGCTTCTCGATGATGTCCACCGGTAGCCACGTCGCACCTGCACCAAAATTTCGGGCAAACACTGGATCTCCAATGTTGATACAGCGACTGTTGGACGACTTATCGTGCACCAGCTTTTGATTAAGCTGGCTCTGATAAACATTTGATGATATGTCTGGTTTGAGATTGTCAACTGTCGATCTCAAGTGTCGTTTCATCAATAACTCAGACGGAGCTCCACCGGTTGTTGATTGTGGCGTGATGCGGTATTTGAACAGGAGATGAGAAAGCTTTGTTTCCAGGGTTCCCTCCTGAAGTTTCTATAATCCGGATTTGATGATTCCCACGGATCGTTCGGCCAAGCCATTTGAAGCCTGGTGATGTGGGCTGACAAACTTATGTTTGATGCCGTTCCGACGTGTGAACTCGGCAAACTCGGAACTGGAAAAACACGAACCGTTATCACTCACGATCATCTTTGGCAGACCATGAGTGGCGAAACAGCGTCTGAGTCTTTCGATGACAATGGCTGACGTAGTACCACGCGTCACATAGGCATCAATCCATTTTGTGTGCGCGTCCATAATTATTAGAATCATGCTGCCGTTGATAGGCCCGGCATAATCGAGATGTAGGCGATGCCACGGTTCGCTGGGCCATTCCCAGGGATGCAGTGGCACTTTCGCAGGTGTATTCCGGGTGCTCTGACAGGGGTAACAATGTCGAACATGATGTCCGATATCAGCATCAAGATTCGGCCACCACACATAGTTTCTGGCGAGTGACTTCATCTTCACAATCCCGGGGTGACAGTCATGGATTTCATCCCCACAGATCCTGGAACCCTGGAACGCAGATTTTCTGGGATCACGACACGACATCCCCAGAGTAGGCAACCATTTTCCACGCTGAGTTCGTTTTTACGTGCTTTAAAAGCCGCAAAAGCTGGGTCACCCTCAGGTAGCAAATGCCATCCAAGCTGTACAGCCTGGACAGTTCTGGACAGAACGGGGTCTCGTAGAGTATGAGTGCGGATCTGGCCGGAATCGACAGCACAATCTTCCAGATGATCCATCAGTGCGATAATGGATCCTGGTGTAGGCGAATCATCAACGGATTCTGGAAGGGGTAACCGACTCATGGCATCTGCATTTGTGATAGACGAACTGGCTTATAACATATGGTGTAGTCATAAGCAGCGAGAAACAGGGACCAGCGGATGATCCTGGGCGGTAGTGTGTCAGATGCCGCCTCCGTTGGACCAAACAGACTGATCAGCGGCTTGTGATCAGTGCGAATCGTGAAATGATGTCCAAGAAGGTACTGGCGAAATTTGCTGACGCCGAAAGCGATTCCCAATCCTTCCTTGTCAAGTTGGGAATAGTTCTTCTCTGCCGGGGACAACGTTCTGGATGCAAATGCAACAGGTCTTTCCGTACCATCAGGCATCACGTGTGATAATACACTCCCCACTCCATACCGACAGGCATCGCATGTCAGCACAAGATCCTTCTCTGGATCAAAATGAACGAGAACAATGGACGATTTGAGCAGATCCTTAGAGGTCTGGAATGCTGATTGTTCAGTGGACCCCCAGCTCCAGGAGACTCCTTTCCTCAAAAGCCGATAAAGGGGGCCCAAATCTTCGGTCACATTCGGGATGTAACGACCATAGAACTGAAGCAAACCGAGGTATGACTTCAATTCGGTTACGTCTCATGGAGCCGGAGCATCCTTGATAGCTCGGACTTTCTCATCTGTCGGGTGTAGACCCTCGGCATCAATCGTATGGCCCAGGTACGTGACTGATGGCACCATAAACTTGCACTTGTCTCGACGCAAACGTAGGCCGGAGTCCGAAATCTTCTACAGAACTCTATCCAGGTTTTGTAGATGTTCCGCATCCGTACGACCAGTAACCAGAATATCATCCTGGTAACAAACGACGTTTCGTTCGGCGGCAAACAAACTGTCCATGACATGCTGATAAATTCCAGGTGAAGATTTCACTCCAAAACTGAGTCGGTGGTACCTGTACAACCCACAATGCGTGTTGATGGTAAGATACTGTTTCGAAATCTCGTCCAAGCGGAGCTGTAGATAGGCGGATTTGAGATCGAGTTTCGTAAATGTCTTGCCTCCCGTGAGACGAGCATAGCGGTCTTCGATCCTCGGGATTGGATATTTATCCAATGAAGAACACTTGTTCACGGTCATTTTATAATCTCCACATATGCGGATGGACTGGTCCGATTTTATGACCGGAACGATGGGCGCCGCCCATTCGGCATACTGGATTTGCTCGATGGTGCCCAGATTTTCAAGATGATCCAGTTCCTTGTCAATCCGCTCCCGCAGGGCGAAAGGGTCTGGGCGTGCTCTGCAAAATATAGGATTGGCATCCCGGTCAACACTGAGTTTAGCCCTATGTCCTTTCAAGGTTCCAAGCTCATCCTTGAAGACATCCGGGTACGTATCCAGCACATTTTTGAGTGTGTATGCTGCGGTAGGAGAAACGTTGGCTGCCCGGAGTTGATGAATGCTTTTCCACTTCAGTTGAATTATGCTCAACCAGTTACTGTCGAGTAAGGAAGGGCCCTTTCCAGGAATGACGATCAGGGGTAGGTGAAACTCACGGTCATCGTAGCCCACCGTGACGTCACATGTACCGCAGGGAACAATCTTATCACCTGTATAGGTGGAGAGTCCATAGGTAGTAGGTTTCAAATGGGGAGCAAAAACCGAACCAAAATGCAAGCGAAAAATTGCGATTCTGCAATTGAACATTTGCTGAATGATCCAGGATGTGGAGAAAACTATTGTGCCAATTGCTTTTGAATTGTGGCCAGAGCACTAGGCGTAGTACATTTGCGTGTGCTGGAGGCAAAAAATTTATGCACACAGAAAATGGCATTTTATGGACACAAAAATAATTTGTAGTACCATACTGCTTGTTTTTATGCAACTGCAGCATTGTGGAGCTTGAGTTTTCTAATGCGCTCTTCTCACAGCTATCATGCACTTGAACATTACTAAATCGACATCTGATGTAAGAAAATGAGTAACCGTGTTTAACCACAAATTGCTTTGATCTTTGACTTGCCGTATTCTTGTGATTATCCTGACAAGTGCATGATGCAAAGTTTAGACTGTCACTTTTCAACCATTGTGGAGGATGGCAGTGTGCCTGCATTTTGACAGTTTAACAAGGAGGGGGTTATTGGAAGAACGTGTGCATGCTGGAGTAGATGGGGAGTGTCTGTCAGATGACTTAGAAAGCAGAGGGAGCAATATTGGAGAAGAGGCAAAAGGAGACAGAGAACACAGACTTGCCTGTGATGTGAAAGCAACAGACCTTGTGCTTTGTTCTCATTGCTAGATTACAATAATTTCAAGAGCTTTACATTCCACATAATCTAGGAGAGACGTACAGTCACGACCAAAAATATTGGCACCCTTGCACTTTTTTCAAATAACTGGGCTAACTGGGCAAATAACTGGGCTAACCCCCGCTCTAGCAGGGAAAATGGTCTTAAAATGCATGTTGTTGTTGCACTTTTTTCAAATAATGCACCATTTCTTCCAGGAAATAGTTGAAATTAAAAAATATTTTGGTATCGATAAATGTATTTCTTTTGATTGCAGTGGAACAAAACAAAAAAAAGATGAAAAATTACTCAATCTTAGCTTTTTCCACACAGAAATCCTAAAATGGGATCCTAAAATCCTAAAATCTAAAATCTAAAATAAATCTAAAATCTAAAATAAAAAATCTAAAATCCTAAAATCCTAAAATCCATCCACCGGGGGACGCGGTCTGTAGACTGGGGTATGTACAGATGTTTAGTAGAGTTGTGAATTTTGTGAGTTTGTTAAGTTTTGTAGTTAAGGTAGATTTTGGTGTGTTGTTTGTTTCCTCCCTCCGCAGGAACGACGAATTGAAATCATTGTACATATTTGCATGACTGTTAAGGGGATTAGATGTTAAGGAGTAGAGGTAGGAAGTCCGACTCACTTCCCACAGCCCTCCTGATTTATTTCATAGGTTAATTAAGTGTGAGACAGTAAGTGTTAAGACTGGAATGGTAGCGCCTGCAGTGAACCTTACAGGAGCTACTGTTCCGGGGGGGGGTGGGGGGGGGAGGGGGCTGTGTTATGTCGGTAGGGTAGTGATATGTAGAGCCAGATAGATCTGTGTAGGTAACGTGCTTCGTGTAGCGCGGTTTGGCAAGTTGGGAGGGGAAGGATTGGATGACATGCAACCTGAGGAGTTGGAGGATCTCATTTCCTCACATGGCGACAACCTCACTGAGGAGAAGTTGGAGGCCATTATAACGGTTTCCGAGGAGGATAAGGCAGGCAGTGATGAGGAAGAGGTGCCGAGGTCTAACCTCACAGTCCAGTTCCTGGGGGAGTTGCTGCTTGGTATGCAGGCACTTATCGACAAGTTGGAAGATGCTGACCCAGTCATGGAGAGGTACCTCAAGTTCAAGAGGGGCTTGTATGATTTGCTTCTCCCCTACAAAGAGCTGCATCAAAACTTGCAGCAATGTGTCAGGCAGCTCTCCATTACCCATTTCTTTCAACCTGCTCCCTCCACCTCAACACCACCATCACCCTCCTCACCTGCTGCCCACTCAGTGTCCTCACCAGCATCCTCGCCAACACCCTCAACTGCTGCCTCTCCTGCCTGTCCTGCCTCTCCCTCAGAGCACGACATTGCAGGACTATCATTTGGTTCATCCTCAGAGTTTGAGGAATTCATGGGATTTTAATTCATCACCATCATCATCATTATCATCATCTGAAAGTTGCGTGTGTTTGTAAAATAAAAATTTTAAACGGCACATGATGGTGTTGTGTTTTTTTTACTTTCATGGTACGGTATGGTTAAGCACTTTTAATAAACTGTAAGCGCATTCCTTCAATAAATTGGAAATGGTACTGTACCTGGTGTTGTTTTATTTATTTATTTGTAAGCATTTTTTGTGAAACTGTAATCATGTGCATTTGCGGTCGAAAACATTTTAAACTTTAAAAAAATCTCCTCTGTGAATCAGGAACTGCTGGGAACCTATAACGTATCCCCTTTTTCCCATTGAAACAATGCTGTGGCATACATTCGTGGGATTTTCATCGACCTTTGTGGATTTTCGTCGACCTTCGTGGATTTTCATCGACCTTCGTGCATTTTCGTCGACCTTCTTGGATTTTGTCTTGCCATTTCCGTGACTTTCATCGACCTTCGCGGATTATCGCCGATATTCGTGCGTTTGTCTCACCATTTCCGGGACTTTCATTGACCTTTGCAGATTATCGTCGACATTCTCTGGATTTGCATCAACATTCGCGGATTTGGCCTCGCTGTTCACGGTTTGTTCCTCACTATTCGCGGATTTTGGCGACTCGGGAACCCATACCCCCTTTTTGCATTGAAGCAATGCCCCACTATTCAGGTGTTTTGCTCTTTGCAGATTTTGCAGAGATGTGTCCCCCACGATTAGCGGGGTCTGACTGTATTAAAATATAACATTATAATATTATTATAATATTGAGGTATATACCATATTAAAAAGAACATTCAAAATACGTGATATTGGATTTTCAATTTTTTCTGTCACTAAAGATCCTTACAAACTGGGTTAATTCTGATTTCAAATTCGAAATCAGCACCCTCTAATTCATCTAAAACATGTACTTTAACCTCAGTAGCAAATTTGTTGTTGCTCAGTGTTATCATTGCGAGAGAGGATGTTCCACTGCACTCCAGTTTCCCATGGAGAATCACAGTAAATTAAAAAGAGTAAACTCTTTTATTTTTTGGGAAAATGTTGCTGATAAATTATAACTGCGTGGTTGATTTGATGGCAGTGGGGTGGAAAGTGTGGTCGAGTTGAGGGATAAGTCATTGAAGGAAAAATGGTTTTATCACATGATTCGTACATCACGTGATGATGATAACTCACTTTTCCAATCCCAATGTGATTTGGTAACATACTTTGAAAAGGTTATTTTAATTGTAAGTCAAGGGTCATGGAGGAACAAAGCAACATAGTACAATGGGTTTACAGATTGCAAGAAGATTAAAGGGGAACAGGCATAGAAAAACACAAATACACATTACAAATGGGTAGGTGAGTGGCAGGAATGAAAGAAGGATAAGAGCGAAGGAAGAAGGAGATCAACAAGATCCAAAGATATCGGTAATGGTATGGGAGAAAGTCTAAGGTGGTGATGGATTTCTGTCAGATGCCTGTTGTGACGGTCTTGAGGCAACATGTACAAAGTTGGTTACACAGATGAGAAAGTGTAGGGATGAAGGAATGGAGATGAGAATCCAGGCCATACTTGAGCATGAAAACCAGGTGTGGGTTTCTGTAAGAATGCATGTGATCGTGATCTTTGGTGATGGGGGAAGGGATTAGAGTGAGTGTGGAGCAAGGCTTGAGGTGAAGCAGGAGAAAAATATAACCCCATCATCCTGCCTGTGGAGGTGAGAAGCAGTCCCGCAGATTGATCTTATCAGCAAATCCCATTTATGTGAAAGGTATTGAAATTGATGTCTCCAGGTGAGCAAGATGTGAAAAAGCTGAACCAACCCAACGTGGGGATCCACATTCATTGCTAATTTTGTTGATGGTCTTGTCCACTTTGAAGTCTACCTGGATCAGAACGGAAATGGCTCTGCAAAGAACACCACCGGTGTCAGGTAGCGCATAAACGGTTGCAGACATGGTCAGGTAAAGACACGTGACAAACAATGAAAACAAATAGTTCCAGGGATTACATCTCTTCCCTGGATTGCTAGAGAAGTAAACTAGTGACTTCAACATCTGATTCTTATTGAAGGACAGATTGAGAGTTTATGACATTCCTGTGTTGAAAGACATGTTTCAGGTAGCTGACCAATCACATTTGTTTCACAGATCTGCAGGCAGTGATGTGGTGCCACCTTGCCATTCAGAGGTGTGGATCTAGTGTTGTGTGCAGGATGGAATCGGAAACAGAAAGGTCATTGATGTAGAACAAGAAAAAGGTTGTGAGCTCAGAAACCTTTGCATCAAGTTGCTGTTGATGAAGCCTTTGCATCAAGTTGCTTTTGATGAAACCTTTGCATCAAGTTGCTGTTGATGAAACCTTTGCATCAAGTTGCTGTTGATGAAGCCTTTGCGTCAAGTTGCTGTTGATGAAGCCTTTGCATCAAGTTGCTGTTGATGAAGCCTTTGCATCAAGTTGCTGTTGATGAAACCTTTGCATCAAGTTGCTGTTGATGAAACCTTTAAATCAAGTTGCGGTTGATGAAACCTTTGCATCAAGTTGCTGTTGATGAAGCCTTTGCATCAAGTTGCTGTTTATGAAGCCTTTGCATCAAGTTGCTGTTGATGAAAGCTTTGCATCAAGTTGCTGTTGATGAAGCCTTTGCATCAAGTTGCTGTTGATGAAGCCTTTGCATCAAGTTGCTGTTGATGAAGCCTTTGCATCAAGTTGCTATTGATGAAACCTTTGCATCAAGTTGCTGTTGATGAAGCCTTTGCATCAAGTTGCTGTTGATGAAGCCTTTGCATCAAGTTGCTGTTGATGAAACCTTTGCATCAAGCTGCTGTTGATGAAGCCTTTGCATCAAGTTGCAGTTGATGAAGCCTTTGCAACAAGCTGCTGTTGATGAAACCTTTGCATCAAGTTGCTGTTGATGAAGCCTTTGCATCAAGTTGCTGTTGATGAAGCCTTTGCATCAAGTTGCTGTTGATGAAGCCTTTGCGTCAAGTTGCTGTTGATGAAGCCTTTGCATCAAGTTGCTGTTGATGAAGCCTTTGCATCAAGTTGCTGTTGATGAAGCCTTTGCATCAAGTTGCTGTTGATGAAACCTTTGCATCAAGTTGCTGTTGATGAAACCTTTGCATCAAGTTGCTGTTGATAAAACCTTTGCATCAAGTTGCTGTTGATGAAGCCTTTGCATCAAGTTGCTGTTGATGAAGCCTTTGCATCAAGTTGCTGTTGATGAAACCTTTGCATCAAGCTGCTGTTGATGAAGCCTTTGCATCAAGTTGCAGTTGATGAAGCCTTTGCAACAAGCTGCTGTTGATGAAACCTTTGCATCAAGTTGCTGTTGATGAAGCCTTTGCATCAAGTTGCTGTTGATGAAGCCTTTGCATCAAGTTGCTGTTGATGAAGCCTTTGCATCAAGTTGCTGTTGATGAAGCCTTTGCATCAAGTTGCTGTTGATGAAACCTTTGCATCAAGTTGCTGTTGATGAAACCTTTGCATCAAGTTGCTGTTGATGAAACCTTTGCATCAAGTTGCTTTTGATGAAGCCTTTGCATCAAGTTGCTGTTGATGAAGCCTTTGCATCAAGTTGCTGTTGATGAAACCTTTGCATCAAGTTGCTGTTGATGAAACCTTTGCATCAAGTTGCTTTTGATGAAGCCTTTGCATCAAGTTGCTGTTGATGAAGCCTTTGCATCAAGTTGCTGTTGATGAAGCCTTTGCATCAAGTTGCTGTTGATGAAACCTTTGCATCAAGCTGCTGTTGATGAAGCCTTTGCATCAAGTTGCTGTTGATGAAACCTTTGCCATAAGTTGCTGTTGATGAAACCTTTACATCAAGTTGCTGTTGATGAAGCCTTTGCATCAAGTCACTGTTTATGAAGCCTTTGCATCAAGTTGCTGTTTATGAAGCCTTTGCATCAAGTCACTGTTGATGAAGCCTTTGCATCAAGTTGCCGTTTATGAAGCCTTTGCATCAAGTTGACCGTCCTGCACCCAGTCTACACACAACATTAGACACCAAATGAACAACAACCAAGATGCTTTGCAAGGCCGAACAGTAATGGGTGCTGCTCTTGTTCGTTTTATTCCAAATAATAACAAGTTACTGAAGAAGCCCCTTCCATGCTACACCCACTAAATCATTAATAGTTTCCCAGTAATCATTGAAGATCAAGTATCTTATTATGGAGTTTACTGACATGAAACCACCTGTAATTGGGAAGAATATCCTCCTCATAAGGTTTCACACCTATGGCTAACAACTGTGTGAGTCACGTGACCGGACCTTACCTTGACGACTGGACCTTACCTTGACGTTTGGTGGTGTCATGTCATTACATAACGGATTGGTTTACTTTATCATTTATATATTTTTTCTGTTCAGGCGTTGGAGACTACACCATCAATTTCACCTTCTGGTGAAAAGAATGCAAAATCACCTTCTGGTGAAAAGGATGCAAAATCACCTTCTCGTGAAAAGAAAACTCGGCAATCAGGTATTGTGCTTCGTTTGTGTTATCTTGTGGTGAACACTAATATGAGATTTCAAATTACCATCGAAAAGTTAACTCCTTGAATAAACTATTTTTTTCTCCTCTGTTTAGTTTTCTTGCAGTACGACACGTATGGACATTCAATGGGAGCAGAACAAGGCTTTTTGTCGAAGTTGAAATCGTATTTTCACAAGACAAATGTGGATTTGCATTTCGAGGCTTATACAGGAGGAACCCCCAATGCTGATAATACAGGAGGAACCCCCAATGCTGATAATACAGGAGGAACCCCCAATGCTGATAATACAGGAGGAACCCCCAATGCTGATAATACAGGAGGAACCCCCAATGCTGATAATACAGGAGGAACCCCCAATGCTGATAATACAGGAGGAACCCCCAATGCTGATAATACAGGAGGAACCCCCAATGCTGATAATACAGGAGGAACCCCCATTGCTGATAATACAGGAGGAACCCCCAATGCTGATAATACAGGAGGAACCCCCATTGCTGATAATACAGGAGGCACCCCCATTGCTGATAATACAAGAGGAACCCCCATTGCTGATAATAAACAGCTTCTCCTTTTCTGTGTTAACTCTACTCGTGTGGGAACTGATGCTCAAGCTGCGCTCCGACGCATTGGAGGTAACAAAGTAAACTTTCCGCCATTCCTCTTGCAAAACATCACGAGCTTTGCACAAATGTGTTCAAAATTTACACGAGCTCTTTCATTTTTGATCTTTTGTGTCTCTTTTGCTTCCAGACGAGCCTGTGATATTGATTGTGATGAATCACTTTCATAAGAAAACGAACTTGGCAAATCCTCACAGCGCCGCACACGTTGCACAAAGCAATGTCCGTGCAGTGGTGGATTGCTTCTTCTTCGAATCAGACGGCACGTACGACTGCAAGCAGAATGAGGATGCCGTGAAACAAGTTGCAAAAGAAATCATGTCAATGCCGAATACTCCTGGACATCATGACAACGTTGAAACAGTAAGATTTTCATCACTAAGTGAAATGGCATCAATCGTTTAGACTGTAATCAGCAGGATTCGGCTTGTAATTTGTTGTTGTGCAGATATATTATTGATTCAAGAATGTTGATCAACTTGAAAGATATTTATGTGCTGGAGAAAAAAATTGGTATTTATTAGTACAGGGTGATTTTTTTTTTTTTTCTTTGAGAACCATAAATAATCCACATACACTAGAAAGTATATCTGTTGGGAACCTAATATAAATGTGGCCTCATGTTACAGAAGGACGTAACATGATCCTGAGAGATTTGAGGTATCACGTGGTTACCACGTGACCCGGCAGTGCCGTTTAACGGTTTTCACTCCGTCATGCCATGGCGCTCACTGTGGACGAACACGTGTTTCTCATCGAACATTACATCAAGAATGTACCCTTTAGGGAATGTCAAATTACATTTAAAAGTCGCTTTGGTTGTTTTATAAAACCTTCAAAATCAGCGATATGGAAACTGGTGAAGCAATTCAGAGAAACAATCTGCGTGAAAGTTAAAAGGTTATTTCCCAAGAAATGCTCCACTTCGTGTCAGAGCGCATGCTGCGAATAATCAATTTGTGCCTCCAACATGGTGGTGGACACTCTCAACACTTCATTTCAGGTAATCAAGTGTGTGGATCATGTCAGGTCTTTCTGTAACATTAGCCTACATTTACGCAAAATATTAGGTTCCGAACAGATATAGTTTTTAGTGTATGGGAATCATTTATGGTTCACAAATGAAAAAAATCGCCCTGTACATATATGAGTTGTGAGAAGGAATTATTCAGCCACTTGTTCAAAGGTCCCAACTGTTTTGTTTAATTTGATGTTCAAAAGCACACCAAGCACCTGAGGACCTAATTTTTATGCCTAAATCGACAAAGTCGAAGAACTCTGTGTTTGCCTCAAAATATTGTGTCCCAAACCAGTCTCTGTGCCCACCGTACCCAGTCGTACCCAACTGCTCCTGGAATCTGTGTCCTTCTCTCCTGACAAGGTGGAGAAATCTCTGTCAATCCACGACTCTGATTCTGCAACTGGACCAGACGGCATCAGCTCACGGGTCCTAAAATCCTGCTATGCCGCTCTTTCACACCATCTCCCAGTTTCACAGTCACATGAGATGAGATGAGATGGGGAATAAAATATGGGAATAAATGTAGATGTTAATAAATGTTAATGGTGATGTCATAGGTGCCTCCATTATGACGTCATAATTCGACTAGTACAAAACTTCATCCGATCAAGATAATTTCTTGAGCATGGTCTAGGAATAAATTAGTTTAGAACAAGCGTTACGCCTAGGTCCCCCGTCGGGGAAGTGATGAGGTGAAGATGTAGAGGTGCAAATCACAGTCACATCTCCCAGAACTTTCAACCCAGTTCAACATGACACGACCCTTTTTGAAGCCTCCAGACACTAATCTTACATTGGATTCGCACATGTCCAGGATTAATTCTGAGCCAAGCTTATGGGCCAAAGTTACTCTCCAGTGGGGTGTGGGAGTAACAACAAAGAGACGAACCCAGAGATTACATGGCTGGAAGTGATTATGGAGATTTTTTAGAAAAGCAATGGAAGCTGGGTACATGACAGTTTTAATTGTTCATCATTTTATATACATTTGACCTCAACTATAACATTATCATTGTATAATGTGTGTGTCGGCAAACTCAAAACAGCTTCCCACAAAAATGATGGAAGGAAAAACAATTCTTGCAAAATATATAAATGGGAAATGTGATGATTGTTGAAGTGAAAACCCCCATTCCACAAGGTAATGCTCAATAGGCATGTTCAGATGTTTTGTTTTTGTTTCCCTGATCGAGTAGCTGTTGGTATATCTCCAGTATCAAGTCTAAAATAGTTTTTTTTTTCAGGCTCCAACATAAGAACGTTAGAAGTTTCGAATGCTGCATCGGCTTCTCCTGTCACGGATTATGTGAGATAACAGGAATTATGTGAGGGTGAAATTTATGAACTGACTTCAACAATGAATTATTATATAAGAACCAATCTAGCCTTAGACCTGGAACTTGTTTCCACAAGAACCTTTCTATCATCAAACCTGACTTTGCAGACTGGAACCAGGAATGTCTGTTTCGCATAACAATAATTCTGTACAATGCATGTCACAGTGTATGTCAAGGAACATTCAGTACCTGGTGCACAAGGATGTGACTCGTTATTCTTCTCCTCAACCCCAAAACAACCCTTCGTTCACGAATCACCTCCCGTAACTCTTAATCCCTCATCACCGATGTAATCACCTTTTGATCCTTCATTCCTGATCTGACTGAGCCCCTTCAAACTTTCAGCCAGCTCAACAACAGTTACAATTCCCCTTTCCACCATCATAACACTCTTCCACAGAGGAAGTGTTGATGTGGGAAACATCGGCTTTACTTCGCATCCATTCCAGGGCGATTACCACACCTTTATCAACACTTAGTCGATAAACCTACAATTGGAATTGTCCACCCACACTAACTCACACTGGCCTTGATAAAATCGAGTAATATTGCATTGTCTAAGTTTTATTAAGTGTTTTATTAAGTGTCGAAAAGATAACCTTCTCCAAACTTCCACCAATTAAGATTTTCATTCTTTCTCTCCAAATGAGTTGATAGTTGAATGACCAAAAAGGTTCCTCTTTCTCCTCCTCCTTCTCCTGAGTCCAGGTGACCCCATACCATTAAGCAACTGGGACAATTTGTGGTGGTTTATTTCGAAGGGACAATTCTCAAACTTATTTGTAACATTTTTGAACTTTATGCATTTGCAGAACTACTGAATCACTTGATTTATTTTTCACTAAATCTACAGGTCTGCATGTTTGAAAGATAGACTGCTTTTTGGTACTTGCTATTCACCATTACAAATGAATTCTTAAAGATAAACATTGCACCTTTCAGTTGAGTTTATGGGAAAGTTCGAGATTTTTATATTGGGATTTGGTATTTTCGCATAAATGGGGAATTTACGGTATTGTACTCTGCACGTGGGCAATAAAGGGACTGGCAGAGATACCTGCCCACTGACAATGTTGCATCTTCTTCTTCATAATTATACTGGAATTTGTTTGCTGCATTGCCTCTCCATTAAACAACATTGTGGTGAAGAGCTTCTCAACAAACTCAGTAATCTGCGGGATATTTTCCAGCATTGCTGTATTTTTCCAGTGGAGTGTTTCAATAACAATGCGGATCGGGAAACACATTTGTGACGGCCATTGGCGTTGTTGGCAAGAGGAAAATGAACTTGTTCCTCACGAGGATGGGACCAGAAACATGGACGTTATTTAATAAACCTTGTTTAGTATGAGACATGTTATCGGAAGATGTACGATCAGGGCCGGATTCACAATGGCTCCAATGTCATTTTGGCGCCAGGCCCATAATCAGAAGGGCCTTAATGACAAAGATAGATTTTTTTTTGTTTACACATTTCGATACGTTTAGATAAAGAATATGTGTGGAATTTAACGTCACTATTTAAAATATATACTATTTAAATGGGAAAACACTATCATTTCCTGACGTGTGACATCACAACAGTTAATGGCGTACATTCCAATTTTGAGTGCGTCTAATCAAAACGGGCATGACCATGAGGTTTTAATGGAACAATTAAAGGTAATTCTTGGGCGGTTAATACTGAAACAAGAGAAAAAGGAATGGATGACCAGGCTGGATGCGGGACTGGCGGAAACAAAGGAGGAGAAGGGCTAAGTGCGTGGGGCAGGCTGGCATGGAGGAAACTAGAATGGCACTCTGTGGACAGAATACCTGTGCCAGGCTGAACAGTTTGTTTTGTATCCCACTGATGGGCCGGATTCGGACCTGAACCAAAATCGAATCGGCTTGTTCTTATCACCTCACCAACTCATCCACCAAGTTTAGTCATAACTCGTCCATAATTTTTTAAAATATGTTAAATATAGCGCTTTGCGCCCGATCTCTCAATGGTCAGGAATCATTTGAAAATTAAATAATTATCGTATCCGAATCCATATTCAGATCTTCACCAAAATCGAATCGCTTAGTCCTTGTCACACACAATCTGTCCACCAAGTTTCGGTCGAATCCGTCCACAGCTTTGAGATATCCTGCTATTTATCGTTTTTAGCCCTATGTCCCAATGGTGAAGAATCATTTTTAAAATTATACTATCCGAATCCGGATCTTCATCAAAATCTAATCACTTCGTCCTTGTCACATACACTACCTCTCTGCCAAATTCCGTCCAAATCCATCCATAACCTTTTGAGATATCTTGTTCACAAACAAACAAAGGAACAGACAGGGGTGAAAACATATAACCTCCATCCACCTCCGGTGTTAAAAATGTATACGGGATGGACAGACGTAAAGGCAGACATAAAGGCTGTATGAGTAATAACATGTGGGCTGGACTGGCGGAGCCAAGGGATGGGCAGACATGACTTTATGGAAGATTTGACATGTGTATCGGTGAAGCATCGGGGATGTGGCATGCGTGCAGGACACACTGCACATGATAACGACCATTCAGGCCAGGGGTAAAGCAGAAGGGGTACCGGATAACCCACTATTAAGGTAAAAAAAACCATGGTATCTAGAGTAAAAATAAAAGCAAACCATAGCAGGAGACCGAGTTGACAGATGGATTGTTTATAGAGCCGGAACGCGAGAGTTTAGTATTTATAACGTAGCCCTAAAAGACTTATTCAAATGGGACAGGAAATTAAAAGGGGAATTAGATCAGGCTTTGGCAGAGGAGGTTGAGGTTCGTGATTCGAGCAGGACAACTTTTGTGATTCGTGAAGATTCAGAACTTTTGTGCTTGGCGCGCGTGAGATGACGGAGATGACACAAAATGGTGCGAGATTCGGAGGGATACAAGGCGATACAACAAACAGGATTATGGGATATATATATGGACATAATGACTTTAAAAGGCGAATAAAAAAGGCACCAAACCAACAATTATGTAAATTTCGCTGGTAAATTATGTAAATTATGTAATTTTGTAAATTATGTAAAACTGAATTACTAAAATTACTAAAATTAAATTTGTAAATTATGTAAACTGGCGGACTTCCTCTCTAGTCGTAGTCAACGTGTGGCCCTGAATGGGTTTCTCTCATCTCCTCTTCCTGTTCAGGCTGGAGTTCCCCAAGGCAGTGTTCTGGGCCCTGTGCTTTTTCTGGTCTTCATCAATGATCTCTCTGACTCTCTTGAAAATCCTCTCTATCTCTTTGCTGACGACTCTACTCTCTGTCGCTCCATTCCTCATCCCTCAGATCGGCAGTCTGCAGCCTCCTCACTCTCTGCAGACCTGGACAAAATCACAGACTGGGCAAACAAGTGGAACATGTCTTTCAATCCTGACAAATCTCACACTCTTACGATGTCTCTCCGAAAAGACCGACGGGGCAACCCTCCCATCCACTTTCTGAATAATCCTCTCCAAGAAGTTCTGTCACTCAAGATTTTGGGTCTCACTATCTGCCATGATCTTTCCTGGGAAAACCACATTTCAAATCTGACCTCCAAAGCCAGTCGCCGACTGGGCATCCTCCGTCGTGCGAAGTCTTTCCTTGGCACACCTGAGCTCTTCACCACTTACAAGGCTTTCATACGCAGCTCTATGGAATACTGCTCTCCCCTCTGGTCTGGTGCTCCCGCCTCACACCTAGCTCGTCTTCACGCTGTTGAAACCAAAGCGTTCAGAATCATTGGAATCTCCCGCGATGAAGCTAACTCCAAGGGCCTTTCACTCACTCACCGCAGGCAGGTTGGTGGTCTTTCCGTCTTCTACCGACTCCTCTCTGGCCTTGCCCCCCCAGCTCTCTCTGGGCTCTGTCCCCCAAATATTCCTACAGGTCGCACAAGATCTGCCTGCAACCATCTTATGGTTAAACTGCCAAAATCAAGACTTTCTGCTCACCTTCACTCCTTCATTCCTCTTTTCTCCCGCCTCTGGAACAAACTCCCTCACTCTCTTCAATCCCACTCCACCCTCCAGGTCTTTAAAACAGCTGTTCACCACCATCTCTTATCTTCCCCCATCCAAAACCTTGATCTTTTCTACCCCCGCTAATTTCACCCTAAATCCTACAATTTTTTGAAATACCAACTTCTGTCCTGGAAGTCCTTGGTCTCCTTGTGTTTTATACCTCTCCCCCTCCCCTTCCCACGCCTCCTCCCCCCAAGCCCTCTCCCTCCCACACTTCTCCCTGCTCTCAAATGTTGTGTTTGTGTGCTTCCCCTTCTCTCCCCATCTTGTCTTCCGCTCCCTCTTTTTATATATTTTGTTTGTCTGGTTGATTTGGTTGTGAAATAAATGTTAGCTCTTTCACGAGCCTCGATTCAGTATATACAAAAAAAACAAAAAACAACATTTCAACGAGACATGCAGTCATGGCCAAAAATATTGGCACCCTTGCACTTTTTTCAAATAACTCACAATCTTCTCGAAAAAACAAGTTGAAATTGACAAAAGTATTTGGTCTCCACAATTCTTTATTTCCCTGTTAATATTACAGAATCTTTGTTTTTGATTCAGAACTTAATATATCCTTTTAAATCAGAAAATAAAAAGAAATGCCATTCACAAAATTATTCACACCCTCGACTTAATATTTGGTATTCGACTTTGGACAAAATAACTGCAGCCAAGTGCTTTGTATAGCCATGAATGACCTTCCTACACCTCTCTACTGGCAGTTTGCCCACTCATCTTGTGCAAACTGCTCCAGTTCTCCCATATTTGAAGGATGCCTCCTCCCAACTACTGTTTTCAGATCTCCTCACAGGTGATCAATGGAATTTAGATCTGGACTCATTGCTGGCCACTTCAGAACAGTCCAGCGTTTTGTCTTGAACCATTCCTGGGTGCTTTTGAAGTGTTTGGGGTCATTGTCCTCCTGCAAAACCCATGACCTTCGACGGAGACCCAGCTTTCTGACACTAGGTTGAACATTGCACTCCAAAATGCCTTGGTAATCTCCTGATTTCATGATGCCATGCACACATTCAAGGCATCCAGTTCCAGAGGCACCACAGCAACGCCAAAACATCACTGAACCTCCTCCATGTTTGACTGTTGGGAAGGTGTTCTTTTCTTTGAAGGCTTCATTTTGTTTTCTATAAACATAGAGATGATGTGCTTTAGAAAAAAGCTCTAACTTGGTCTCATCTGTCTTCAGGGCATTCTCCCAGGATTTTGGCTTGTTCAGGTGTGTTTTGGAAAACTCCAGTCGGGCTTTCTTATGTCTCTCTCACAGCAGTGGGGTCCTCCTGCGTCTCCTACCATAGAACCCCCTTTCATTGAGTTGGCGACGGATGGTGTGAGTTGAAACTGTCGTACCTTGTGTCTGAACGTCAGCTTGAATCTGTTTGGCAGTTGATCGAGGTGCTTTCTCCACCATTCAAACAATCCTTTGCTGCAATCTTCGATCAAGTTTTCTCTTGCGGCCACGTCCTGGGTGGTTGGCTACAGTGCCATGGGCCTTAAACCTCCTGATAACATTGCGTACGGTGGACACAGGAACATCAATGTCTCTGGAGATGGACCTGTTGTCTTGAAATTGTCCATGCTTGGCTACAATCTTGTGTCTGACCTCCTCAGACAATTCTCTGGTTTTCTTTTTTTTTCTCCATGGTCATTGCGATACACACAGTGATACAAAACAGCAGAATGACTCCTTTCCTCCATTCAAACTGGTTGAATGAGTAATTTTTATATTTCAGGCTCCTGCAACTCACCACAGGTGTGTTCAATTCCGAAAGTAAAGGAGAATCACCTGCTTGAAATCTAATTATTTCTTACAACTTCAAGAAGGTGCCAATAATATTGTCCGGGCGATTTTAGTATTTCTGTGAGGAATAAGATTTAGTAATTTTTTAACATTTTCTGTTTTGTTCCACTGCAAACGAAAGAAATCCATATGTGGATACCAAAATATTTTTTAATTTCAACAATTTCCTGGAAGAAATGGTGCATTATTTGAAAAAAGTGCAAGGGTGCCAATATTTTTGGCCATGAGTGAATAACAGCAAAGATTGTCTCAAGAAAAAATTATCTATAACTGGAAATATCGATCTGTCTGTCTGTATCTGTATGTTACATATACACTCTTACACTTCTGGATGGATTTGGACCAAATTTGGCACATAGGTAAAATGTTGTACCTTCCTGGTTTATGCATGTTTCCGGCTCCTTCTGCCTCAAGGAAAATGATGGGGTATACTTTTTACGCTTTTGCTGTTGGTTTGAATAGTGCCACCTTTGGTGAAGTTGTGCTACAGGATGGATTGAATGTCCCTGCCTGACTGTCACGTTTTATGGTTATTCTTGCCACCACAATGGCTAGCCTTTTCCAATCACTGGGGATGGGTACTTTAGTTCGTCTATTTATAAAATACTTTAAAATTTCCCATTATCTCTGGAAACCACCACTAATTCTGAGCAAATGCGGGGGACAATTTAGGTATTCTTGAACTACAAACACACACACACACACACACACACACACACACACACACACACACACATACACATACACACACACACACTAAACCCCGAATCCTGCTGCGCATGTGCACGGGCTGCAACGACGAAAAAAAAAAGAAAAAAAAAAGGAACCCTGTTTTGGGGGTAGGGGCATTGCCCCTCCCCCATAATCCACGTGTGACCTACAAAAGTTTACTCATCGTTTTAAAATAATGTTTGAGCTTCCACCACTGATATGGCAATAACATATTGGCTTAATCTTCCTTTTTATATCAATCTAAATTGATCAAACTTTACAAGCAAAATGCCACAGGAAATCAAACTTTTCACTAAAATTTTAGAACAAATGGAAATGTGGAGAATATGGATGGAGTCAAAGTTCATTTTCATGAAATATTATTTGTGGGTATAGAATCCTCTATTCGGTTAGTTTTGAATAAACAAGTAAAAGGAAACAGTATCATATTTTTACAGTTTTTCTTGATCACTAACAACATCTAACATGAGCAAAACAGTAAAAACATGAATCAGTGTTTTTGTGGTTTGCAAAATGCAATTATGTTGTCAAATCTCAAAAACGACGATTCGCATCAAAAATATACGTTTGTCAACAAACGAAAAGCTCACATTTATCAATCATTTCACAAAGGTTCAATAAATTCAAAATATAAACATCAGAATGTTTAACTCTTTCATTCCTTTTTTTCGTCATAATATTTCAGTCTGTTTGCTCTTGTTTTATTGGAATGTTTGTCATGTGACCATACATTTTACCTGCAACCATGTTGGTCAGGTGTTGGATTGACGATTCAGGCGGCTGACTTCAGATCTTAGGTTTCTTGAGTTCGAACCCATGTCATGCCATTAAAATACCACCCGGTGGGTTTACTCAGCCTGCCATCCTTCCAAAGTCATCAAAATGAGCACCAGATCACTGGTAACAGGGGCACTGCATCAGTGGCACAGCTAAAAATGATGCAACCAGCAGGCATAGGCTGCGTACAAAACAACATACGAGTGCATATTTTTGTGGATATCAATTAGCAGTTAGCAAATAATGTAAGTACAGTCAAACCTGTGTCGAACGACCGCTCAAGGGAGATGGAAAAATTGGCCTTTGGACGGGTGGTCTTTCTGTACAGGGTTGCGGCCGCCATCTTGGCCACCATTTTTCTGCAATACAACGACGATATTCAAGCACAAGTAACCAAAATGCATGCAGTAAGCAAACCTGATTTCCTGACCTTTATTAACTCCACCACTGAAGGTGGACAGAGGTTATTTTTTCACTTCTGTCTGTGAGCAAGAAGTTGTGGTCAGATTCGGACAGGGCAGCAACGTCACAACAACGGCGGAACTTTTCTTACCAGTTATACTCGGTGGTTTGTCATTGTCTTCCCAGCATTGTTTGTCTGTGCTCTTCCCTTTTAAATGCTGAGCATCAAGCAAGGGAAAAGCACGTACCATTTTTAAAGTCTTCGGTATGACTCAGTTGTGCTTCAAACTGCCAACTTCCCAGATGTGGAGCTAACGCTCTAACCATTACACCGCCAGGTTTGGGCTCTGGTATCAATCACAGAGATCTGTTTGTGTATTTTGCGTGAAAACTGTTTTATGCTTGGAAAGGTGACTGAATCTTCCGATTGAGAATGGAATCAATGAGCCTTATTAACATGTTTGAGTTTAAGAAGGGAAGCAAATTGTGTGGTTGCTGGTTGCGTTAGACAGGTGATTGTTCTGTACAGGTGATGTAACAAACGTTTCCTCTGTGGGGGGGAATTTACGTGGCTGCAATGGACAGGTGGTCTTTCTGTAAAGGTGGTCGCTAAGGCAGGTTTGACTGAATTTTTTTTTTGACTTCAGGCACCAACAGTCAGTTTGTGAATGACTTGGGTAAAAAAAACGTCGAATGGCAAACGATGAACCAATAAATTCCACATTCGTGTGCAACCTTCAGTCGAACGTCACGCAGTGACAGCAGGTTCTCCATATTGTCATTCAAACAGCATCATTCATCATACCAATCACAAATTAATACTATCGTGTTGATATATCAAAATATGTTTAATCATGGTTGTATTGAGATATTATCAAACCAGCAAACCATCGTCATCTGTTCACTTCCGGATTTGGGAGCAAGCTCCGTGTCGATCACATTTCAAAATCATAATTGTATTGAGGAATTTCTGAAACCACCTACCTTGCGACACCAGCTGGAATCCCAAAAAGCTCCTCAGAAGGTTATTATATTTCCTTTTAGGAAAATATAAAACTGTAATGGTTAATAAACGCCACCAATCCGACACCAAATATTTAAATTTCAACGAGATCTACACCAGCAAAGATTGTCTAGTTTATTCCCCCTATCATGTGACCTTACTTTGTACGAGGGTCCGGGGGCATGCTCCCCCAGGAAATGTTGAAAAATTATTGTCAAAATATGCATTTTGGGGGTGATATTGTCTAAAATGGAACAAAAAAACTATGCAAATGAACAAATGATATTTAGGGGAAATGTTTTAATTTCATCTGAACATCCATTGCTGGGAAGATTCTTTTCAGTTAATACAGCATTTTATTATTATAAAAGAAATTGCTTCTGAATACCACATACCTTTTTTTGTTGTATACAAAGTCGAGGCTCATGGAAGAGCGAACACAAAAAAACACAAAAGCATAAACAGAAACACACATGAAACATAACAAAGGGAGCGGGAGACAACAGGGGGAGAGAGAGGGAAGCACACCAACAGTAGGGAACATGGACATCGGGAGTTCTATGGAAGGGAGAGGGCTGGGGTGAGGTGCACAGTACAAAACAAATGGACACAACAAGGACTTTTAAGAAAGAAAGCAGAATTTTTAAAAGGTGCGTTTATTTTTTATATTTATACAGAGGGCTTGTGTAAGAGCTAACATATTGTTATGAATTTGGGTAGAGGAATATCTAGAGCCAGGTAGATCTGTACAGGTAGGTCACTCGACTGTCGTGATAGGGAATCTATATGTAATAAGTTCTGTGTCGCCCGAATGTCGGTATAAGTGCGTATTTGTGTCCCCGCCGCGAGGGGGCGGGGCGTGCTAAATAGTACAGGGATTATGGATAACATTCCCTCGTTTGTCGTTCCCTCTGTCGCCAATCCAGTGTCCCTTATGGCAACACACTCACATAGACACGTAGATAGGCCCATTAGTGCACACATTAAATAAATCCCTCCCTTACTGTTACGTGGTCCCCTCGGTGAATACCTGGTCTCGGTGACCCCCGGACCGTGAGAGGAACTTCGCCAGAAAGTTGTATTATATATGCGCGTTCGCCACGCAATCCATATGAATTCCACCCAAGAGAAAACTGATGTTCAATGATATATTTCAATGGTAATGATACCATACAATTTCAATGATACAACCACGGAGATTTTCCCCGAGCAATCCACCATCAACAATTCACAATCCCCAATCAATCCCCTAGATGAGTAAGATGGCCATCTTATATATGTGTGTCCCCTTTTGGTACTCACGACCCCCTTTGGTCCCTGTCCCTCACAATGTCTCTGGGCCCCTCCTGACCAAGATGATGGTCGGCTTCGCCGCACTCGGGCGGTTGAACGAACCCCGGGTGGACGTGTTTCCACCGGGCATGTATCGTACCGGGAACCCCGGCTGCAGCCCCCTCGTGGCCACGCGAAGCGGGTACTGTAAAGCAAGCCAAAAGCCACACGCCGCTTGCAACGCGTGTTAGGCCTCAACGTGCGACCCGTACGCGTCTTTGTAGACGGTGCCGCGAACGGTGCCAGACGCTGGGTCGGTGCACGGCCCCACGGCACTTGACGTGTCCACCGGGTATGTACACGTCCCAGTAACTCCTCTCGCCAGATGTGCTTGGGAACGCCGCTGTTTCACGTGGCTCGAGATCGATCCCCCCTTTCGTCGGAGCGGGGCGAGGAAGAAGAATCCTCGTCGCTTCTCTTCCTCGTGTCTTTCTTGTTCCGTTTCCGGTCTCTTTTTCCAGAAGGGCTCCTGACCCTCCAACCACAACAACCCTTAATCGACTACACATTGATAAGCAAAGACCTGCATAGTAATTCACATAAATATGTAACACTCCCCCCCTTCCAGAAAGAAAGTTTGAACCCAGCGAAAACTTTCTTTGCCGGCCAACTTGGATAAACAAACCAGATAACTCAACCCCCAAATTTTCAAAGGTAATTCACTCTGGACAACGCACCAGCAATGACATTGTCCCTGCCCTTTACATGTTCAATTTCCCGTTGGACTCCTGCCAAGCCAAACTCCATCTCATGACCCTCTGACTTTGACTGTCAGTTTCTTGTGAATGAAGGTTAAGGGGTTGATCAAAGATCCCAAGTTAAGCAACTCGATAGCACTTTTTCCGGGAGGCCAAGCCGAGTATTCACTACATGGATGCCTTTAGGAACGTGGAGTTCACGGTTAGTCCGTGCAGGAAAGTTCTCTACATGGACGCCTTGAGGAACGTGGCGTTCACGGTTAATCCGTGTAGGAATCTTGGCTCGGCGGCTCCGCCGCATTCAGTGCTTCAACTTTTCAGAATTTCCCTAATAATTATGGTGGGACCCTTTGTCACTGTAGTCCCCTGAATAGCGGTCTCCTTCTCGGCCACTACTTTGACAATCCTTCCTTCGGGAGCTGCCGTAACTCAGGGAGCCTCCATCATAATATTGATTGCGGCCACCACCAAAACTACCGCCCAGTTGTCCTCTCCTGTAGACCTCTCGACGCCTACGAAATGCCTTCCCTACTGTTATGGTCCGACCCTCCAAATCCTTGCCATTCCAATTCTTCTCTGCCTCTCTGGCGTCTTTTGTGCTTGCAAACGTGACAAAGCCGAACCCGCTTGACTGTTGCGTTTCCCTGTCTCTTACCAACCGCACTTCCACCAGCGGCCCATATCTGTTGAAGACAGAGGTCAGAACTTCTTCCTCTGTTTTGAAGTTCAGTCCCCCTACAAATAACTTGGTACTTTTGTCGCCATCCCGAGCTGGTGTGGTGTTATATTCCCTGCTGGGCTCTTTACCAACCCTCAGGTTACCATAAACTTGACCCCCGGCCAAATCATTCCCGATAACCACAGATACACCCTCTACAGGAAGTGTGGCTTGTAAACCGACGGTGACCGGTCCTGACACCAAATCGGACTCCAAATGGATGACATGAAGTGGAGCACTAACACTGCCCCCGATCCCCTGTAAACGAACCCTATCCCCCGTTGCCGTCTCCTCGGACCATGGCAAAATGCCTTCAAGCATTAAAGATTGATGTGCTCCTGTGTCCCTCAATATCCTAACCGGTCTCCGGTTAGTCGAGGCTCCATCCAGTGACACAAACCCCTCTGAAATAAATGGTTGGTAACCCTTTTGATGGCGATTTCTCACAATGGCCATTGCATTTGGAGTCGTACTAGTCGGACTCCGCTCTGGGTCTTCCCTTTTCATGAGGTAACAACTGGACATCAAGTGTCCAGGTTTCTTGCAAAAAGCGCAAGTAGGCCCGGAGGAAAAACTCGTGGTCTGCCTCGGGCCCCCTGAAAAATAACTTTGTCTTGGGCCCGCAGCCCTCTGACTTCGAACAGGTGGGGTATCCGCGTTGTCCCCATAATCCTCTCGAGGCCGCCGCCATGTATTGTCGTTCTCCGCACCTGCTGTTCCCCACCTCCCCTGCGGAGATCTAGGCGAGGAGTTAGGTTCGTGGACCCCTATCCGGTGGGTTAAGGCATAATCATCTGCCAGGGTGGCTGCTTCCCACAACTTCGGTACTTTCTTTTCCTGCAGGTACACTTTGATGTCCTCGTGGACACACTGTTGAAATTCCTCCACCAGGATCAAGTCACGCAATGTTTCGAAGTCTTTCCCGACTCCTTTTGACTCACACCACCGATCAAACATGTTTTCTTTCACTCTGGCAAATTCCACATGGGTCTCACTCTCCCTCTTCCTGGCATTCCTGAATTTTTGCCTGTAAGCTTCCGGAACCAACTCATAGGCTTTGAGGATGTGTTTCTTCAGTACCTCATAATCTGCACATTGGTCCATTGGTAGCGCCGAATAAATCTCTTGAGCTTTTCCCACCAGCACACTTTGCACTAGTATGGTCCAGGCCTCCTCCGGCCAGTTTAATTGTCGAGCCACTTTCTCAAAGTGTGGAAAAAATTTCGCGACTTCCTTTTCACTGAACGGTGGCACCAGCCTCACATGTCTGCCCACATCCCAGGTTTTCTGGTTAGGTGTCGACCCCGTCAGCAAGGGTGGTACCTCTCCCCGTTCTCTCATTAACTCCAGCTCCTTGAATTTAATTTCCTGCTGAAGCTCCATGTCACGTTCCTTTAATTCCCTTTCCGCTTTTCTCTCCTCTGCTTCGAGGTCCCTTGCAGCTCTCCTCTCCTCTGCTTTTCTCCCTTCTAACCTTTCCTGGAGTTCTCGTTCCACTCTCCTTTCCTCTGCTTGTTTCTCTTCTCTCCTCTCTTCTGCTTTCCTTTCTTCTTCTGCTAACCTTTCCTGGAGTTCTCGTTCCACTCTCCTTTCCTCTGCTTGTTTCTCTTCTCTCCTCTCTTCTGCTTTCCTTTCTTCTTCTGCTCTTTCCTTTTCTGCTTTCCTTTCTTCTTCTGCTCTTTCCTTTTCTGCTTTCCTTTCTTCTTCTTTTAACCTTTCCTGGAGTTCTCGTTCCACTCTCCTTTCCTCTGCTTGTTTCTCTTCTCTCCTCTCTTCTACTTTCCTTTCTTCTTCTGCTCTTTCCTTTTCTGCTTTCCTTTCTTCTTCTTTAATCCGTTCCTGGCTCCGTAATTGCAACTCCAGTTTCCGGAGCTCAACGTCTTCTGGTTCTTCGGGTAGCCACTCCCAGGCTAACTCGTCCCATGTTCCTAATCCCACCATAGACTGTATCACCGTGGTCTGCAACTCTGCCTTCCTCAAATTAGTTCGGACCTCCAAGTTAAAATGTTTGGCCAATTTCAAGAGGTCCGACTTTAGTAACGCTCGGAACTGTGCCTCACTCGGGGTTACCGCAAAGTTCTGTGCCACAAACGCCATGGTGCCTATCGTTAACACCTGTTAACCTTCACCCAAAACTTTACCACAATTTCTCAAACAATTTACCAATTAATAATTAATTAATAAATTTTAATTAATAAAAACTATTATTTTATTATGTTATACAATTTTAGATCCCGGACGTAGACCCAATTGCGAATCCGCAAATCGTAATTTGGACGAGCCCCCAATTCTGTTACGTGGTCCCCTCGGTGAATACCTGGTCTCGGTGACCCCCGGACCGTGAGAGGAACTTCGCCAGAAAGTTGTATTATATATGCGCGTTCGCCACGCAATCCATATGAATTCCACCCAAGAGAAAACTGATGTTCAATGATATATTTCAATGGTAATGATACCATACAATTTCAATGATACAACCACGGAGATTTTCCCCGAGCAATCCACCATCAACAATTCACAATCCCCAATCAATCCCCTAGATGAGTAAGATGGCCATCTTATATATGTGTGTCCCCTTTTGGTACTCACGACCCCCTTTGGTCCCTGTCCCTCACAATGTCTCTGGGCCCCTCCTGACCAAGATGATGGTCGGCTTCGCCGCACTCGGGCGGTTGAACGAACCCCGGGTGGACGTGTTTCCACCGGGCATGTATCGTACCGGGAACCCCGGCTGCAGCCCCCTCGTGGCCACGCGAAGCGGGTACTGTAAAGCAAGCCAAAAGCCACACGCCGCTTGCAACGCGTGTTAGGCCTCAACGTGCGACCCGTACGCGTCTTTGTAGACGGTGCCGCGAACGGTGCCAGACGCTGGGTCGGTGCACGGCCCCACGGCACTTGACGTGTCCACCGGGTATGTACACGTCCCGGTAACTCCTCTCGCCAGACGGGCTTGGGAACGCCGCTGTTTCACGCGGCTCGAGATCGATCCCCCCTTTCGTCGGAGCGGGGCGAGGAAGAAGAATCCTCGTCGCTTCTCTTCCTCGTGTCTTTCTTGTTCCGTTTCCGGTCTCTTTTTCCAGAAGGGCTCCTGACCCTCCAACCACAACAACCCTTAATCGACTACACATTGATAAGCAAAGACCTGCATAGTAATTCACATAAATATGTAACACTTACAAAAAGACTTGCAGGAAAGACAAGCAGGAGGCGGCCGCGTACAACGCCGGCGTGGGCATCAAACATCGAGTGAGGCAAGCTATAGCCACGCCCAAGGAACATGTGATTGGTTGAGGCGGAAGGCGCAATGGTTGGTGCGCAAGGCGCGAACCTTCGGCCAATCAGTACGGAAGGCGCGAACACACGACTTCGAAGGGGGTCGCTAGTTGGGGGGAAGAGCGGGGGTGACGTCGGAAGGCGCGAAAAGATCACGAAGAATCGAGGCTCTGATTGGTGGTGCGCTGGGGCTGACATCACACCGTGCATGACAAAACGGCTCTTTCGCGGGCATTTGCCCCCCCCCCCCTCCCCCTTCGTGCTTGTGTGGCTCTGCGCTGGACCCTTCGTGCTTGAAGCTCTCTCTGCGCTGGACTCTTAGAGATCTGTTGGTTCTTCGTCCCTGCGTGTTCGTTGGCATCTTCCCTGAATCTTCGTGGTGCTTTTGGTCCTTCTTGGTGCTTGGTGCTTTTGGTGCTGTGAGCGAACGGACCTCGTGTGCGACCGATGAGGAGCTTGGAGTGGGGCGTGCCACTGAGCGGGTCGCTCGGGGCCTGGCGGAGCACGCGAGCGAGGCGGACTGAGGCTTCTTCGCACTGGCGTCGGGGCCGGAGACGGGGCCGTGTTGGACGACGGACACACCACTGTGGACAGTTAAGACGCACCACATCTCACACAAATACACGACGAACGTTTTATTTTATTAATTCATTTCCTTTGTCTCGTATTTGAAGTCTGTGTGGGGATGTCCCAATTTAGAATCAGGTTTTGTCGTCGCATTTCTTTGTATCGGGTTCCGTTCAATAAATCGTTTCTTTTTGTACATTGAATTTGGGTTTCGTTTTGAGTTACATTCCCTCCAGGATCGGAGCTGCCGTCGTGGCTACAGGTATGCGCTTGCCGCTTCTTCCTCTTCATTCTTCCTCCTGTGCTTTTATAGTCGAATCCGAATTGATCGTCACCTCAAGTAAAGCCGTTCGGTCGTCTGCGGTCCTACGGTATTAACCGAGGGAATCGTGTGACAATATTAAACACGAAAACATGCACGGACACATAAAACCTACAATGAAGGGAGCGGGAGACAAGAGGGGGAGAGAGAGGGAAACACACAAGCACAACAACAGTAGAGAACAGGGACGTCGGTAGGTCTGTGGAAGGGGGAGGGCTGGAGGGAGAAGGGAGGGGTACACGGTATTTGGGGTGCATTAATGGGGGTAGAAAAGATCAATGTTTTGGATAGGGGACGATAAGAGATGGTGATGAACAACTGTTTTAAAAACCTGGAGGGAAGGAGGAGTGGAATTGAAGAGAGTGTGGGAGTTTGCTCCAGAGGTGGAAAAAAGAGTTAAGGTGAGCTAAGAGTCTTGATTTTGGCAGGTTCACCAGAAGAGGGTTGCTGGCAGATCTTGTGCGACCTGTAGGAATATTAGGGGGACAGAGCACGGACAGAGAAGGGGGTGCAAGACCGGAGAGGAGTGGAGAGACCACCAACCTGCCTGCGGTGAGTGAGTGATAGGTCCTCAGAATCAGCTTCATCTATCTATAATTCCAGTAATCTCTGTCTGTCTGTACGTTTGTCTGTGACCGCTGTTTCTCGACAACCACGGGTCCGATATACTTTTAACTTGCCAGGTATATTGCTGGGGACCCGAGGATGTGCCTTTTCAAGGTTTCATATTAATCGGACAATTACTTACCGAGCTATGTCCAAAAAACGATTCAACCAATCAGAGAGCAGCGAACGATCGCGTGTGCCGAACGTGGCGGGCACACTCTGCCTCGGATGGCACATTTGAGAGCGTATTCATTTATTTCACGTTTGCAAACTATGTTGGCGTTAAACTATGTTTTACAACTAATAAAAACGAATTTGCGATTCATTCGCTTTCCTGCGCGTTTGTGCACGCGATGGCGATTTCTTTACCAAACTCCGGAAGCCGTTCGCTTTGGACCAAACCATTGCATGTAAATAGAGGGGGGGTGATTGTCACCACTCGCAAGCCGTTCGCTTTGGACCAAACCATTTCATGTAAATAGAGGGGGGGGATATAATTTTAGATATAGATATAGTACGGGCATGCCCTAGTTGTTATACATGTTGGTAAAGTGGTGTTTTAAATGTTGGTACAGTGGTGTTATAAATGTTGGTACAGTAGTGGTGTAAATGTTGGTGCAGTGGTGTTATAAATGTTGGTAAAGTAGTGTTATAAATGTTGGTAAAGTAGTGTTATAAATGTTGGTAAAGTAGTGTTATAAATGTTGGTGCAGTGGTGTTATAAATGTTGGTAAAGTAGTGTTATAAATGTTGGTAAAGTAGTGTTATAAATGTTGGTAAAGTAGTGTTATAAATGTTGGTACAGTTGTGTTATAAATGTTGGTAAAGTAGTGTTATAAATGTTGGTAAAGTAGTGTTATAAATGTTGGTGCAGTGGTGTTATAAATGTTGGTAAAGTAGTGTTATAAATGTTGGTACAGTTGTGTTATAAATGTTGGTACAGTAGTGGTGTAAATGTTGGTGCAGTGGTGTTATAAATGTTGGTGCAGTCGTGTTAAAAATGTTGGTGCAGTACCGGTAGTGTTATAAATGTTGGTACAGTAGTGTTATAAATGTTGGTACAGTAGTGTTATAAATGTTGGTGCAGTACCAGTAGTGTTATAAATGTTGGTACAGTAGTGTTATAAATGTTGGTACAGTATTGTTATAAATGTTGGTACAGTAGTGTTATAAATGTTGGTAGAGTGGTGTTATAAATGTTGGTGCAGTAGTGTTATAAATTGGGTACAGTGGTGTTATAAATGTTGGTACAGTGGTGTTATAAATGTCGGTACCATGCAGTAGTGGTGTAAATGTTGGTGCAGTAGTGTTATAAATGTTGGTACAGTGGTGTTATAAATGTTGGTGCAGTGGTGTTATAAATGTTGGTACAGTGGTGTTATAAATGTTGGTGAAGTGGTGTTATAAATGTTGGTACAGTAGTGGTGTAAATGTTGGTACAGTAGTGGTGTAAATGTTCTTACAGTAGTGTTATAAATGTTGGTACAGTAGTGTTATAAATGTTGGTACAGTACCGTTAGTGTTATAAATGTTGGTGTAGTACCGTAAGTGTTATAAATGTTGGTACAGTAGTTATAAATGTTGGTGCAGTGGTGTTATAAATGTTGGTACAGTAGTGTTATAAATTTTGGTACAGTAGTGTTATAAATGTTGGTACAGTGGTGTTATAAATGTTGGTAAAGTGATGTTATTAATGTTGGTACAGTAGTGTTATAAATGTTAGTACAGAAGTGTTATAAATAAAGTGTGACGTTGTAGCGGTTACCGCTGGATGTACATAATCGCCTTGCACCGGCCCGAACACGGCCAGACGCGCCTCTCCCGGGCATGCCGGACTCACTGTTCCCGGGCACGCCCGAACCTCCCGGGCACGCCCGGTCTCGTCTTTCCCGGGCTCGCCCAGAGCGTCCGGGCATGCCCGCTATCGCCTTTCCAGGGCACGCCCAGAGCGTCCGGGCATGCCCGCTATCGCCTTTCCAGGGCTCGCCCAGAGCGCCCGGGCACGCCCAGCCTCGACTTGCCAGGCCGCAGCCAAACACGCCCGGGCAGGTCCAGACTCGCCTTTCCAAGGCTCGCCCTTGATACCCGGGCATGCCCGGTATAGCTTTTGCCGGGCAAACTTCCCGACATAAATGTGTATATATATTGTTGCCCGAAAAACGGGCTGGTGAGAATACCTGAGCTGTTTGGTTTCAATAAAGCAACTCGGACGAATTCCGTCTTTGGTCGCGTCAATTCTTTCGACTCGCGTTGGAGCGCAGCTCCTTCAACGTGTTAAATATTTATGATGAGCAACTTCCTAAACAAGAATGTATCAATTGAATGCAGGTTTATTAGCAACAACGATGAACAATCAATCTGCAAGACAAAGAAAGCGATGGTAGATATTAGAATAAGATAATAGATACAGAATATGCAAATAACAATGCGCAGTATTACACAAGATGAGAACGCAATAGAGAACAGCACCATACAAGAGTTGTCTATCTCCCTTTCCCAAAAACGTTCAATTGTGACACAGAATAGAACGAAACTGGAGACCGAGAAAAAGGATCACATGAGTTTATAATTGATATTCTTCTGAATTGAATCGGGCTGGTGGTTTGATAATCCGCTTCGGGCGGCCCGTCACCACCCGATCAATCGTCGGAGTCCTCTGAGGGCAGTTCGTAATTTCCTGGTCCATTGTGGGAGTCTCCGGTGGGTGGTTCACTATCGCCCTGTCCGACGCCGGAGTCCCCTCCAGCTGGTCCATCATCACCCGAACCGTCAAGGGGGCAGAAATAGGCAGTGACCGTGGAGGTGTGGCGGTGGTCTGCACATGTGGTTGGTTAGCGACTCTCGCAGGTGGTGTCATCGCGGTGGTGGAGCGGAGTGTCTGTGATGGTAAGCCCGGCGCAATGACATGTTGGGGTTCACCCTTCTGGGGAGTGGTAACAGGATTGAGACAGACTCTTGGAGCGGCGATGGGTTGGGTACCAGACATTAAGTATTTCGGAACGATTGGCATAACACTTGGCATAACGGTTGGCAGCATGCCACTTTTGCCAGTCGTAGTGGGAGTTGTCATGCTGAAAGGCGTAAAACGTCGCAGGAACTTACGATTCCGGAGAGTGATTCTTCCGGAGCCATCCACCTTGACAACGTATTGATCGAATTGTTTTACCTCAATCACGGTTCCGGTCCGGTCCCATTTTCGTGGTTCCAGGCCGGTCTGGTTCTGGATCCGGACATGGTCCCCGACGGCCAGTGGAGGTAGTTTTGTCGTGTGTTCAGAGAGTCTTTCGATCTCCCTGGCATGCCGAATGCGCAAAGCTTCCTCACGATTGTTGCGTGTTTCCCGCCAGGTGTCCGATGGCAAGTATCTGCCTGGGATGATGGGTATGAAGTCCTTGACTGGCCTCTTGAAGATGATCATGGCTGGAGACAACCTAGTGTCCTGATCCGGTGCATTCCGGTACTGGAGTATTGCACGTTGGAACCGATCAGTGTCTAGTTCACCATTGGAACCAGTGTTATCGGTGATCAATCTTTTCGATGTTTTGACTGCGATCTCGGCACGACAGTTGCTGTGTGGGAAGGCAGTGGATGACAACCGATGGTTAACGCCCCACCGACGCAAGAAGTCTTGGGTGTCATGTGCCGTGAATTCTGGCCCACAGTCAGATGCCAATTCGTCGGGGATACCATAAGTGGCGAAGTTCGACCGCAGACATTTCACTAGGCCTTGTGCCCCGCCAGTTGTTAGCTGAATGATTGGCCAATTAGAGTAACGATCAACGGTGACCAAATAACTCCGACCCTTGTGATGAAAGTAATCTGAACAAACGTACTGGAAAGGGTAGGCAGGTTCAGCTGAGGCTGTAGGTGGAGCGCTTGGTTGCGATGGGGCCATCCGATTGCAGTGTGAGCAGCGATTGCGCATCTCATGAATCTGGGGAGTGATTCCAGGCCAAAAGATCGAGCTGCTGGCTCGGGTGGTCATAGCCGTGACTCCTTGGTGAGCAGCATGAAGATTCTCAAGGACAAGCTTCCGTAGCTTCGGTGGGATGATAATCCTCCCCTTGTAGACCACTATGCCATCAATAGTGTAGAGGTGTTCACGGAAGGGAAAGTATTCCAAAATGGACACAGGGAAATCGTCCCGACTGGCAGGTAGACCCTGCTCAATAGAATTGAGTAACTGCAGCATCTGAGTGTCACTTGCTGTTTCGTCCCGAACATCGTCCCAAGTGACGGACCGCACAGAATCGAGTGTCTTGATGGCTGCCATAGAAATAGCCATTTCCATGCCAGTGTCGTCATCTGTGGTCCACAGCCCAGTCAAGGTGTGCTGTCTTAGTGTAGTCGATGTGGCCACATCCATAATGGAGGAAATGTCATCCACCAGTGGCAGTCGTTCCGATGGTCTGGCACCCGACGGATGTCGTGAAATCGCATCTGGTACGCAGTGTCGTTTTCCCGGGATGTGGATAATTCGGAAACGATATGCTAGGGTCCTTTCTTTCAAGTTGGCAAGCCGCGTGTTATGGATGTCCTCTAATCGTCTGTCACCAAGAAGCTTGATTAAGGGCTTGTGATCGACGGCAATAATCAGGTTCTTGCATCCCAACACAAAATACTTTACTTTTTCCAGGCTGTCCGCCACTGCTAGAGCTTCACCCTCTATCGGAGCATAGCGCGACTCCGCTGCATGGGTGAAGCGGCCTCCAGCAAGGGTGATTTTCCAGCCATCGGGGCAGCACTGTGGGGTTTCACCAGGGCATCTGCAGTGTTTTTGGAGGAGCCAGAAGCCAATCCCATCCTTCGACCAGTCAGTTGCGAGACATGTTGTCCGTTCCTTGTCAAAGATCCGGACCCCATTTGCGACTTCAGATATGATGAGTCGTTTTGATTCTTCGAATAGGGATTGTAGTGTTGCATCCCAGTAGAAGGGGGTGCATGGTTTTAGGAGGTCCCGAAAAGGTCGCATCCTCTCGGTCATGCTGAAGCAGTATGTTACCTGATTGACTAGCCCAAACCAGGAGCGAATGTCAGTAATTGTTTTTGGTGTGGGGAAGTCCTGTATCGCTTGGAGATACCTTTGGCATGGTCGTACACTGTCCATGGTGATCTCGAATCCAGCGAATTCGACCGTGTCCTGACCAAAATGGAATTTCGTCGGATTTTGCGTAATCCCATTACGGCCGCACAGGTCGAGCCAGTTGCATGCCTGAAAAAAGCTCTCTTCCAATGTGTCGCTCCACATGATGGTATCATCAATACATTTGGACTTGTTTTTGAAGTCCGATACAATTTCGTCAAATCGTCTGGAGTATCCATCACCTGAAGCGATGTAACCTTGGGGAGTGGTGCAGTAACGGTATCGGCCCCATGGTGTGATGAACGTTGTCAGATGGCGGTCACATTCTCTGATTGGAACGCTGTGATAGCCATTCCAGGCGTCTGTTACCGTCTTTTTGGTGTTATGTGGCACCGCCATTGCTTGATGGAAGGGTGACTGGGTGTGGTGGGTCTCACGTGTGCAGTGCGCATTCAGTGGTTGCAGATCAACTGTCCTCCGTGGGGTCCCATCCTTCTTTGGACAGACGACCATTCTGCTGCACCATGTCACTGGTTCACCAATTGGCACCGGTTCCAGGACCCCTAACCTGATGTCGCGATCGATACCAGCCTTGACTTCTGCCTGCCAGTGTAAGGGGACAGGCACTGGGGTGTGCACCGCTTTTGGTGTTGCCTCGGGGTCAACCATCAGTGTGAGAGGCGGACCTTCCATGTGGGGTAGTGGCTGGTGTTCGCAGACATTGAATGTGCTGCTTTTGTAGTACTCCAGTAGCCATTTCTCCAGCCTCTCTCGGTTCTCGTCAGTGGCCGGAAATGGGATAGATGTAGGCAGTGTAGGGGGAAGCGATCTTTCCGGGCAGTTACAATTTGCATCGATAACTGCTGCCACTGCAGCACCAACTGTGTTGGATTCGCCAATGGTTGGGAAGCTACTAGACACGAGGCCTAGATCGACGCATGCTTCACGACTGAGATACATGTTCCGTGTGTCAGGTGAGATGTAGCAGATTTGTCGGGTTTCAATAATGTCGCCATTGGCTGTGCGACCAGACAGGTGTAGGAGCATGGCGCCGATAATCCGGACCCTTCCACTGTTAACAGCATTCATCTTCAGGTTGACAGGTAACAGGTCTTCATTACGCAGCCCGAGTTTGTGGAAAATATTAAGTCCTGTGAGGCAGCTTTGACAGCCAGTGTCGGCCATGGCCTGGAGCCTGGCCGATTTTGGTCGGGATGACAGTGGCTGGCCGAAATGGTCATAAGATTCCTTATCGATCCGTGCTATGAGTTTTATGTACGGCTGTGGTTGAGACTTCTTCTTGGTCCAGCCAGAGAGGTGGTCAAATATATGGTGGTCGAGGTGTAGTGGAGTTGACAAGGTGGCCATGGCCCTTTTAATTTGCGGCTTCCAAATGGCCGTTTCTCGTTCCGTGACAGAGCAGAGGAGATCGTGGACCTGGCTGCTTTCTTCCACATCATGAGCATCCATTGATTTGTCCGTAGGTTTGTTGTCCGCCTTTTTCGTGCCTCCCCGGCAGACATGTGCAAAATGGCCACGAGTGGCGCATTTACTGCATGTTTTCCCGTAGGCATTGCAGAATTGACGCCTTTGGTCGATGTTCGGCTGTTTGCCATGACCAGTTTTGCCGCAATAACTACAAATGGCCACCTGCTTGTCGGTAGTGATCAGGGCTCTTTTGTTCTTCCAGTTTTTGTATTGGCTTGCGCCATGAGCGCCTTCACTATCGAGCAAGGCATTCTGGGAACGTTTCCCTGCTTCCTTGGCCTCGACGAAAATGAGAACTTCCTCCAAGCTCATGTTCTGATTTTGATCGCCGAGAATGTCCTGTTGTATATCTTGATCGGCGAGTCCCCGACATAGGACATCGCGAACCATGTCCTTGGTGTAGTCGACATCAGTAGGGGGATTGCATGAGCATACAACAGAAAACTTGCAGATCTCAGCTTGACCAGCCAGACGGGCTGCGTAGGTACGAATTGGTTCTTCTCGGTCCTGTCGCATGTTGTGGAGGTTTACGCGGGACACCATGGTATTCTCCTCTCGGACAGCAAGGGACCGAATGGCTTGTAGTATAGCTGCCTCGTCCTTGATTTCAATGCGTGGGTTGCTGCGGTGGAGGTCACGTCGTAGATTATCATCACAACATTCAAGGAGTTGAACGCGAACATCATTGCCGATTATCTGGGTCGCTGCCTTGTAACCATCCCATCTTCTGGTGAAATATTGCCAATCTTCGCTGGTACCGCCGGTTTGGATACGAGGACGGCTGACTTTGTCCGGTTTGGCTGGTGCAATGGACGTGTGAGTCATGGCGTGGATGGAGAGCTGGATAGCAGCAACGGCATTGTCTGTGCTGTCAGTAACGTAGACACAGCTCGGGAATGGGCAGACTGCAGCAGGCATCTTCAGATGAGTTGATTGTTCATAAACAAGAATGTATCAATTGAATGCAGGTTTATTAGCAACAACGATGAACAATCAATCTGCAAGACAAAGAAAGCGATGGTAGATATTAGAATAAGATAATAGATACAGAATATGCAAATAACAATGCGCAGTATTACACAAGATGAGAACGCAATAGAGAACAGCACCATACAAGAGTTGTCTACTTCCCTTAAATCCCGAAACCGAAACTCCCGTTCGTCCCGTGTTGGTTCTCCGTGGGTGAGAGCAGCACAGCACGGATATCCTCATGCACAGCACAGCACGGATATCAGCACAGCACGGATATCCTCATGCACAGCACAGCACGGATATCCTCATGCGTTTTATCGTCGATATCGTACCATCTGAGAAAGGTAGATTTAGAATCGAGAGGAGATTGTAGTTCAGGTGAAGAGAGGAGGAAGAAGACGAGGATCTCGAGACTGAGACTGTTGAGGTTTTTGTGAAACGTTTGGACGGACGAGCGGATCGGGGCGCTTCCGAACGTGTTCTCACCTGTCCAGGTACCGAATGGAGATGATAACCTTGTGTTACAGACAAAGTCAATGGAGTGTGTTTGTATCATGGTGAATATTACCCCCAATGTGTTACCATGGTAAGGTAATAGACCACTGCACGCACACTCTACCACAATAGTTTGATTCTTTACATGTACCTGAATGACCGGTTTGATGGTAGTTTCTCTCCATTTTGAATCGGTTCCGCATTGCAAATCGTTTACACACTCAGTCTGTAGTTTTAAATGTTTCTCATGGGGCCAGTGGGATGGTCTAAAGGTACGCACACTCACCTTGAGCTGCTTCGCCTGGGTTGGAATCCTGACCGAGCTTTCAACTGTTTCACACGCAGGGTGATTCGTCAATGTGTGAACTGTTCCTCGAATGGACGTTAAATTAGGTGTCTTGTCTGCCAGGATTCGTTTGTGGATGTTAAAGATTCCACGGTGTCCTGTCTGCCAGGAATCGTTGGTGGATGTTAAAGATCCATGGTGTCCTGTCTGCCAGAATTCGTTTGTGGATGTTAAAGATTCCATGGTGTCCTGTCTGCCAGGATTCGTTTGTGGATGTTAAAGATTCCATGGTGTCCTGTCTGCCAGGATTCGTTGGTGGATGTTAAAGATTCCACGGTGTCCTGTCTGCCAGGATTCGTTGGTGGATGTTAAAGATTCCACGGTGTCCTGTCTGCCAGGATTCGTTGGTGGATGTTAAAGATTCCACGTTGTCCTGTCTGCCAGGATTCGTTGGTGGATGTTAAATATTCCATGGTGTCTTGTCTGCCAGGATTCGTTTGTGGATGTTAAAGATTCCACGGTGTCCTGTCTGCCAGGATTCGTTGGTGGATGTTAAAGATTCCATGGTGTCCTGTCTGCCAGAATTCGTTTGTGGATGTTAAAGATTCCACGGTGTCCTGTCTGCCAGGATTCGTTTGTGGATGTTAAAGATTCCATGGTGTCCTGTCTGCCAGAATTCGTTGGTGGATGTTAAAGACTCCATGGTGTCCTGTCTGCCAGAATTCGTTTGTGGATGTTAAAGATTCCATGGTGTCCTGTCTGCCAGAATTCGTTTGTGGATGTTAAAGATTCCATGGTGTCCTGTCTGCCAGAATTCGTTTGTGGATGTTAAAGATTCCATGGTGTCCTGTCTGCCAGAATTCGTTTGTGGATGTTAAAGATTCCATGGTGTCCTGTCTGCCAGGATTCGTTTGTGGATGTTAAAGATTCCACGGTGTCCTGTCTGCCAGAATTCGTTTGTGGATGTTAAAGATTCCATGGTGTCCTGTCTGCCAGGATTCGTTTGTGGATGTTAAAGATTCCACGGTGTCCTGTCTGCCAGGATTCGTTTGTGGATGTTAAAGAATCCATGGTGTCCTGTCTGCCAGAATTCGTTGGTGGATGTTAAAGATTCCATGGTGTCCTGTCTGCCAGAATTCGTTGGTGGATGTTAAAGATTCCACGTTGTCCTGTCTGCCAGAATTCGTTGGTGGATATTAAAGATTTCACGGCGTCCTGTCTGCCAGAATTCGTTAGTGGATGTTAAAGATTCCACCGTGTCCTGTCTGCCAGAATTCGTTGGTGGATGTTAAAGATTCCACGGTGTCCTGTCTGCCAGAATTCGTCAGTGGATGTTAAAGATTCCACCGTGTCCTGTCTGCCAGAATTCGTTGTTGGATGTTAAAGATTCCATGGTGTCCTGTCTGCCAGAATTCGTGAGTGGATGTTAAAGATTCCACCGTGTCCTGTCTGCCAGAATTCGTTGGTGGATTTTAACGATTCCACGGTGTCCTGTCTGCCAGAATTCGTTGGTGGATGTTAAAGATTCCATGGTGTCCTGTCTGCCAGAATTCGTTGGTGGATGTTAAAGATTCCATGGTGTCCTGTCTGCCAGAATTCGTTGGTGGATGTGAAAGATTCCATGGTGTCCTGTCTGCCAGAATTCGTTGGTGGATGTTAAAGATTCCATGGTGTCCTGTCTGCCTGAATTCGTTGGTAGATGTTAAAGATTCCACGGTGTCCTGTCTGCCAGAATTTGTTGGTGGATGTTAAAGATACCATGGTGTCCTGTCTGCCAGAATTCGTTGGTGGATGTTAAAGATTCCATGGTGTCCTGTCTGCCAGAATTCGTTGGTAGATGTTAAAGATTCCACGGTGTCCTGACTGCCAGAATTCGTTGGTGGATGTTGAAGATTCTACGGTGTCCTGTCTGCCAGAATTCGTTGGAGAATGTTAAAGATTCCATTGTGTCCTGTCTGCCAGAATTCGTTGGTGGATGTTAAAGACTCCATGGTGTCCTGTCTGCCAGAATTCGTTGGTGGATGTTGAAGATTCCACGGTGTCCTGTCTGCCAGAATTCGTTGGTGGATGTTAAAGATTCCATGGTGTCCTGTCTGCCAGAATTCGTTGGTGGATGTTAAAGACTCCATGGTGTCCTGTCTGCCAGAATTCGTTGATGGATGTTAATGATTCCACGGTGTCCTGTCTGCCAGAATTCGTTGGTGGATGTTGAAGATTCCACGGTGTCCTGTCTGCCAGAATTCGTTGGTGGATGTGAAAGATTTCATGGTGTCCTGTCTGCAAGAATTCGTTGGTGGATGTTGAAGATTCCATGGTGTCCTGTCTGCCAGAATTCGTTGGTGGATGTTAAAGATTCCATGGTGTCCTGTCTGCCAGAATGCGTTGGTGGATGTTAAAGATTCCATGGTGTCCTGTCTGCCAGAATTCGTTGATGGATGTTGAAGATTCCATGATGTCCTGTCTGCCAGAATTCGTTGGTGGATGTTAAAGATTCCACGGTGTCCTGTCTGCCAGAATTCGTTGGTGGTGGTTAAAGATTCCACGGTGTCCTGCCTGCCAGAATTCGTTGGTGGATGTTGAAGATTCCACGGTGTCCTGTCTGCCAGAATTCGTTGGTGGATGTTAAAGATTCCATGATGTCCTGTCTGCCAGAATTCGTTGGTGGATGTTAAAGATTCCACGGTGTCCCTGTCTGCCAGAATTCGTTGGTGGATGTTGAAGATTCCACGATGTACTGTCTGCCAGAATTCGTTTGTGGATGTTGAAGATTCCACGGTGTCCTGTCTGCCAGAATTTGTTGGTGGATGTTGAAGATTCCACGGTGTCCTGTCTGTCAGAATTCGTTGGTGGATGTTGAAGATTCCACGGTGTCCTGTCTGCCAGAATTCGTTTGTGGATGTTGAAGATTCCACGGTGTCCTGTCTGCCAGAATTCGTTGGTGGATGTTTAAGAATCCACGGTGTCCTGTCTGCCAGAATTCGTTGGTGGATGTTGAAGATTCCATGGTGTCCTGTCTGCCAGAATTCGTTGGTGGATGTTGAAGATTCCATGGTGTCCTGTCTGCCAGAATTCGTTGGTGGATTTTAAAGATTCCATGGTGTCCTGTCTGCCAGAATTCGTTGGTGGATGTTAAAGATTCCATGGTGTCCTGTCTGCCAGAATTCTTTGGTGGATGTTGAAGATTCCATGGTGTCCTGTCTGCCAGAATTCGTTGGTGGATTTTTAAGATTTCATGGTGTCCTGTCTGCCAGAATTCGTTGGTGGATGTTGAAGATTCCATGGTGTCCTGTCTGCCAGAATTCGTTGGTGGATGTTGAAGATTCCATGGTGTCCTGTCTGCCAGAATTCGTTGGTGGATTTTAAAGATTCCATGGTGTCCTGTCTGCCAGAATTCGTTGGTGGATGTTAAAGATTCCATGGTGTCCTGTCTGCCAGAATTCTTTGGTGGATGTTGAAGATTCCATGGTGTCCTGTCTGCCAGAATTCGTTGGTGGATTTTTAAGATTTCATGGTGTCCTGTCTGCCAGAATTCGTTGGTGGATGTTGAAGATTCCATGGTGTCCTGTCTGCCAGAATTCGTTGGTGGATGTTGAAGATTCCATGGTGTCCTGTCTGCCAGAATTCGTTGGTGGATGTTAAGTATTCCATGGTGTCCTGTCTGTCAGAATTCGTTGGTGGATGTTAAAGATTCCATGGTGTCCTGTCTGCCAGAATTCTTTGGTGGGTGTTGAAGATTCCATGGTGTCCTGTCTGCCAGAATTCGTTGGTGGATTTTTAAGATTTCATGGTGTCCTGTCTGCCAGAATTCGTTGGTGGATGTTGAAGATTCCATGGTGTCCTGTCTGCCAGAATTCGTTGGTGGATGTTGAAGATTCCATGGTGTCCTGTCTGCCAGAATTCGTTGGTGGATGTTAAGTATTCCATGGTGTCCTGTCTGTCAGAATTCGTTGGTGGATGTTAAAGATTCCATGGTGTCCTGTCTGCCAGAATTCGTTGGTGGATGTTGAAGATTCCATGGTGTCCTGTCTGCCAGAATTCCTTGGTGGATGTTGAAGATTCCATGGTGTCCTGTCTGCCAGAATTCGTTGGTGGATGTTAAA